>NC_141108.1:25264742-25712242 GCF_041138505.1 Cibotium barometz
CGCGCAGCTCCCGCCTTCCCCTTTTTTTGGGGTTTTTTTTCTTTTTTCTCATTCGCCTTCTCCTTCTAGCTTCCGCCCCCCTTGGGGTTTTGTTTCTCTTTTTCGCTCCGTATCCCGCCTCTCTGTGTGCAGTTCGGTTCCAGCAGGTTCCCGCCTTCGCCTCGCCTTCGCCGCAGCTTCGGACTCTGATGGAGGCTCCTCCCGCCCCGCCTCAGAGGGACTCATCCGCAGCCCCCTCGCCCGCCCCCGAGGTCACCCCCATCAGGCTTTCTCTTTCGCCGGAAGAGGAAGCGAGCCTCACCGCAGAGGTGGAACGCCTCCAGGCTCATTCCACCATCTGCCGTATAGTCGACACTCGCCCCAGCAGAGGGGAGATCAAGGATCTTCTTCAGGCCCGCCTTCTTGCAGATGTGGACAAGATCCTGGATGTACAGCTTCTGGGCTGGGGACATTATCAGATCGAGTTCGAGGCCGCCCAGAGCGTTGCCAAGGTCCTTGCCATGAGTCCCCTTGACATCAGGGGTGCTCGGGCTTTCTTCAGACCTTGGCAGCATGGATTTGACCCAGCAGCGGCAGAGCAGGGAGAGCGCCTCTTCCATGTTACAGTTTGTTTCCCTGGTCCTCCGCCGGGAGTATCGTCCGCTCCTCTCCAGGCTCGGAGCATTGGTGGGCTTGGTACTAGAGATGGGCCCCTCAGCAGCTTCAGTGGTGGCCAGAGCAGCGGGGCTACCTTCGGTCAGAGTGTTGGTGTCTGACATCTCCTCCCTTCCTAAGGTCATTCAGCTACCTAGGATAGGGGGGGGGGGTGGATAGATCAGAGAGTGGAGTTCTCGGGGCTCCCGAACCAGTGCTTCATTTGCAGGCAGGTCGGTCATCTGGCCAAGGCCTGCCCCCCTCGCAAGAGACCTCGACCGCACCACAACAGCAGGCTACTGATGGCCCGCCCACAGATTCGGCTCGTCAGGCTGCCTCCGGGGACACCTGCTCAGGCCACAGAGACCTCGGAGTGGCAGCCTGGACAGGGGCGCCGCCGAGGGAGACAGCCACAGCAGCACGCTCAGAGACCGCTGCAGCAGCAGCCACAGTCTCAGCCTCACTGGGTTCCCGTGAGGAACAGCTTTGCTCCCCTACAGGAGGAGACCCCTGCAGCGAGACTGAGGACCAGGAGATGCCAGCTCCCCCTCCTTCACCCCCCCCACCCCCACCCCCGTCCCCTCCCTCCGCCTCGCTTCCACCATCGCCTCCTCCCGCCCCCGCTCCGGCTTCGGCAGCGGCTCCCTCTCCACCTCCCTCGCCTCCCCCTCCTCCCCCTCCGCCCGCCTCACCTTCCCGGGAGGCCCTGGCAGTTCCCTGGCGCTCACCTGCAGTCCGGAGAGCGCTGAGCACTGACCTCGCTCGAGCATCACAGAGGAGACCTATGCCGATTAGGGCCTCACGGATTTCATCTATCCGCAGTCGGCTGAGTCGCCTTGGCATTAGACAGCGCTCGGAGGCTTTTGATTATACCTTCACACGGCTTTTTGGAGCAGAGGGCCCCCATGAGCCAGCACCCATTCGCGTTCATGTAGTGATACCTCCAGCCCGCGGGGAGGAGGCACTAGACTCAGCGGTGGCCTTCTCGTTCCCTCTTTGTGGACCTTGTGACCGGGAGTGGACTCTAGAGCTCGCTCTCAGCACTTTGAAGACTCAGGCAGTTGAGTTTTCGCATCACATGAGCGATCTGGAGGTGACAGATGTGATAGGCCGACTTTGGGAGTTGGCTCATTTTTTCTTGGATCCCGGGAGTGTGGATACCTCAGGGATTCGTCATTTGGTCGTGCGCATAGTGGCAGACTTGGCACACGACCCCGGATATGTGAGTATACACGAGGTTGCTCTGTCAGAGCAGGAGGCAGTCGCCATGGGCCACAGCCACTGGCGCCTGATCCGGGATTCTTGCAGTACACCGGGTGGGCAGATTCGCAGCCGTTCGGATGGGGGACTACTCTCCATCCAAGCCGCTTGCGAAGGCCCGCCGTACGGCTGAGACAGCATCCACCTCAGCAGGGCATCCATGAGGATCATCTCATGGAATGTACAGGGCCTTGGCGGAGGAAGCTTTTATATCGGAGCTTGGCGAGGCTCTCCCTAGCAGGTAGGGTGGTGGTGGCGAACCAGGTACTTTGTTGCCACCGTGTGGTACATCACTTCGTGTTGGGCCTTTTCTCGGGCATGTATTGGCCAAGTATAGCAATTGATCCAAAATTTCTTATGGGCCGGAAGTGATGGGAGGCCAACCAGGGCCAAGGTGGCATGGAGAGTGATTATTTAGCTCCGTTTGCAGAGGGGGGCTAGGCCTCATCGACCCGGCTATTCAGGGCCGTGCCTTGCTGGGCAAGCTGATTGTTAGAGGCCTCCTTCCCTGTGGTGAGCCCTGGAAGGATTTTCTATTGGCCCGGATTTCAGCCCACACTCTTGGGGGCCCTTGGCCGCAGAGTACTTGATGGATCTTCACAGAGATGTGAGCATGTGGTTTTAGCCTGGCTTTTGAGGAAAGATTTGCAGCCAGTTCAATTCATGGTTGGGAGCACCTTAGGCCTGCCCTCAGACAGATAGCTCCAGTTGCCTCAGAGGAGCGGCTTCGGCAGCCTTTGGTTTGGAACCCCCTGGTCCATTTACCTAGTGGCCACATGCTACGGGCCAACCGCATGTTTCTTGGGGCGCCTTGAGCGTGGGACCATCCAAGTCTTTTGGAGATTGGATCGCCCACAGGCAGTTACCCTCGGAGGTGCAGGAGAGAGGCTTGACAGGGATCGGGGGTAGAGATAGGCTCAACATCGACATCGAGTCAGCTATCCCTTACGAGTGGTTGACTCCCCCGGACCCGAACCCTCCCAGTGTGGCTAGGCATGTTTACGAGACATGATATCCTCATGGCGGTCCATGGAGCAGATGAAGAGAATGGTCTGCTCACTTTCTCTATTGGATCCCATGGCATGCTAGAGAGATCTGAGCTTCCCTTGGAGGATTTTAGTGGCTGCACCTTGTAGAGGGTGAGGGTGATTGGTTTTCGGGCATGGGAATGGCATATTGATCCAGCACCGGCCAAGGTGGCCAGGAAGAGATTATGGCGGCTATGGATATGGGAGTGCTGACCTCTCACGCATCCTCAGTGGGATCCGAGAGAGTGGACTTGGCATGATCCAACGGATTGAGAGGAGACTCTGGATGTCCCTTTCTTTGCATATACTGTGCGGCTAGGCCGCAGGATCCAGATGCCTGAGATAGATGGCACATCGGCAGCAGCAACACATAGGCAATCTTAGAGCCTCTCACAATGTTTCCTTTTAGATTTCTGGAAGAGATTGTGGGACAGCTTTCGGCCAAGAAAGATCACCCTCTTTCTTTGGTTGATGGCACATAGCAGTTTGGCAATCGGTACTTGGTTGGCAGTTGGTGGTCGACTAGCGGCTTGCGGCCACCCCTAGGAGACTCAGAGACATTGATTTGGGATTTCCTGAAGGTTCAATAGATTTGGCAACGGATTCTCCGCATCTTGGCTATGGATAGGGCATTGACGTGGATCATCACATGGGGCACTGTTGCTTGGGCCACAGAGGTTGGAGTTGTCAGGGCTTATGAGGAGGATGGGGGAGGGCTAGGCCTTCAGATCTCTCACCACCGTATTGCAGCAGTACCAGTCATAGCCCCACCTACAGGCAACTGGCGACCAGGCTTATGCTAGAGATGGGAGATTTGCAGTAGCATAGGAGCCTGGCACATTTGGTGTGCTAGATGTAGCGAAGCCATCGAGGATACCCACACTTCGCCGACGGAGACCATTAGGAGGATATTGCTTGATATCATTCACACTCCCGTGGTTAGTGGGGGAAGTTACAGGGAGGTTCTGACCGCATGCTTTCTTGAGACTTTGGAGGCCTGGCCCTTTCCTCACTGATAGAGGCGGGAAGCTTTCTTGAGACTTTGGAGGCCTGCCCTTTCCTCACTGATAGAGGCGGTGATCCCATTTTACATTATAGACCACCTGTGTGGTTGTTCCCCCCCCTCCCCCTGTATGAGATAGCCCTCTCCTCACAGAGTGTCCAGCTGGAGGAGAATCTTCCCCTCATGATCATTTGATTCCTTCCCTTAAATGAGGCGATTTTGTATGTAGCCCTTTGTGGTTGTACCTAGCCCTTTGTGGCTATTTTTTCTTTAACTAATTGAAGGATATTTTTCTCGGAAAAAAAAAAGCTGATGGCGACAAGGCTGCAGTCCATGAATCCTGAAAAACTCTTTGTTCATGCGATCCCCCTTGTGGGCCCAGAATGAAGCAGAAGAGTGAAAGTGGAACTCAGATTTGTTCTCGGGTATGGCACTCAAAGCTACTTTGGCACAAACCTCGTCATCCCTGAGAGAAGGAACACAAGGATACTGCTGCAGAAGTCGTTGGATAGAGGCTAGAGACCGCCTAATAGCTCTTTTCTCCTCTTGCATACTCCTGAATGGCTCTGCCATTTCTTGACAAATCTGGCTCGACTCGCCAAGGTTTGGGCCACCCATCTCTGCCACATCCTCTATATCTGTCCAATCTCTATCACATATCAATCTATATGGCCTAAGGCATCAACATTAATAAACTTATGCTTTCAATCCACGAATCTTATTCACTTAATCTCTTTTTTTGTTTAGTCTACTTGTTAATGGAGATGAAGTATTTTAATGCTCGGTTAATCTTGTTGTCTATGAGTGTTGGTCGGCTTCTTTCACATACTTGGCACCATCAATTGGTATCAGAGCTGGGTGTTTTTGTTTGTGAGAAGACGTCAGCTGCATATAGCTCAACCTCTGAAAGAGGCTCACCCAGAACTGTGCGCATACGATCTGTGACCCTCCTGTGCACATGGGCCCACACAGTCTGTCTGCAAGCATCCCGATCCTCAGTGTGGCTGGCTCCGCTGAAAGCAGGTCTCTATAGAACTCAGTGGCAATGGCTCTGATCTCCCTGGGCTCAGTGGCTACCGATCCGTCCTGCCTCCTGAGTTGGCGGACTCCTGCTCGAGGGTCCAGTAATCTCAAAAAACTCCCCAGTCACTCTATCACCCAGCTGCGTCCACTGGGAGGCCTGGCGACGATAGTAGAACTCATGTCTTTGCTCCTCTGCCTCTCTGACCTCCTGGCGTGCCTGGCTCAGCTGGGACGCCACCCACTCACATGTAGGCTGCTGCTCCTGAAGGCGCTGAAGCGAAGCAAGGCTACGTCTCAACCGATGCTCCCGCTCGCGAGTCTCTCCGAGCCGTGTCAAGGGTGCAGCGCGCAAAAAAGAGCTGAGGGCGATGAGTCCCTGGGCACACTGGCCTGCTGCATCCTGGTCTGAGCTCTGGCTGTCATGCCAAATCCTCTCAATGTCCTCAGCGAGACTAGGATCCGTAAGTACCCTCTCTGGGATCCTCAACTGCAAGCTGGTCTCCCGTGTCCTCTCCTCAAGTGTCAAAATAACTGGCGCATGGTCTGAAAGAGGTGCGAGCGAGAATGCCGACGGAGCCCCCTCGCTCCCCTAACCTGTCGCCCACATAGAAGCGATCAATCCGTGTTAGATTAGTCCCTCCCTGCCGGCAATCCGACCGAGAGAAACTAAGACTGTCCTGAGAGCGGGAGAAAGCCTCATTCTGCCATGCATCAGTGATCCTCAGTGTAATGCAAAATCGCTCCCACGCTGCAAGCTCCGTGCCGTGCACTGTAATATGACTGCCTCCCACCCTATCGGCCGGGTCCTCAAGCATGTTGAAGTCTCCCCCGACACACCAATGTGCGGCCTCTGGCAATGCATCCGTAACCTGGGTCCAGAACTCTGCTCTGGCACTAGCATGGTTGGGTGCATAGACATTGAGCACGCCAAAGAGCTCATCATGCATCCTCAGAATGACATACTGTGCTCTACCAGGCACAATGATCCCGCGATCCACAATGGCCTGCCACCATACATCCGCAATGACCATACATACTCCTCCCTGCCCACCCAAGGGGCCAAACCCTGCAGACCGAAAGGTGTCCCATCTACCAGGCATCACCGAACCGTATCTCCGGATCCTGCTCTCACCCAAATGGTGCTCTTGCATCATCAGAATATCAATACTGCCCCCAACCAGGCATCTCTGAAGCTCCTGCCTCAAGCAACCATGATAACATATATGGTGTGCGCCGCCAAGGCCCTGTAAATTCCATGAGATGATCCTCATGGATGACCTGCTGAGGTGGAGGTTGTCTCAGCCGTACGGCGGGCCTTCGCAAGCGGCTTGGATGGAGAATAGTCCCCATCCGAGCGGCTACGAATCTGCCCACCCGGTGTGCTGCAAGAATCTCGGATGAGGCGCCAGTGGCTGTGTCCCATGGCGATTGCCTCCCGCTCAGACAGAGCAACCTCGTGTATGCATACATATCCAGGGTCGCGTGCTAAGTCTGCCACTATGCGAACCACCAAATGTCGAATCCCGGAGGCATCCACACTCCCGTATCAAAGAAAAAATGAGCCAACTCCCATAGTCCGCCTATCACGTCTGTCACCTCCAGATCGCTCACATGGTGAGAAAACTCAACTGCCTGAGTCTTCAAAATGCTAAGAGCGAGATCCAGAGTCCACTCCCGATCGCTAGGGCCACAGAGAGGGAATGAGAAGGCCACCGCTGAATCAAGTGCCTCCTCCCCTCGGGCCAGAGGTATCACTACATGAACTCTGATGGGTGCTGGCTCATGGGGGCCCTCCGCTCCAAAAAGCCGTGTGAAGGAGTAAGCAAAAGCCTTCGAGCGCTGTCTAGTGTCGAGACGACTCAGTCGACTGCGGATAGAGGATATCCGTGAAGCCCGAATCGGCATGGTAGGTCTCCTCTGCGGTGCTTGAGCAAGGTCGGTGCTCAGTGTCGGCCGGACTGCAGGTGAGTGCCAGGGAATTGCCAGGGCCTCCCGGGGAGATGGGGGGAGGAGGGGGGGGAGAAGGGGGTGGAGAAGGAGCCGTTGCCAAAACCAGAGTGGGAACGGGAGGAGGCGAAGGTGGAAGCGAGGCGGGAGGGGGGGACGGGGGAGGGGGGGTGGGGGCGATGGATGGGGTGCTGGCATCTCCTGGTCCTCGGTCGGTGCTAGGGTCTCCTCCTAGAGGGGAGCAAAGCTGTTCCTCACGGGAACCCAGTGATGCTGAGACTGTGGCTGCTGTTGCATCGGTCTCTGGGCGTGCTGCTGTGGCTGTCTCCCTCGACGGCGCCCCTGTGTCCAGGCTGCCACTCCGAGGTCTCTATGGGCTGAGCAGGTGTCCTGGAGGCTCCTGCCGAGCCGCATCTGTGGGCAGGCCATCGGGGGCCTGCTGCTACGGTGAAGGTCGTGGTCTCCTGCGAGCGCAGGCCTTGGCCATGTGGCCGACCTGCCTGCAGATAAAGCACTGGTTCGGGAGCCCCGAAACTCCACTCTCTGATCAATCCATCCCCCCCCTATCCTAGGAAGCTGAATGACCTTCGGAAGGGAGGAGATGTCAGGAACCAAAACTCTGACCGAAGGTAGCCCAACTGCTCTAGCCACCACTGAAGCTGCTATGGGGCCAGTATCAAGCACCGAGCCCACCAATGCTCCTAGCCTAGAAAGGAGCGGAAGGTACTCACGGCGGCGGAGTCCAGGGACGCAAACTGTAACATGGAAAAGGCGCTCTCCCTGCTCGGCCGCTGCTGGGTCAAAGCCATGCTGCCAAGGTCTGAAGAATGCCCGAGCGCCCCTGATGTCAAGGGGACTCATGGCTAGGACCTGGGCCACGCTCTGGGCTGTCTCGAACTCAATCTGGTAGTGTCCACGGCCCAGTAGAGCTGAACGTTCAAGATCTTGCCCACATCTGCAAGAAGGCGGGCCTAGAGAAGATCCCGGATCTCCCCTCTGCTGGGGCGAGTGCCAACTATACGGCAAATGGTGGAATGTGCTTGGAGGCGTTCCACCTCTGCGGCGAGGCTCGCTTCCTCTTCTGGCGAAAGAGAAAGCCTGATGGGAGTATCCTCAGGGGCGGGCGAGGGGGCTGCGGAAGAGTCCCTCTAAGGTGGGGCGGGAGGAGCCTCCATCAGAGTCTGAAGCTATGTCGAAGGCGGAGCGAATGCGGAGAGTCCTGCAAGAGCCGAGCTGCACACAAATGGCGGAGGGGGAAGGCGGAAGGCAAAAAAAAAAACCCCAGGGGGCGGAAAAAAACAGAAAGAAGGGGAGGGGGGGTAAGGCGGCGGCGAAGAAAAAACCCCCCGGGGGGGGGGGGGGGGGGGGGGGGGGGGGGGGGGGGGGGGGGCAACGCGAAAGGGTGAGAGGGCGGAGACTGGCGAAGGGGGGCGCGATGGAGAGGAGCAGGGGGCGGGCGCCACAGCGCTGGGGCGGGGGGCGCAAGAGAACCAGGCACGGGGGGAGCAAGCGCGAGGGCGGCAGAAACAAAGGGCAGGCGGGGGGGGGAACAGACGCGTGGGCAGGAAGGGGGGAGGGCGTGCAAGCAGCAGCGCGAGCAGGGGGGGAGCGGGAGCTTCAGCGAGATTGACTAGAATTCTTTATCTCTTGTACAAGTTCCCCCCCTTGGAGTATTTTATTACCCAAGGAGAATAATATCATGTACAAGCTTTGAGGGCCTTACTCTCCCCACGGGAGATGCCGGATTATCCCTATACAAATGCCATAACACAGCCCAACACAAGGCTACCAAGCCGGAACATAGGCTGTAGAAATGCCGAGCCAACAATATAATCCATATACCTCCATGTAGGTACTGATTCTTCCCCAAAAACCACGGGTCTTCATGCAATAGAGCTGGTACAGCAAGTACAACTCTCCATTCAGCCGGTACAGCAGGTACAATGGCTGGTACAGCAGGTACGGTGGCTGGTACAGCAGGTACGGTGGTTGGTACAGCCGGTACGATGGCTGGTACAGCAGGTACAGCAAGTACAAATGCTGGTACAACACATACAATGGCTAGAAATCATAATAAATGATTGAATACCCTTGCCTTCAATCTTTCTTCGCGATGGAAGCCTCCAAAACAGTCCCATACAGCCGGTATTCTTCATGGGCAGCCTTCAAGTGAGAGAGAAAGAGAGTAGCCATCATTAGGGAAGCCTTCAACGGTGGTAGAGGCTAGTGTGTAGCAAGAGAGAGCCTCTATTAATGAAGAGAGAGAGGGCTCCAATTTATAGATTTGGGCCTCCCATGAGCTAAAATGGCAAGAGATGGCTAGGATGACAAGTGGAGAGCCACACAATAGCTGAAGTGACAAGTGTGAGGCCACTTGTCTCACTTTGATCCACTTTCTAACAAATGTCAGGCCACTTGTCTCACTTTGGTCCACCTCCTTGCCACATGTCCCAATCTAAGAGATGGGTCCTTCCATAAACTTTATCTCTAAAAATATCCCAACTGGTAGACATTCTGTCATAGGCACTTTGCCAACTCTTGGTATCTGCTCAATTCCAGATGTAATGACGCGAGCAGAATTTCCATCGGAGTCGGGCCAAAAATAGCAACTCTCCTAAATTTTAGGAGTGTGGTCCTTTGTATTCTAGGATAATCCCCCATTCCCAAAGCTTGTACTTTCCAAATATTTAAACATCCTGGAGTCCACCAGACCCCTTTCAGACTGGGAAATGTCCAGGCTGGTGACATCCTCCCCAGCTTCTTAAAAGTTGTCCGCAACTTTAAGCTTTAAGCCATATATTCAAGATATAATCATGTTCCATCAAGTCGGCGAGACGAGACAGTCTCAAAAATCCAATATAACTGAAGAATCCATGTCCCAAAGAAATGGGCGAGACTAAATAAGTCTCCATAATACCAATATCAAAATCATGTCCCAAGATAAATGGGCGAGACAAAAACAATCCCATAAGTCGAGATATCATAATCATGTCCCAAGATAAATGGGCGAGACAAATCAGTCCCATATGTCGAGATATCATAATCCATGTCCCAAGTAAATGGGCGAGACAAAACAGTCCCATAAGTCCAGATATCATAATCCATGTCCCAAGTAAATGGGCGAGACAAAATAAGTCTCCTGCCAACAAGACATCGATGCACATGACCCTTGGCATAGACATAAGTCCCGTCATGTCCTGGCGCGGCTCCAGTGGGACCCTGGCGAGTAGGAATGGCATGATCCTTATGCGTCCCCCGAGGCCACAGAGATTACCTTTTTCCAGTACATTGTTCGGTTGGGGAGGCATATTTTGACTGCGAGGAGGATGGTCTCTCCAGCCGCATCGGAGCATTGGCGGCTACAGGGACTCTCGCAGGAGTTCCTGTAGGATTTTTGGGCCAGGCTCTGGGCTAGTCGACAGGCACGCAGGATCTCAACTTTTCAGTGGCTGGTTGTCCACAGGGGCTCTGCAGTTGGCACCTGGCTTGTCTACGGTGGTCTTCCGGCGGCCTGTGTCCGATGCGGCCACCCATTGGAGACACAGAGACACTGCCTATGGGACTGTCCACCACAGGCGCAGTAGATTTGGTTGAGGATGCTGCGCATTATGGCCCCCCTCTCTCCAGAGGGCAGGTATACGTGGGGTGCCGCTGCTTGGTCGACATCGTCAGGGCCTGCTCTGGGATACGAGACGGAGCAGGACAGCTAGGCCATCAGATTCATTAGGGGCCAGCCTCGCCTTGTTCCTTCACCGGATTTCTCGTCCGCCGTCTGGACACAGGAGAGGGATTTACGATGGGAGCTCCTCAGCAGCCTCACCATCTGGTTCACTTGGAGAGCCCGGTGTTTCAGGGCCTTTGAGGTTTGACTGGAGCCACCAGCAGAGACTGTTCAGGGGATTTGGCAGGAGCTGATCCACACCCTGCGAGGACATTATGACCGCATCCGGGGCGACTCGGATGCGGCGATCTTGCGGCGCCAGGCCTTCCACACCACTTGGCGCAGCGGCCCCTTCTATACACTACACGCGGGTACTGTAACTCGCAGCGGCGGTGCCCGGGGGACTAGGGCCTTTGACACACTTGTTGATACCATCAATGCATATTAAAACATTTTAACATGGCCACAGCCTTAACACATATCCATCACCACTTTGCATAAAACATAAAGCTGGACAAAACATCCACAAATGCTGAAAATGGAGCTTGCACATGTGACACCGCATAGAGGCCGGAATGGGCCGACCCCCCCCTTGTATTGGAGTATTTTATTACCCAAGGGGAATAATATCATGTACAAGATTTGAGGGCCTTACTCTCCCCACGGGAGATGCCAGATTATCCATATACAAATGCCATAACACAGCCTAACACGAGGCAACCAAGCCGGAACATAGGCTGTAGAAATGCCGAGCCAACAATATAATCCATATACCTCCGTGTGGGTACTGATTCTTCCCCAAAAAACCACGGGTCTTCATGCAATAGAGCTAGTACAGCAAGTACAACTCTCCATTCAGCCGGTACAGCAGGTACAATGGCTGGTACAACAAGTACAATGGTTGGTACAGTAGGTACAGTGGCTGGTACAGCCGGTACAGTGGCTGGTACAGCAGGTACAGCAAGTACAGTGGCTGGTACAGCAAGTACAGTGGCTGGTACAGCCGGTACGGTGGCTGGTACAGCAGGTACAGCAAGTACAAATGTTGGTACAACACATACAATGGCTAGAAATCATAATAAATGATTGAATACCCTTGCCTTCAGTCTTTCTTTGCGATGGAAGCCTCCAAAACAGTCCCATACAGCCGGTATTCTTCATGGGCAGCCTTCAAGTGAGAGAGAAAGAGAGTAGCCATCATTAGGGAAGCCTTCAACGGTGGTAGAGGCTAGTGTGTAGCAAGAGAGAGCCTCTATTAATGAAGAGAGAGAGGGCTCCAATTTATAGATTTGGGCCTCCCATGAGCTAAAATGGCAAGAGATGGCTATGATGACAAGTGGAGAGCCACACAATAGCTGAAGTGACAAGTGTGAGGCCACTTGTCTCACTTTGATCCACTTTCTAACAAGTGTCAGGCCACTTGTCTCACTTTGGTCCACCTCCTTGCCACATGTCCCAATCTAAGAGATGGGTCTGTCCCAATCTAAGAGATGGGTCCTTCCATAAACTTTATCTCTAAAAATATCCCAACTGGTAGACATTCTGTCATAGGCACTTTGCCAACTCTTGGTATCTGCTCAATTCCAGATGTAATGACGCGAACAGAATTTCCATCGGAGTCGGCCAAAAAAAGCAACTCTCCTAAATTTTAGGAGTGTGGTCCTTTGTATTCTAGGATAATCCCCCATTCCCAAAGCTTGTACTTTCCAAATATTTAGGCATTCTGGAGTCCACCAGACCCCTTTCATACAGGGAAATGTCCACGCTGGTGACATCCTCCCCAACTTCTTAAAAGTTGTCCGCAACTTTAAGCTTCAAGCCATATATTCAAGATATAATCATGTCCCATCGATTGGGTGAGTCGAGACAGTCTCAAAAATCCAATATAACTGAAGAATCCATGTCCCAAAGAAATGGGCGAGACTAAATAAGTCTCCATAATACCAATATCAAAATCATGTCCCAAGTTAAATGGGCGAGACAAAAAACAGTCCCATAAGTCCAGATATCATAATGATGTCCCAAGATAAATGGGCGAGACAAATCGGTCCCATAAGTCCAGATATCATAATCCATGTCCCAAGTAAATGGGCGAGACAAAACAGTCCCATAAGTCCAGATATCATAATCATGTCCCAAGATAAATGGGCGAGACAAATCAGTCCCATAAGTCCAGATATCATAATCCATGTCCCAAGTAAATGGGCGAGACAAAATAAGTCTCCTGCCAACAAGACATCGGTCCACATGACCCTTGGCATAGACATAAGTCCCGTCATGTCCACTTTACCACTTGCACTCCGTGTTGGTACTCTGACCACACACCTTGGATGAGAGGTGGGCTCAAATAACAAGATAAAACAATCACTCGTAGGCATAGATAACCTGGTGTTCCATAAGCATTTCTGCTACACATAGTTTATAGGCATTTCGGCCACCAATAGTTTGTAGGCATTTCGGCCACCAACTCACACTACCCTCTCAAGTGCCCATGTTCCCTTCCATCTGCTCTCTATTGTTCCACCCACACATGGTAGAAACAATCTTCAAGAGAGCACGTAGGACAAGAGAACACTACACAGGGTATGTTGTGCTTGTCACTACCCTTTGAAGTGCCCATGTTCCCTTCCATCTGCTCTCTATTGTTCCACCCACACATGGTAGAAACAATCTTCAAGAGAGCAAGTAGGACAAGAGAACACTACACAAGGTATGTGAACCATGAGTTCCATAAGTCCAATGTATCCCAAATAAAGGGAGCCATAAAGAATAATCCATAAACTTAAAAATATTCCGCCTGCCATCATAACACACCATGTGTGCATGGTTGGAATCCACACGGGCACCGCCCGAAAGTCCACAAATGTTCTGTCATGTCCTTGGACTCATATGATCCATACACAATGCACATGCCCAGGTATAATACATACATGCATCCGCATGTTTCTAGGCCTGACACGCATCCGCATGTCCCTAGAATATAGGGGTTTGTGACATTCCCCCTGGCTTCTAATCAGTTGACCGCAACTGAAAAGCCTCCAGATAGGCCTTCAAAAGATGTGGGTAATCCTCGAAGTAGGCCTCATCCATCCATTTCGCATCCAAAGCTGAATCTCCATAGATATAATCTATCCCAATAAAGGGAGCCATGAAAAGAATTCATCCCATTAAAGGGAGCCATAAACAATGTTTCCCTGAAACCATCTCAAGGCAAACAACAACACCTTTCTCCTTGCATAGCTATACAAGGGTTAGTGAACATCAAAAACACTTCATAGTAAATAGCAAAAGCACCAACTTTGGAAACTCAAAGTATACTTAGTTGTTCTTTGCCAGGTTGGTCATGAAGCCAAAAGAAATATCTCCTCACCATATCCTTAAGATATCCCGAGATATATCTCCATATAGCTTGCCTGTAAGCTTGATAATATAATCCACAATATCCATATGGAAAGAGTGCTAAACGTGTGCACATAAAGCCAACTTCACACTTCCACGATAAAATTCTGTGAATTCATAAATCCTTAGACCAAGCTGCCTATTGCTCATGCTCTTGCTTTCATAGGCTCTGAAGTGGCTGGCCATGCTTAATAGCAATGATGGTAAGTGTGGTCCCCACTCCAGATCTTTTCTCTTCCTTATTGATAGAAGGAAGCCTCCGCTTCCAAGAAAGCCTATGCTCTGATACCAATGTAACTCGCAGCGGCGGTGCCCGGGGGACTAGGGCCTTTGACACACTTGTTGATACCATCAATGCATATTAAAACATTTTAACATGGCCACAGCCTTAACACATATCCATCACCACTTTGCATAAAACATAAAGCTGGACAAAACATCCACAAATGCTGAAAATGGAGCTTGCACATGTGACACCGCATAGAGGCCGGAATGGGCCGACCCCCCCCTTGTATTGGAGTATTTTATTACCCAAGGGGAATAATATCATGTACAAGCTTTGAGGGCCTTACTCTCCCCACGGGAGATGCCGGATTATCCATATACAAATGCCATAACACAGCCTAACACGAGGCAACCAAGCCGGAACATAGGCTGTAGAAATGCCGAGCCAACAATATAATCCATATACCTCCGTGTGGGTATTGATTCTTCCCCAAAAAACCACGGGTCTTCATGCAATAGAGCTAGTACAGCAAGTACAACTCTCCATTCAGCCGGTACAGCAGGTACAATGGTTGGTACAACAAGTACAATGGTTGGTACAGTAGGTACAGTGGCTGGTACAGCAGGTACAGCAAGTACAGTGGCTGGTACAGCCGGTACGGTGGCAGGTACAGCAAGTACAAATGCTGGTACAACACATACAATGGCTAGAAATCATAATAAATGATTGAATACCCTTGCCTTCAATCTTTCTTCGCGATGGAAGCCTCCAAAACAGTCCCATACAGCCGGTATTCTTCATGGGCAGCCTTCAAGTGAGAGAGAAAGAGAGTAGCCATCATTAGGGAAGCCTTCAACGGTGGTAGAGGCTAGTGTGTAGCAAGAGAGAGCCTCTATTAATGAAGAGAGAGAGGGCTCCAATTTATAGATTTGGGCCTCCCATGAGCTAAAATGGCAAGAGAAGGCTACGATGACAAGTGGAGAGCCACACAATAGCTGAAGTGACAAGTGTGAGGCCACTTGTCTCACTTTGATCCACTTTCTAACAAGTGTCAGGCCACTTGTCTCACTTTGGTCCACCTCCTTGCCACATGTCCCAATCTAAGAGATGGGTCCTTCCATAAACTTTATCTCTAAAAATATCCCAACTGGTAGACATTCTGTCATAGGCACTTTGCCAACTCTTGGTATCTGCTCAATTCCAGATGTAATGACGCGAACAGAATTTCCATCGGAGTCGGCCAAAAATAGCAACTCTCCTAAATTTTAGGAGTGTGGTCCTTTGTATTCTAGGATAATCCCCCATTCCCAAAGCTTGTACTTTCCAAATATTTAGGCATTCTGGAGTCCACCAGACCCCTTTCATACAGGGAAATGTCCAGGCTGGTGACAGGTACCCCCGGCTGGCATTACAGGCCACCTGTTTGGCTTTCCCCCCCTCCTATTGTATGATATAGCTCTCAGTTATTTGTACTGATCTTTGTACCTTTTTTGCACCTAGGCAGAGTCTCCCTAGTTGCCTTGATTGGATCTCTGCTCTGCGCTCTTATGAGCAGGAGAGTTTTTTGTAGCCCAGTGGGCGTTTTTTTAAAACTAATGAAAGGATCTTTTCTCGGGGAAAAAAAAAGTCCCGTCATGTCCACTTTACCACTTGCACTCCGTGTTGGTACTCTGACCACACACCTTGGATGAGAGGTGGGCTCAAGTAACAAGATAAAACAATCACTCGTATAGGCATAGATAACCTGGTGTTCCATAAGCATTTCTGCTACACATAGTTTATAGGCATTTCGGCCACCAACTCACACTACCCTCTTAAGTGCCAATGTTCCCTTCCATGTGCTCTCTATTGTTCCACCCACATATGGTAGAAACAATCTTCAACAGAGCACGTAGGACAAGAGAACACTACACAAGGTATGTTGTGCTTGTCACTACCCTTTGAAGTGCCCATGTTCCCTTCCATCTGCTCTCTATTGTTCCACCCTCACATGGTAGAAACAATCTTCAAGAGAGCACGTAGGACAAGAGAACACTACACAAGGTATGTAAACCATGAGTTCCATAAGTCCAATGCATCCCAAATAAAGGGAGCCATAAAGAATAATCCATCGCAATAAAAGGGAGTCATAAACATAATCCATAAACCTGAGGATGGATCCAAATCCCTAGAAAAGAAGTCCAAGAATCCATAGACCTGTATACCATAATCCTTGTATACCATAACTCTTACCACATACTCTGTGCTAACCACACACCTTGGAGTAGAGGTGGACTTTTCCATAAAAGCATCATATTCATGAGATATCCAAAGATTTCTTCTCTATAAACTCCGACAGATTCGTCCATAGAAATTGCTTGTGAAGCCCAATATCTATATAAATCTCGTCCAAGAAAGAAATCTCCATAGATATAATCCATCCCAATAAAGGGAGCCATAAACAATGTTTCCCTGAAACCATCTCAAGGCAAACAATAACACCTTTCTCCTTGCATAGCTATACAAGGATTAGTGAACATCAAAAACACTTCATAAGCACTAACTTTGCAAACTCAAAGTATACTTAGCTTTTCTTTGCCAGGTTGGTCATGAAGCCAAAAGAAATATCTCATCACCATATCCTTAAGATATCCTGAGATATATCTCCATATAGCTTGCCTGTAAGCTTGATAATATAATCCACAATATCCATATGAAAAGAGTGCTAAACGTGTGCACATAAAGCCAACTCCATACTTCCAAGATAAATTTTGTGAATTCATAAATCCTTAGACCAAGCTGTCTATTGCTCATGCTCTTGCTTCATAGGCTCTGAAGTGGCTGGCCATGCTTAATAGCAATGATGGTAAGTGTGGTCCCCACTTGAGATCTTTTCTCTTCCTTATTGATAGAAGGAAGCCTCCGCTTCCAAGAAAGTCTATGCTCTGATACCAATGTAACTCGCGGCGGGAGCCCGGGGAACTAGGGCCTTTTACACACTTGTTGATACCATCAATGCATGTAAAAACACTAAAAAATGGCCACAGCCTTAACACATATCCAACATCACTTTGCATAAAACATAAAGCTGGACAAAACATCCACAAATGCTGAGAATGGAGCTTGCACGTGTGACACCGCATAGAGACCGGAATGGGCCAACAACCCCCCTCCCCCCCCCCCCCCCTTGGAGTATTTTATTACCCAAGGAGAATAATATCATGTACAAGCTTTGAGGGCCTTACTCTCCCCACGGGAGATGCCGGATTATCCCTGTACAAATGCCATAACACAGCCCAACACAAGGCTACCAAGCCGGAACATAGGCTGTAGAAATGCCGAGCCAACAATATAATCCATATACCTCCATGTGGGTACTGATTCTTCCCCAAAAACTACGGGTCTTCATGCAATAGAGCTGGTACAGCAAGTACAACTCTCCATTCAGCCAGTACAGCAGGTACAATGGCTGGTACAACAAGCACAGTGGTTGGTACAGTAGGTACAGTGGTTGGTACAGCTGGTATGGTGGCTGGTACAGCAGGTACAACAAGTACACATGTTGGTAGAGCAGGTACAATGACTAGTATAGTAGGTACAATGGTTGGTACAGTCGGTACGGTGGCTGGTACAGCAAGTACAGTAAGTACAAATGCTGGTGCAACAAGTACAAGGCTAGAAATCATAATAAATGATTAAATACCCTTGCTTTTAGTATTTCTTCGCGATGGAAGCCTCCAAAACAGTCCCCAACAGAGCCGGTATTCTTCATGGGCAGCCTTCAAGAGAGAGAGAAAGAGAGTAGCCATCATTAGGGCAGCCTGTAACGGTGGTAGAGGCTAGTGTGCAGCAAGAGAGCCTCTATTAATGAAGAGAGAGGGCTCCAATTTATAGATTTGGGCCTCCCATGAGCTAAAATGGCAAGAGAAGGCTACGATGACAAGTGGAGAGCCACACAATAGCTGAAGTGACAAGTGTGAGGCCACTTGTCTCACTTTGATCCACTTTCTAACAAATATCAGGCCACTTGTCTCACTTTGGTCCACCTCCTTGCCACATGTCCCAATCTAAGAGATGGGTCCTTCCATAAACTTTATCTCTAAAAATATCCCAAATGGTAGACATTCTGTCATAGGCACTTTGCCAACTCTTGGTATCTGCTCAATTCTAGATGTAATGACGCGAACAGAATTTCCATCGGAGTCGGGCCAAAAATAGCAACTCTCCTAAATTTTAGGAGTGTGGTCCTTCGTATTCTAGGATAATCCCCCATTCCCAAAGCTTGTACTTTCCAAATATTTAAACATCCTGGAGTCCACTAGACCCCTTTCAGACTGGGAAATGTCCAGGCTGGTGACAACTCCATAATGAAAACCTTAGAAAAGCACTTTCTAGCAAGAAAATTGATATAAAACCTGTTTTAATGGATTTCAGGCAATAAAAACCTCCTAAAAGCAGTTTTTAGCGTTTCTGGAATTTTTAGGGTTTTTGGGATTTTCTGTCCGTACACGTCTGTACAGCTCCGTACACTCGTCAGTATCATGCATATGCCCTTACAAGTCTAGGGCTGGCTGTACATTTGAAAAGTAAGTTCGAGAAGGTGTTAATGGCGAAGAAGAAGCTCTCCATTAACATAACGATGCCCACACACACTCCACGATCTCCTTCAATCTTCAGTGATCTTGGTCATGGTTCTACAAGAGAAGTCCAATCCTTTTAATACTTGTAAGAGACCTTGCTTTTTGCCAAAAAGCCTTCATGCTTTTGCTTTGCCTTTTCATGCTTTGCTTTTCTCTTTTTGCCTTTTTATTAAATATTATTAATAATAGCCAAAGTTCTTGATTTGTGCTTTACAACTTCAGGGCCTTGCTTTTTGGCCCTGGAGCTGCTTTTTTGAGAAAGCGCCTTTTAGTTTTTTGGACTGGCTTAGTCTCCTCTTTCCAATGGCGCCCTTGGCTTGTGGTGAACCCTGTTTGACTTTTTCGTTTTTTATTGCTTTTTGACCAAGAATGGTGCTTTTTCTTAATCAAACCTTATGGACCATCTCGCCATGTCTTCTTCCACCTGTTTGGTGTTCGGGCATGGGTTTCATCATGTGAAATAGAGCTAGCAGGGCCAAATAGTTACGACTACTACAATACGATGGTGGGAGACCTAAAGGGCTTGGCCTCCCCCATCCTCCTCGTAAGTCCTGACCACTCTAGCCTTGGTGGCCCAAGCGACAGTACCCCAAGTGATAATCCGGGTCGATGCCATGTCCATAGCAAAGATGCGGAGAATCCACTGCCAAATCTGTTGAGCCTTCGGGCAATCCCAAAGGCAATGTCGTTGAGACTCTTGGGGGTGGCCGCACCTCGGGCAAGCTATTGGCTGACCTCCGACTGCCAGCCAAGTACCCACTGCCAAGCTTCTGTGTGCCGTCAACCAGAGGAAGAGAGTGATCTTCCTCGGCCGAAAGCTGTCCCAAAGCCTACTCCAAAAATTTGAAAGGAAGCGTTGTGATAGGCCCTGAGATTGCCAGTGTGCTGGTGCTGCCGGTGTGCAATCTATCTCTGATGTCTGGATCCTGTTGTGCCGAGCCGCACTGTACATGCAAAGAAAGGGGGATCCAGAGTCTCCACCCGATCTGTGGGATCATGCCAAGTCCACTCTCTAGGGTCCCACTGCAACCACGTGAGAGGTCGGCACTCCCAAATCCATGATTGCCAAAATCTCTCCTTGGCCACCTTGGCCAGTTCTGGATCTATGTGCCATGCACGTGCCCGAAAACCAATCACCCTCACCCTCTGCAAGGTGTAGCCTCTGAAATCCTCCAAGGGGTGCTCTGATCTCTCTAATCTGCCATGTAATCCAATAGAAAAATTGAGCAGACCACTGTCCTCATCTGCTCCATGGACCACCACGAGGATATCATGTCTGGTGAACACGCCTAGCCACACTGGGGGGTCAGGTCTGCAATAGGAGTCAGCCACTCCGGAGGAATAGCTGAGTTAATGTCGATGCTGAGCTTGTCTCTACCCCGGATCCCTGTCAGGCCTCTCTCCTCCTCCTCTTGAGGTAACTGCCTATGTGCAATCTAATCTCCAAGAGACCTGGCTGGTCCCATGCTCAAGGCGCCCCAGGATATGTGTGGTCAGGCCTTCAGCATGTGGCCATTGGGTAAATGGATCAGGGGGTTCCATATCAAAGGCTGCGAAGCTGCTCCTCTGAGGCCCCCTAGAACAATCTGTCTGAGGGCTAGCCTCAGATGATTCCAAGCACGAAGTAGACTGGCTGCGAATCTGTCCTCAAAGGCAGGACTAAAACCACGGGCTCAGATCTCTGTGATGATCCATCTAGTACTCTGCGGCCTATGGGCTGAAATCCGGGCCAAGAGGAAATCCTTCCAAGGCTCACCACTGGGTAGAAGTCCTTTGACAATCAACTTGCCCAGCAGGTCATAGATCTGTATAGCTAGATCAATGAGGCCTAGGCCCCCTCTGCTATGTGGTTCAATGATCACTCCCCACGCCACCTTGGCCCTGGCTAGCCTCCCATCACTTCCGGCCCACAAGCAGTTCCGGATCAACCGTTGTACATGTCCCGTTCCCTCTTGGTTCTCCACGCAAGGAATTCTTTGTCTCTAAGAAATTGTCTGAATTGCTGAAAGTCATGGTACTCTTCTAATGACATGGCTGTGGTCTCATGAGTAATGGATTAACGACCCTGGTTCTTATCCTGAAGTCCTGGATTGGCGTGATAGTTGTTCCCTTCATTAGACCCTTGGTTTCCCTCTTCTCTCGACATGGCTTTGTCACCCCAAGAAAGTTTCTTCAATAGAAATCCTGCCCTGATACCACTATAAGCCCAGTGGGGCGTGCAGTGACAGACTCAACCACGTGTCCAAGAGATAAATATATACAGAGAGAGGGGGGAGAGAGAAGGGAATAGGGATCTTGCACAATACACCACATTGAGCGGGGAACAGGCCCCGCCCCCTTTCAGGAATTTATTCAGGAACAATCCACGGGCACGCTAGCCAAGATCAATACAATCAATGAATACAAAACAAACAGATATGCCGATGTAAGATATCCAAGTCGATGTCGATGTCGAGGCACAAGATCTTTGATGCCGAGCACACCACGGGGGTGACCCACAAGTATCTCTCACCGGGCTAGTGCCAAATCCAATATCCAAATCCAAATCCAATGAATCCATGTCTAAGTTCCAAGTCCAAATCAAATCCAAAACCAAGTGCAAGTCGAGATCCATGTCCAAGCTATATGTCTAAGTTCCATGTTTATGTCCAAGCTTCATGTTCCATGTCTTAGTTCTATGTCCAAGTTCTCCATGTCTAAGCTCTATGTCCAAGAAACACTCGCTCATCCCATGAGTAATCTCCACGACTCCTATAGCCTTGTCCATGAAGAAAACCCTAGAAAAGCTCTTTCTGGCAAGAAAACTGATATAAAACCTGTTTTAATGGTTTTCGAGCGATAAAAACCTCCAAAAATCAATTTTGGGAATTTTTAGGGTTTCTGAAATTTTCTGTCCGTACAGTCTGTACAGCTCCGTACACGTGTTTGTATCGCCCATGCATATGCGCATACAAGTCTAGGACTGACTGTACATTTGAATAGCAATTTGGTGAAGGTGTTGATGGCGAAGAAGAAGCTCTCCATGATCATAATGATGCCCACACACACTCCATGATCTCCTTCAATCTTCAATGATGTTGTTCATGGTACTACAAGAGAAGTCCAATCCTTTTTATACTTGTAAGAGACCTTGCTTTTTGCAAAAAAACCATCATGCTTTTGCTTTGCCTTTTTATGCTTTGCTTTTCTCTTTTTGCCTTTTATTAAATATTATTAATAATAGCCAAATAATAGGCAAAGTTCTTGATTTGTGCTTTTACAACTTTAGGGCCTTGCTTTTTGGCCCTGGAGTTGCTTTTTTGAGAAAGCGCCTTTTAGTTTTTTGGTCCAGCTTACTCTCCTCTCTCCAATGGCGCCCTTGTTGGCTTGCGGTGAACCCTGTTTGACTTTTCGTTTTTTATTGCTTTTTGACCAAGAATGGTGCTTTTTCTTAATCAAACCTTATGGACCTTGTCCCCATGTCTTCTTCCACTTGTCTGGTGTCCGGGCATCGGTTTCATCATGTGAAATAGAGCTAGGAGGGCCAAATAGTTACATTCCCTCCCTCTTACATCGTAGTTATTCTCAACTGCGGATCGCTAGTGTTCCAAGCACATCCATGGCCCTGGTACATCCATATGTTCTTGGTACATCCATATGTTTCATGGTACATCAAGTACATCCATATGTTTCAAGGTACATCAAGTACATCCATATGTTTCAAGGTACTAGCCCCATCTGGTGAGCTTGTGCATTTGGTCATTCCCCATATCTGTGGTGTCATCCGCTCATCTGGCAACATCTCAATGCCTTTTGTTTGACCGATATCCTTGTTCTTGATGGTACATATTCATGGCCTGTCATCTATGTTAGATATAATAAATGCATACTTACCTCCTGTAAAAACTAGACACAAGCTAGTCAACAAACAAGTATGCATCATTCGTGTCTATTGGGTATTCCAGGTATTGGCCAGGTAGTCTGGAGCCCAGTGGACTATCACATGCCATAAATCCAAGCATTGTCCATATATCAAAAACAGCACACAAAGTCAAAGAAATTCAAACATACATCAGTATGCAATACACAAGTAATGATCCATCTGTACTTCAAATACATCTGGACCAACCACTCCTCAATGCTCATAAGCTCGAAGTATATCTGGATAGCCCTAGAAGTACTCCTCTGGCATCCATTTCACGTCCAATAGTGAATAACTCTTGAATTCCAAGAGGAACTTTCTGACCACTGCCTTTTCTCTTTTTCTCACAAAATGAAACATAATCTATTCTAGCTTTTCCACCCCTGGTGGATCCTTCAAAACAAGTTCCTCGGGGGATAACTTGTACATGGTTTCAATAAACTGTCATGGAAAACATTACATATCTTCCAATGATCTGAAAGGTCCAACTGATGACATACGTGGTTGATCTTCTTGGTATCCTGAAAGGTCCATATACCATCATTGCTTGACTTTGGCAATTCCAAAGATAAAATCCATAGTAATATTCTCCCATAGTTCATTCAATGGGTGCAATAGTCCAGCTGGTGTTTGTCAATCAAACTTGACCTTCTGACAAACCAAACATTCTTGAATCATTAAGTTCAATGTCCTTCCTCATAGTAGGCCAATAGAATAGCTCTCCAAAGCTTGAAGTGTAGTCAAGGTATCTCTATGTCCCATGTGTGTAGTCAAGGTATCTCTATGTCCCATGTATGGAGGAGCATGGCACTCTTCCATTACTTTGGCTTCAATTCCTTGTGTTACACATGACTTGGGTTTGTATCATAAGAAAACCCTTCTTGATGACATAAAAGTCACCAAATCTGTATTCTACAATCTGTTCCAAAACATCCTTGAAATCCTCTTTGGTAGCATAAGGATCCTTGATCAAAGTGAAATCCATATGGTAACCCATAGAAACCTCATAGCTCAAGGGTCTTCGAAATAATGCATCTGCTACCTTGTTGTCTTTGACGTTCATAGGCCACAGCATGGCCTTTTTAGTGCAAGACTGCTCCAATGCAAGCTCATCGTGTTAAACCACAAAAAAGGTCTAGAATATCCAACACTGGTTCTTTGCTAGCATAAAGTCTCAATGCTTCAAAAGGATTCTGTTTCAGCTTTGGTCCACAAAGATCCCATGGCTTTATTTGTTGAAACATGCAATGGGCTAAGCACCACTGCAAACTATTTGTCAAACTTGCTGGCATGATGTCAATCTGATGATCTTCCGATCTCTCTGGCTTCTTTGCCTTCCTTTCCCTTACTAGCCCTGAGGAAACTGCATCTGAAAGAGTAGGCGTAGGAGTAGCTTCCTTGTCTCCTCCATGATAAACAGAGCAGGTAGCTCTAGATCCTCCTGCAATGGTGACTCCTTTGGCCCAAAGATAGGCTTTAGCAGCTTCAACTCCTTCGGCTTCGGTGGCTCGATCCTTGATGAAATATTCAAACATTTGAGCCCTTCTTTGGTCCCGTTCCCTCTTGGTTCTCCACGCAAGGAATTCTTGGTCTTCGAGAAATTGTCTGAATTGCTGAAAGTCATGGTACTCTTCTGATGACATGGTTGTGGTCTCATGAGTAATGGATCAACGACCCTGATTCTTATCCTGAAGTCCTGGATCAACCTGATAGTTGTTCCCTTCATTAGACCCTTGGTTTCGCTCTTCTCTCGACATGGCTCTGTCACCCCAAGAAAGTTTCTTCAAGAAAATCCTTCTCTGATACCACTGTAAGCCCAGCTGGTGGGCGTGCAGTGACAGACTCAACCACGTGTCCAAGAGATAAATATATAGAGAGAGAGGGGAGAGAGAAGGGAATAGGGATCTTGCACAATACACCACATTGAGTGGGGAACAGGCCCCGCTCCCTTTCAGGAATTTATTCAGGAACAATCCACGAGCACGTTGTCCAGGTTCAATACAATCAATGAATACAAAACAAACAGATATGCCGATGTAAGATATCCAAGTCTATGTGTCGACGTTGGCACAAGATCTCTGAATGCCGAGCACACCATGGGGATGACCCACAAGTATCTCTCATCGGGCTAGTACCAAATCCGATATCCAAATCCAAATCCAAATCCAATGAATCCAAGTCCAAGTTCCAAGTCCAAATCAAATCCAAAACCAAGTCCAGATCAATTCCAAGTCCAGATCCATGTCCAAGCTATATGTCTAAGTTCCATGTTTATGTCCAACCTTCATGTTCCATGTCCAAGCTCTATGTCCAAGTTCTCCATGTCCAAGAAACACTCGCTCATCCCATGAGTAATCTCCACAACTCCTATAGCCTTGTCCATGAAGAAAACCCTTGATATAAAACCTGTTGTAATGGTTTTCGGGCGATAAAAACCTCCAAAAAATAGTTTTTGGAATTTTTAGGGTTTCTGAAATTTTTATGCCCGTACAGCTCCATACACTCGTCCGTATCGCCCATGCATATGCCCATACAAGTCTAGGGCTGACCGTACATCTTAAAAACAAGTTGGAGAAGAGGTGTTGATGGCAAAGAAGAAGCTCTCCATGATCATAATCATGCCCACACACACTCCACGATCTCCTTCAATCTTCAACGATCTTGTTCATGGTACTACAAAAGAAGTCCAATCCTTTTTATACTTGTAAGAGACCCTGCTTTTTGCAAAAAAGCCTTCATGCTTTTGCTTTGCCTTTTTATGCTTTCCATTTCTCCTTTTCCCTTTTTATTAAACATTATTAATAATAGCCAAAGGTCTTGATTTGTGCTTTTACAACTTCAGGGTCTTGCTTTTTGGCCTTGGAGCTGCTTTTTTGAGAAAGCGCCTTTTAGCTTTTTGGTCCGGCTTAGTCTCCTCTTTCCAATGGTGCCCTTGGTTCGCGGTCAACCCTGTTTGACTTTTTGCTTTTTCTTGCTTTTTGACCAAGAATGGTGCTTTTTCTTAATCAAACCTTGTGGACCCTGTCCCCATGTCTTCTTCCACCTGTCTGGTGTCCGGGCATGGATTTCATCATGTGAAATAGAGCTAGGAGGGCCAAATAGTTACAACTACTGCAATATGATGGTGGGAGACCTGAAGGGCATGGCCTCCCCCATCCTCCTCGTAAGTCCGACTACTCTAGCCTCGGTGGCCCAAGCGACAGTACCCCAAGTGATAATCTGGGTCGATGCCCTGTCCATAGCAAAGATGCAGGGAATTCGATGCCAAATTTGCTGAGCCTTCGGGGAATCCCAAAGGCAATGTTGCTGAGACTCCTGGGGGTGGCCGCACCTCGGGCAAGCTGCTAGCTGACCTCCGCCAACTGCCAGCCAAGTACCCACTGCCAGACTTCTATGTGCCGTCAACCAGAGGAAGAGAGTGATCTTCCTCGGCCGAAAGTTGTCCTGAAGTCTCTTCCAGAAATCTGAAAGGAAGCGTTGTGATAGGCCCTGAGCCTGCCAGTGTGCTGCTGCTGTCGGTGTGCCATCTATCTTTGATGTCTGGATCCTTTGGCCGAGCTAGGCTGTATATGCAAAGAAAGGGGGATCCAGAGTCTCCACCTGATTTGTGGGATCATGCTAAGTCCACTCTCTAGGGTCCCGCTCTACAACGGCGTGAGAGGTCGGCACTCCCAAATCCATAACCACCAAAATCTCTCCCTGGCCACCTTGGCCGGTGCTGGATCTATGTGCCATGCACGTGCTCAAAAACCAATCACCCTCACCCTCTGCAAGGTGCAGCCTCTGAAATCCTCCAAGGGGTGCTCTGATCTTTCTAATCTACCATGTAATCCAATAGAAAAAGTGAGCAGACCACTGTCCTCATCTGCTTCATGGACTGCCACGAGGATATCGTGTTTGGTGAATACACCGAGCCACACTGGGGGGGTCAGGTCTGGAATAGGAGTCAACCACTCTGGAGGAATAACTGAATCAATGTTGATGCTGAGCCTGTCTGAATCCTGGATCCCTGTTAGGCCTCTCTCCTGCTTTCCCTCAAGTAATTGCCTGTGTGCAACCCAATCTCCTCGGTAACTGCCTTTAGCATGTTGCCATTGGGTAAATGGATCAAGGGGCTCCAGATCAAAGGCTGCTGAAGCTGCTCCTCTGAGGCCATTGGAACAATCTGTCTGAGGGCTGGCCTGAGGTTATCCCAAGCACGAAGTAGACTAGCTGCGAACCTGTCCTCAAAGGCAGGACTAAATCCATGGGCTCGGATCTCTGTGAAGATCCATCTAGTACTCTGCGGCCACGGGCCTCCAAGGCTCAGAGTGCGGGCTGAAATCCGGGCCAAGAGGAAATCCTTCCAAGGCTCACCACCGGGTAGGGTCCTCTAACAATTAACTTGCCCAGTAGGGCACGACTTTGTATAGGTGGATCAATCAGGCCTAGCCCCCCTCTGCTACGTGGGTGAATAATCACATCTTCACGCCACCTTGGCCTTGGCTGGCCTCCCATCACTTCCGGCCCACAAGAACTTCCGGATCAAATGTTGTACCTGTCCTGTTCCCTCTTGGTTCCCCATGCAAGGAATTCTTCGTCTCAGAGAAATTGTTTGAACTGCTGAAACGGAGGGTTTGCTGCGGATCATCCGTGAGAGCATGAGAATCTGAGGCCTCTCTATCTGAGACCATGTGGAGGTGGCGAGCCCAGGTGCCCATATTGTTGTAGCATACATCAAAGCAGGGGTGAGTAGTGTGTCAAACCACCCCCCCTTCGTGCTGGGCTCCTGGAAGTGTGCCTGGTGACACTGTCTCTCTAGCATGGCCAGAGCTGCATACCCTCGTGTGAGTCTATCCCTCGCTGCCTATGCCATAGTAAATCTTCCTGGCGGAGTCGTAAATGTAATCCCCAGGTACACATATGAGTCTACCACCTCTACCTGTCCTCATGCTAGTGTGAAGATGGCCTGTCGTCGAACCGGCCCTAAGGTGTGGAAAATCATGGCCTTGGTTTTCCCAAGGTTCACTGTAAGCCCCCTCTGTGTGCAAAAGTCATCGAGTGCATGGAGATGGTGCTGTAGTCCCATCCGCGACTCGGAGACCAAAATAATATCATCTGCATATAGCATAATGTGGACTATGGTACCTGAGATGTCTACCCTGTCCCCACCACCGTGACCAATGAAGTCAGCCACCTCATCGATGTATAGCCCAAATAGTGTAGGAGAGAGTGGGCATCCTTGCTTCACACCTATGGTGCTAGCAATAACATCAAATAGCCCCCCGGGGCATCATATGCGGCCGAGGACCTGCTCATATAAAGCATAGATGCCCCAAATCATCTCTGATGGGATCCCCAATGACTGCAGGCACTGGAAGAGTCTCTCTCGTGGTGGCACCGTGTCAAATGCTTTGCGGAAATCCACAAAGCAGCAGTATAATCTCTTCTCCCGCGCCCTAGCCTGGTCAATCAGACATCTCAGAGTGAATATATGGTCAATCAGACATCTCAAAGTGAATATATGGTCAATAGTGGAGAAAGCTCGTTGGAATCCAGCCTGGCCTGGTGCTCACAGTCCCTCCTCCTTCGCATATGAGCTCAACTCTGCCTTGAGCACTGCGCCATAAAGTTTGGCCAATGTATGACCAATCATGATAGTCCTGTAGTTGCTGGGGTCTAGCATGTCTCCCGCTTTGTGGAGAGGCACGATGGTGTGCATAGTCCACTAAGCTGGTAGGCCCTCCACTAGTGCCCTATTAAAGAGGTGAGCAACAAAGGGTCCCAGTGTGTCAGCTGCAGAAATAAGATGCTCACTCTGTATACCTATGTGGTCAGCCGATCTCCCATGCTGTAACCGGCGCGGATAGCTCTCTCTACCATCGAGGCGATAAAGAAAGTAGAGGTGGTAGGGCGAGACTCCTGTGGCTGTGGTATGGGCGGCTACTGAGGGATATGGTAGAGGCTCTTTGCATATGTGCGCCATGTGTGTGGATCCTCAATCGGGGTACGAGGGTGAGGCTCTCTCATCCTGCGCCATGTAGTGGCTACATCTCTGCTCATGAGTAGGTGGTATATATCCCAATACTGTGCCTCCTCATATGCACGCCTTTTATGGCGTGTGAGGGTTCTCATCTGTCGGCTGGCCTATCTCTGCGTAATGGTCCCAAGTGCTCTCTGGGCACGGAGGTGTCTATATAGCTCTCTGCACTCATCATCATACCACCGATTCTGGGGCATGCTCCCAGATCTATCTGTGTGTGCAATGTGTGTGATGGGGGAAGCTGTGGGTGGCGGCCGTATGTAGTAGAGATGACAGTTGGGTGGTGAGTGTGTCTAGAGGTGACAGGGGATCCATCTGGAATAGCCCGTCATATACATGATGCTCATATATGTCTGCCAAGTCATGGGTGAAGTAGAAAGTTGTATGTGATGCCTCTGTGGGCTGTGTGGGTGCTGGTGTGGAGCTCGCCAGTGACAGTAAGAGGTACGTGTGATCTGCACCAGTAGAACAGGGGGGGATGGTGAAAGATGTCACTGCCTGTGTGGTCTCCATGGACCCCATGATGTAGTCCACTGTGCTACCTCCCCCCCCAGTATTTCGCCCTCAATTTGCATACAAGAGTGGCTTTATATAGCCATCCAATCATGTGACCCTTGGGATACCCATGTGACTATTGGGATCCCATAACCTCCACAAGATCCTAACTCCCCACTAGCCCTATTGTAACCACTTCTTGATATGACATCTTTTAATGATCAAATCCCATAACTCATTAGCCTAAGCTAATGCTAGTAATGCTAGGGGGTGCTTACACCCAAGCTACTGCCAAAATGCTAGGGGGTGCTCACACCTGTCAACACAAAGAGAAGCACCTCCGAGCTAGAGGACACCACCTCCCCATCGTGATCTCTATGGCTTGAGCCTCCCAGCTCAATGCGAGCCAGGGGCCAAAGATAGGTAAGCACGTCGGTGATGCGCAGAAAATGAAGATGGTGCGAAAGGTCCACTGCCTGTCCCTGGATGGTGGCGGCCCACCGACTCCGAATCCCACTCCGTCCTTAGGGTTGCACTCAAGGGAAAGGAGAAGATCATCACACCACTCTCTGGCATGGTGGCCTGGAATGATGGAACACCACACAAATCCGAATGGGAGCCATAGTCTCCTCAAAAATATCAGTTCCTTCTGACAGGAAGACATCGGAAGAAACAATAATCCATTGGTTGCCCCAGGATCCTGGGGGGCCACCTAGCGGCCCTGGCAGGAGAACCCTCACGGGGGAGGCAGTTATCATCATCTCTACCGGCTCCAAGAAGCGATGAATCAGTTAGCGGATGGAACTTGCCGGCTGCCTCCGCTTCAGATTAGGTGCAACCGGAGGGCGGCGGGAATGTTGAAGAGAGGCGGAGGGAGGGGGGAGTGTGGGCTGATGCGGGGAGAGTCGAAGGCGAGGGTTGGGGATTAGGGGGGAGGGGGGGGAGGCGGCGAAGGGGCACGGGGATGTTGGGAAGAGGCAAAGCGGAATCCGCTGGAGAGAGGGTGTGGGAAGGGGCTCACTAAAGGCTCGGCGGGACCAACTGGCCTCATTGGAATCTAAGAATCTGAAAATGAATCTCGAAGGGGTAACGGTCTCCAATTTGGAGGGGCCGGAGGAGAAATCCTCAAAGTGACTAGAGCGGCCATCGCCAACGGGTGGATGGTGCGATAAACGCTCGAAATGGTTCTCTGATAGAACCGAATCCTCGTGTGCTCTGCCTGCCTAGCACACACGGCAGTGCCGCTCAGCTCTAGAAGTTTCCTAGCGGCCCTCGTGTGGACCAACGGTCTGCCACTCTCTAGCAGGAGTGTCTTCCGCGGTCAGGTTCTGGTGCTCTGCTGCCTGAAGGCTTGCATCCCTTCTAGCCCCCTCAGGATGAGCTGAGCTGGTACTAGGGGGGGGGGACCACTAGAGACGGTCTCCTGGACTAGCACCGAGGACAAGCTCTAGTGAGATGTCCCATCTGCCTGCATATGAAGCATTGGCCTAGGAGGCCTAAGAACTCTAATCTCTGCAGAATGGGATCTCCCCAGAGGCAAGGAAGAGATATGACATTCGGCACTATCTCTCGAGAAGCAACACGATGCAAAGGGATAGAATCTCGACCACCCGAGCAAGGGACGAAGCGGCAGTGGGGGGGATTCTACTCCACCATTCACCAAGAGAAGAGGAAGGTATTCCTTCCTGAGGCCTAGGAAGGAACTGTCAAGAGAAAGCTTGAAACGCCAACGAGTGGGTCGGATGCTGGGTCGAAGTTGTGCTGCCACCTCGCAAAGAAGGCCTAGGCCGTACACAATGCGATAGGGCTCAGCTGCATGACTCTATCTGATGCCACTGGTGAGTCAAACTCAACCTAGTAGTAGCCACGTCCCAAAGGATGAATATCGGTAATCTTTACAGGCGCTCCAAGGAGGCTAGCCTGTAAAAGATCCCTGAGTTGTCCGCGTGCTAGGCGGCTACCAACAATGTTGCACACTGGAGTGGAGGCCTCTAGGGATGCGACTGTTGAAACGAGAAAGCTCAAGGTCGGGGATAATGGAGCGGCTGCCATGGAGTCCTCCTGAGGGGTGAAGACCAGAAGAGGCTGAAGCTTGCCGAAGGATAATGCCCAAGAACCGGAAAAACTGCGTGGTAAAAGAATAGAAGAGATGAGGCAAAAATGGAGAAGCGAAGTTGAAAGGTAGACGGGGGAGAGGGACAGGAGATGCTACGGGGGCAAGGGAGGGGGAGGGGAGTCAACGCACCGGCAAAGGAGAAGTCGGGGGTACAAGGGGCAGCGGGAAGGAAAAGAGGGGGCTGGCGGCCAACCGGAGGGGGGGGGGAGGGGGGGGGGGGAGGAAGGGGGGAAAAGGGCTGAGGCGGTGGCGAGCAGGGGAGGGGGTAGCGAGGGCAGAGCAGGGGAGGAGGCATTGAGCAGGGTGGCAGAGGCGGCAGTGCGAAGGAGGGGCGAAGGCGAGGGCAGTGGCGTAGCGGCGCAAAGGGGGAGGAGAGGTGGCAAAGGCGAAAGGGGGGGAGATAGCAAGCTAGCTCAGGAAGGCGGTGCTCACAAACCATGGAAGATATGCGAGGCAGCGGGGCTGAGGTAGAGGAGGTGCGGGCTTGTCACAATCGGTAGCAAGGGGTGCAGCCATAGGAGAGGCAACAATAGGCGAGGTGGTGGGCAGTAGAAGTGGGCACGCAGGTGGCACAGGATAGCACTAGTAGTGTTGTGTGCGGAGTAGTCGGCATTGTTATGGTGGCAGCGTTGAACTGGTTCTGGGCGGCGTACAACAGCAGTAGCACACATGCAGAACTTGAGGGGGTGATAGCGCACAATAGCAAGGAGCGCACACATCCAGTTAGACTGTTATTCGCACATAGGTGGAACCTGTATAGGTGACGGCGCACAGCAGCAAGGGGTCGGGCAACGACCATAGTAGCGGACAACAATCTGACTGGAAGTGTCCGAAGCTCATGGGTGGCACTGTCAGCAGCAGCAAAGCGGTCGTCGAAGGTGCATCAGCTGGGCGATGCAAGAAACCCTAGCTTTGATACCATGTTTTTTTTTTTTTTCCGAGAAAAGATCCTTTCATTAGTTATGTAAAAAACGCCCGTAGGGCTACAAAAGAGATCTCTCCTGCTCCTAACAGAGAGAAGAGCAGTGAATACATCATGGCAGCCCGGGAGACTCTCCCTAGGTGCTGCAAAATACAAGCATCAGTCTAAAGGACTGAGCGGCTAAATCATACAATGGGGGGGGGAAAGAGCCAAACAGGTGGCCTGTAGTGCCAACGGGGGGATCCCGTGTGTAGGGTGTAGAACGGGCCGCAGCGCCAAGTGGTATGAAAGGCCTGGCGCCGTAAAATCGCCTCATCCGAGTCTCCCCGGATGCGGTCGTACTGTCCTCGCAGGGTGTGGATCAACTCCTGCCAAATCCCCCGAACAGTCTCTGCTGGTGGCTCTAATCTCCCCTCAAAGGCCGTGAAGCACCGGGCCCTCCAGGTGAACCAGATGGTGAGGCTGTTGAGGAGCTCCCATCGTAAATCCCTCTCCTGTGTCCAGCTGGCGGACGAGAAATCCGGTGCCGGAACCAGGCGAGGCTGGCCCCTAATAAATCTGATGGCCTGACTGCCCTGCTCCATCTCATAGCCCATAGCAGGCCCTGACGAAGTCGACCAAGCAGCGGCACCCCACGTAAACATACCCTCTGGAGAGAGGGGGGCTAGAATACGCAGCATCCGCAGCCAAATCTGCTGTGCCTGAGGGCAGTCCCAAAGGCAATGTCTCTGTGTCTCCATAGGGTGGCCGCATCGGACGCAGGCCGCCGGAAGACCGCTGTAAACAAGCCAAGTGCCAACTGCTGAGCCCCTGTGGGCGACCAGCCACTGAAAAGCCGAGATCCTGCGGGCCTGTCGACTAGCCCAGAGCCGAGCCCAGAAATCCTCCAGGAACTCCTGTGATAGTCCCTGCAATCGCCAATGCCCCGCTGCCGCTGGAGAAACCGTCCTCCTCGCCGTCAATATATGCCGTCCCAGCCGAACAGTATACTGGAAAAATGTGATCTCTGTGGCCTCAAGGGATGCATAAGGATCATGCCACTCGTACTCTCCGGGGTCCCACTGTAGCCGGGCCAAGGGGCGCGCTGCATATGCCCATATACGCCAATCCGGGAGCACGTCAGCAGGGTGGGGGTCAATATGCCACTTCCGAGAAGCGGCAGCCACTACCCGAATCCTCTGAAAGGTGCACTCTGCAACCAAAGGCGACTCCATCTCCACTCTCTGGAGTCGGCCCTCATCCTGAATCTCATAATAGAGGCATCTGCCATCCTCAGTGCTAGCTCTGACAGCAATCAGGATCTCCAACTGTGTGAAGGCACCCATCCACCGTGGGGCCACTGGCTCGAGAGGTGTGAACCACTCCTCTGTAAGTGCCTCCTGAATATCATCCCTCATAATCAACCCCCCTCTGAAGTGACTCAGCCTCTCCACCTGGGTCTCCTCTGGTAGACTGCAGAAAGCCTGCCAGTCTCCAAAACTACGAGCTGGGCCTGCCGCTAAAGGTCCCCAGGCTAGACGAGGCCGAGAACCCAGCATATGACCCTGCTCTGTACGAACCGCTGGGCTCCAGATGAGCGGCTGCCTGGCCCGCTCCTCAACACAAGACGGAGGCCGCTGAGAGAGCCCCGGTCTCAGCAGCTCCCAAGCTCTCAGGATACTCAAAGCAAATCTGTCCTCCCATCCTCTACTGAGGCCTGTCCTCCTCATCTCTATGAATATCCAGCGAATCTCTGGTGCCCAAGTACCCCCTGCAGGAGGCGCCCGGGCCTGCAGTCGCTGCAAGAGGAGCTCTTTCCAAGGCTCAGCGCCTGGAAGCAACCCCCGAACAATAAGCTTCCCCAATAAGGCTCTACTCTGATCGACTGGATCTATAATGCCCAAACCGCCCTGAGCCAGCGGAAGTGTAATAACTGCCCATGCAACCTTTGCCCGAGCTGGCTGACCGTCCCGCCCAGACCACAGAAAGTTCCTGATCAGCCTCTGTACCTGGCTGATGCAAGAGCTCGAGAAAATCCAGCAAGACGTAATGTACCACATAGTCGCTAACAGCACCTGATTTGCCACCACCACCCTCCCAGCCAAGGATAGTCGAGCTGTACTCCAATACAATAGCTTCTTCCGAATGCTCAGAAGAAGCGGGGCAATCTGCTGCTCAGGTGACAAATCGAGGCCAATCTGGCATCCCAAATACCGCACTGCTGTGCCGGGAGGAATCCATCTAAAACCGGGGTCCGGACTCCATGCCGGAGTGGGAGCACTACTGATCCAAAAGGCCACTGTCTTGCGCCAATTGATCAATGCTCCCGAAGCTGCACTAAAAACCTGGAGCGACTGCTCTGCCCGAATAAGATTGGCCTCTTGGCCATGCAAAAATAAGCCCGTGTCGTCTGCAAACTCAGCATCAAGCAAATCCTCCCCCCGGACTGGGAGCTGAAGTCCTCTCAAACCAACCTCCTCTGCCGTCAAATACATACTCATAGCCTCCGCAAAGAAGAGAAAAAGGAAAGGGGCGAGAGGACACCCCTGACGGACTGATCTGGTCAGCTCAAAACTCGGCCCCCGACCTCCTGCAATCAGCACCTGGCTGCGAGCTGTGGAATACAAAGCTGCCACCCCTCTGATCCATCCTGGCTCAAAGCCCAGGCGTAGCATAGTGCCCTCTAAGAATCCCCAATCAACTCTATCGTATGCCTTCTCAAAATCGAGAAGCATCACGACCAAGTCCTCGCCAAGAAACCTAGCTCGGGCCGTCGCCTCCCAGAAAGTAAAGATGTTGTCAAGGATACTGCGCTCCTTGACAAATCCTGTCTGAGTAGCATGAATCAACTCCCCCAGGAAGGGCTGGATCCTCAAACTCAAGGCCTTTGCCAAGACCTTGTATACAGTATTGAGGATCGTAATAGGCCTCCAATGTCGAATGTCATCCGATACTCCCTCCCCCTTGGGGATAAGATAGATCAAGCCCTCTGAAAAGCTCTGCGGCATCACCCCAGTGTCCAAAACATGCTGAAAGCCCCTGCGGAGGCCTGGCCCCAAAAGGTCCCAATAGCGCATAAAAAAGGCCGGCGTCAGTCCGTCCTCCCCTGGGCAACTATGTCGCGGCAGGACCCTCAAGGCCTCGGCAAGCTCAATCTCTGATAGAGGCGCACCTAGAACTGTGCGCATATGGTCTGTGACCCTCCTCTGCACATGGGCCCACACAGTCTGCCTGCATACATCTCGATCCTCAGTGGCTGGCTCCGCTGAAAGCAAGTCACGATAAAAAGCAGTGGCAATGGCTCTGATCTCCCCGAGCTCAGTAGCTATCGATCCATCCGGTCTACCAAGCTGGCGAACCCCTGCTCGCGCATGACGGGGTCCAGTGATCTCAAAAAACTCCCCAGTCACTCTATCACCAAGCTGCGTCCACTGAGAGGCCTGACGACGATAGTAAAACTCATGTCTCTGCTCCTCTGCCTCTCTAACCTCCTGGCGTGCCTGGCTCAGCTGGGACGCCACCCACTCACATGCAGGCTGCTGCTCCTGAAGGCGCTGTAGCGAAGCAAGGCTGCGTCTCAGCCGTTGCTCCCGCTCGCGAATCTCTCCCAGTCGTGTCAAAGCTGCAGCGTGTAGAAAAGAGCTAAGATCAATGAGTCCCTGGGCACACTGGCCCGCTGCATCCTGGTCAGAGCACTGACTATCATGCCAGATCCTCTCAATGTCCTCAGCGAGACTGGGGTCTGCAAGTACCCTCTCTGGGATCCTCAACTGCAAGCTGGGCTCCCGTGTCCCCTCCTCCAAAGTCAGTATAACTGGCGCATGATCTGAAAATGAGGTGCCAGCAAGAATGCCGACGGAGCCCCCTCGCTCCCCCAACCAATCGCCCACATAAAAGCGATCAATCCGAGATAGATTAGTCCCTCCCTGCCGGCGATCCGACCGAGAGAAACTAAGACTGTCCTGAGACCGGGAGAAAGCCCCATGCTGCCATGCATCAGTGATCCTCAGTGTCATACAAAACCGGTCCCAAGCTGCAAGCTCCGTGCCGTGCACTGTAACATGACTGCCTCCCACCCTATCTACCGGGTCCTCAAGCATGTTGAAGTCTCCCCCAACACACCAATGTGCGGCCTCTGGCAATGCATCTGTAACCTGAGTCCAGAACTCTGCTCTGGCACTAGCATGATTGGGCGCATAGATGTTGAGCACACCCAATAGCTCATCATGCATCCTCAGAATGACATACTGTGCTCTACCAGGCACAATGATCCCTCGATCCACAATGGCCTGCCGCCATGCATCTGCAATAACCATGCATACTCCTCCCTGTCCACCCAAAGGACCAAACCCTGCAGACCAGAAAGTGTCCCATCTACCAGGCATCACCGAACCATATCTCCGGATCCTGCTCTCACCCAAGTGGTGCTCCTGCATCATCAGAATGTCAATGCTGCCACCAACCAGGCATCTCTGTAGCTCCTGCCTCAAGCAGCCTCGATAGCGTATAAAGTGTGCTCCGCCAAGGCCCTGTACATTCCATGAGATGATCCTCATGGATGTCCTACTGAGGTGGATGCTGTCTCAGCCGTGCGGCGGGCCTTCGCAAGCGGCTTGGATGGAGAGTAGTCCCCATCCGAACGGCTGCGAGTCTGCCCACCCGGTGTACTGCAAGAATCCCGGATCAGGCGCCAGTGGCTGTGACCCATGGCGACTGCCTCCTGCTCTGACATAGTAACCTCGTGAATACTCACATATCCTGGGTCGCGTGCCAAATCTGCAACTATGCGCACGACCAAATGCCGAATCCCGGATGTATCCACACCCCCGGGATCCAAGACAAAATGAGCCAACTCCCAAAGTCGGCCTAGCACATCTGTAACCTCCAAATCGCTCATGTGATGAGAAAACTCAACTGCCTGAGTCTTCAACGTGCTGAGAGCGAGCTCTAGAGTCCACTCCCGGTCACAAGGTCCACATAGAGGGAACGAGAAGGCCACCGCTGAGTCTAGTGCCTCCTCCCCGCGGGCCGGAGGTATCACTACATGCACTCGGATGGGTGCTGGCTCATGGGGGCCCTCTGCTCCAAAAAGCCGTGTGAAGGTATAATCAAACGCCGCCGAGCGCTGTCGAATGCCGAGGCGACTCAGCCGACTGCGGATAGATGAAATCCGTGAGGCCCTAATCGGCATAGGTCTCCTCTGTGATGCTCGAGCGAGGTCAGTGCTCAGCGCCCTCCGGACTGCAGGTGAGCGCCAGGGAGCTGCCAGGACCTCCCGGGAAGGCGAGGCGGGCGGAGGGGGAGGAGGGGGAGGCGAGGGAGGAGGAGAGGGAGCCGCTGCCGAGACCGGAGCGGGGGCGGGAGGAGGCGATGGTGGAAGCGAGGCGGTGGGAGGGGATGGGTGTGGGGGAGGTGAAGGAGGGGGAGCTGGCATCTCCTGGTCCTCGGTCGCTGCAGGGGTCTCCTCCTGAAGGGGAGCAAATTTGTTCCTCACGGGAACCCAGTGAGGCTGAGACTGTGGCTGTTGCTGCAGCGGTACCTGGGCGTGCTGCTGTGGCTGTCTCCCTCGACGGCGCCCCTGTCCAGGCTGCCACTCCGAGGTCTCTGTGGCCTGAGCAGGTGTCCCTGAGGTAGCCTGCCGAGCCGAATCTGTGGGCGGGCCATCCGTGGCCTGCTGCTGTGGTGAGGGCCGAGGTCTCCTGCGAGGGCAGGCCTTGGCCAAATGACCGACCTGCCTGCAAATGAAGCACTGGTTCGGGAGCCCCGAGAACTCCACTCTCTGATCTATCCACCCCCCCCCTATCCTAGGTAGCTGAATGACCTTAGGAAGGGAGGAGATGTCAGATACCAACACTCTGACCGAAGGTAGCCCAGCTGCTCTGGCCACCACTGAAGCTGCTGAGGGGCCCGTCTCAAGAACCGAGCCCACCAATGCTCCGAGCCTGGAGAGGAGCGGAAGATACTCCCGGCGGAGACCAGGGAAACAAACTGTAATATGGAAGAGGCGCTCTCCCTGCTCCGCCGCAGCTGGGTCAAATCCATGCTGCCAAGGCCTGAAGAAAGCCCGAGCACCCCTGATATCCAGAGGACTCATGGCAAGGACCTTGGCAACGCTCTGGGCGGCCTCGAACTCGATCTGATAATGTCCCCGGCCCAAGAGCTGTACATCAAGGATCTTGCCCACATCTGCAAGAAGGCGAGCCTGAAGTAGATCCCTGATCTCCCCTCTGCTGGGGCGAGTGCCGACTATACGGCAGATGGTGGAGTGAGCCTGAAGGCGTTCCACCTCTGCGGTGAGGCTCGCTTCCTCTTCCGGCGAAAGAGAGAGCCTGATGGGGATGACCTCGGGGGCGGGCGAGGGGGCTGCGGAAGAGTCCCTCTGAGGCGAGGCGGGAGGAGTCTCCATCAGAGTCTGAAGCTCAAGCGAAGGCGAGGCGAAAGCGGAAAACCTGCAAGAAGCGGGCTGCACACCAAGAGGCGGAAGGACGGATGACGATGAGGGAAAAAAAAACAAAAACCCCCAAGGGGTGAAAAGCAGCATGACAGAGGAGGGAGGGGGGGGGCGGCGCAAAAAGGGGAGGAGAGGCCCAGAGGGGGGGGGGCGGCGACAACGCGAGAAGGAGGGGGGCGGGGCGCTGCTGAAAGGAGGCGGGCGAGAGGAGGCGAAGAGGCGGGGGGGCGAAGAGGCGGCAGCGGGGGGGGGGGGATGACGAACAGGCGGCAGCGGGGGGGATGGCGAACAGGCGGCAGCGGGGGGGAACAGGCGGCAGCGGGGGGGGATGGCGAAATGGCGAAGAGGGGAGGGGGGCGAACTGGCGAAGAGGGGGGGGAAGGCGCAGCGGCGAGGAAGGAGGGGGGGGCGGCGCAGCAGCGAGGAAGGAGAGGGGGGGCGCAGCGGCGAGCAGAGGGGAGCAAGCGGGGGGCGGAAGGAAAAAAGGCGCGAGGAGGGGGGGGGGAGCGAAGGTGCGCAGAGCAGGGTGGAGGCGGGAGCTTCAGCGAGCGAGCGTCCGGTTCAGGTTCAAAAAGTTGCTTTGATACCATGTTAATAGATTAGGGTTAGGTTTAGGTTTCCTCCAGAGCTAAGGGGGATGAAAGATGTCCATGATGTGATGTAGAGGGAGGGAGAGAGAGAGAGATAGTTGAGAGAGAGTATTTGCATGACTCAAATGATGTTGATTATTATTGTATATTAATCTCCAAGTACAATGCCTTTTTATAGGCTTGGGAGTAGCCTTATCTTTTGACACACACACGACACATGTCTCACACAGGACACTCATACTGACATTTGGCACACACTTATTTTATCCACATCTAAGGGGTTCTCACACCTAAGCAGGTGTTCACACACTTATACATATGAACAAGTCTTGCACACACACATTTAAGCCCTTTTAGAGGCTATTCACACACACAAATGGTAAACACACATGTAGCTCCAAAATACCCAACATTCACACATTCAAGCAATGCTCAATACTTATAGTCAACGACATTGTTGAAGAGTGAAGGTTGTTGTGAGTTGATGATGATGAATCTCAGCAAGGCATGTGCATCTCATGTATATATTAGAGTTTCAAGTTGATTTTACCAATCTGTAACAGAAAGGAAATTACTTTGGTTATTTAATTTTGAATTTTTGTATTTTCTTGCTAGGCAATACGCTTGATTCATTCATTGGGCCTGAAGCCAAAGAGGACAGTCCGTGTTGTTCTTTTTGTTAATGAGGAGAATGGAGCTATGGGAGGTCAACAGTATTACAATGACCATGTCCATGAATTGAACTTGTAAGTGTGCCTTCATGACTTCTATTAAAATCTCCAGTTTTTACATACCAATAGTTGTATTAAGTTTCCCAAGAAAGAGACTTCTATAAAATTATATCTTTTTTTTTTCAAGAAAGAGACTTCTATTAAGTATGAAAAAAGGCGTACAACAATGATGGCTATAAGCCGGAATAGAATAGAATCACCCCAATATGTAAGGTGATCTCAACCACTGAGGAGCATCATGGCGCCATGAAAGACATGTGGGACTAGAGGAAAAGAAATGCCATGGTCCACTCCTGCATAAATACAACGTGCTTTGCCTGCACGGAATGAGAGGACCCCTGAATACGAGCCCAAGTAGCCATGAGAGTATGGATGATATCACCCCATATAGTGCTAATGCACTGAGACTCAAAAATCTGGACACCCTCAATAGCCTCCGTGCATCTAGCTCTCTAGATCTGCCAACGATCTCCCAATTGGTGTCAATCCTCTGTCTTGGGGGTGTATAATGTGAGTGAGGGACATCCTGCAACAAACCATGCTGGGCAATACCTCTATGAATGAAAATAGCAGTGTCTATATCACTGCCCTCGTAGAAAAGCTACAGATCAAACTGGGAAAGCCAAGCAGCTACCTCCCAAGTAACATACATGGCATAGCCACTCAATTTGCCCATAGGTTGGGCTATAGAACCCCAAATGCGTTGTGCAATGCTACATCCCCATAAACAATGCTGTAGAATCTCAAAGATTTCTGCACATCTCGGGCAGGTAGGTGCTACACCGAAAACCAATTTCCACTTATTGGTGAGGAGACCACCATGTAGAAATAGCCAAAAGGAATGAGAGATCTAGCTCCTTCTGTATGAATGCCAAAGCCTATGCCAATATTTGCGTTGTATCACTGGAGTGATGTCATAACTCTCCCAATGAGGCCTCAGAGTAGGGATCCTATGCATCTGTCGAGTGATGAGAAGCCTGGCATTCCAGACCGTGTAACTAAGAAAGGGAAGGCTTTTCAATGGATCGGAAGCATCAATCCACTCCCGCTCACTTGGATCCCACTAAAGCTATCTGATATGACTGCCACCATACAACCACAAACACCAAGAGCCATGACTCACTATCTGAGGAGAAGGATCAATGAACCAATGCTTTCCCGAACGACCAACAATTCTCACTTGACTAAGCCTAGTGTCTGGGATGATCCCCTCCATGCTACATCTCCTCAGTCTCCAACCAGGCATAATAGAATAGATGATGCAATCTATAGCCTCCTGACCCGGTAGAACAATGACCTGCAAAGGTATGCCTATCCTAGAAAAGACTCCTAGCTATCTCGGATAATAATCTCCATGAAAAATCCCAGAGAGCCACTCATGCGGTATAGCTGCATCAACTTGATCAATACGTATGTGAGAGCTCCTAAGATGCTGAATGGATGCAGCTCTTGATCCACTGGAAGACTCTTGAAGGTCTTCCAAGCAAGAACTGTATATGCACCTCTCTCCCATCCTGACCACTGCACCAAGTGTCCGACCGGCGTCATCCCTAATGAACTTGTTCCATATAATAGGTTGTTGGTTAGCGTCATCCAGAGACCTAGGAAGCCTCTGTCTCGCAAGAAAGGTCTCATGCTTCTCGATGCTCTGACAATGGCAACAATAAGAGGGAAAATTGGTGCCTTGATATCTGCCTTGGTGAACAAAAACCGCGTGTTGGGAAGCCAATCTGTCCCAACACGGGGTGTACATCCAAAAATCTGAGAAAGGAGAAAACCCTTCCAAGGCTCCGTGCCTGGTAGGAAACCTCTAACCACGAGTTTGCAAAGCAACGCCCTGCATTGCACTGAACATTTGGATCTATAATATTCAGCCCCCCCTCTCGTCTGGGCTGAATATCTGTAAGCCAAGCTACCTTGGCAGATGTGTCTGTGGTGTCATTCAAACCCGACCAAAGAAAATTGCGGATCAACCTCTGCAATTGACCAATGCACATAGAGTGAAGCACCAACAAGAGGCAAAAAAACCAAGCCAAGGCAAGCAATCCCTGATTAGCCACCAACACTCTAGAGGCTAAATCCAATCTCCTAGAGCTCCAATGAAGAAGCCTCTTCGGAATACTCATAAGTACCGGAGTGAATTACTGTGCAGGAGAAATATCAACCCCAACCTGACATCCCAAATATCTAGCAGTGCATCCTCTGCTGATCCAAGTAAAACCAGGCTCTGCACCCCAAGCAACTCTCAGCGAGTCACTAATCCAAAAATCAGTAGATTTGTGCCAATTAATGAGACCCCATGCTGCCAAACAAAACTCTTCCAGCACGACCCGGAAGGAACATAAACAAACATATGTGTGAGCCCTCTAAGAGCATGGCTGTGTCATCAGCTGCTAACTCAGAGTCAACCAGCTCCTCTTGATTACGAAGAGGCAACCTCAATCCAGAAATACCAGCAGTGGAGCAGAGGAAGATGCTCATGGCCTACGCGACTATGATATATAATAATGGGGCTAAAGGGCATCCATGCCATACCGAGCAAGAGATCTGAAACCGCTCTCCTCTATCACCGCAAGCAAGCACACTACTATGGGCTTCACGATACATGCATGAAACTCCCTTGATCCATCTCTAAGAGAAACCCATATGACTAAGAGTACCCTCAAGGAAGTCCCAATCCACTCTATCATAAGCCTTCTCAAAATCCAAAAGCAGAATGGCTTAAGGCTGATTACTCGCTTTGGCCCATTCAACGGCCTCCCAAAACGAGAAAATATTATCAAGGATGCTCCTCCCGTGTAAGAAACCATTCTGAGTATCATGAAGGACATCCCGTGTAAGAAACTGTAAGCCCAACGGAGCGTGCAGTTGACAGATGCAACCACGTGTACGAGAGATAAAGATAGAGAGAGAGATGGGAATACGGGGGTTTCACATAGTACACCACATTGAGTGGGGAAGACGCCCTGCCCCCTCTTCAAGAATTTATTTCAAGAACAATCCATGGGCTTTTCCAAGCTAGGACCAATACAACAAATGAATACAATATCAAACAAAAGTGTCGATGGGCCGAGGTCGATGTCGAGGCACAAGATAATTGATGCCGAGCTCACCACTAGGATGACCCACAAGAGACTTACACCGGGCTAGTACCGAAATCCAATGAATCCAACTGATGTTCCAAAGTATCCACAAATAGCTCTTTGTTCTCAATCCAATCCAGAAAAGGTAATCCCAAGATTCTCCCACACTGAGATGGGTATATATCTCCACAAGAAAGTCCCTTCTTTGTAAAGGTTCTAGAAAACTGGTTAGTGCTGGTTTCTGGCAGTGCCTTAAGACAGCACAAGGAGATGGCACAGAAGATAGATTCAGGTTTTACTGACTGAGGTATGTGTTGCAGGTTTTGAGGGTGCAGACGGCGGCGATAGGAGGTTCTGTAGGACAGGTGGCTGCAGCCTATGCTCAGAGCACAGAACTGAGGAGGAGGCGCAGCTGCAAACAGGGACGATATGCTGAACTTTCAGGGCGGTGCAGTGGTGCACAGCTGTAGTGAAGGCTGCACACAACAGGGCAAAAGCTGCGGCTGAAGACAAAGGCGGCGCTGGTTCACAGAGCAAGGGCGGTGCTTAGGGGCGCGGGCGACACACTGGGTAGTAGCTGGTGGGCAACTGGAGGTGCAGGCAGCGTACTGTAGCAGTAGTTGGTGGAGGAGCTGGTGGAGCAGGTGGCCGACAGTAGGCAAAAGTGGCACACACCAAAAAGCGGCGCTGCTTTCTTGGCGTAATAGAGATAGAAGCGCAATCGAATGGAGCAATGGTGGTTATAGGTGCTGCAGAGGTGGCCGCCTGTAGAAAGAAGGTGGTAAGGTGATGAAGATGATGTTCCTGCTTTTCCCAAGGGAGTTCTCCACGTACTTCTTCTATAAGCCTCCAAGAGTTCTTCCATGGTCCACCAAGAGAGTACATGGTCTTTAAATACTTGAGGGGATGCCTGCTTTTATCCATGCTTTGCTTTTGCCTTTATTTCCTAGCTTTTTTTTTTCCTATGCTTTTGCTTTTCCTCCTTGCTTTTGCTTTAATAATAGTCGAAGTTCTTGATTTATGTTTTTACAACTTCAGGGCCTTGCTTTTTGGCCCTGGAGCTGCTTTTTGAAAAAGCGGCTTATAGCTTTTTGACTCAGTTCGACATGCTCTTTCCTATGGTGCCCTTAGCTTTTTGGTCAACAAAGTTTGACTTTTGCTTTTTCTTGCTTTTTGACCCAAACGAGAGCTTTTTCCAATTCCAACTTTAGGAACCCTTTTTCCATGTGTCCATCATCCTGTCCATGTGTCCGGGCATGAGTTCTATCATGTGAAAAGAGCATGGAGGACCAAATAGTTACATTCCCTCCCTCTTACATCACGGTTGTCCTCAACTGTGGCATAGATATGGTACTAGTCCCATCTGGTGCTCTTGTGCATTTGGTCTTTCCTCATATATGTGGTGCGTCTTGCTCCTCTGGAAACATTTTTATGCCTTTCTTTGACCTTCTTGTTCTTGATGGTACTTGTTCTTCATATCCCGTAGCAAGGGTTAGATAATAAATGCATACTCACCTTCTGTAAAAACTAGACACAAGCTAGTCACAAACAAGTATGCATCATTCACATCTGCTGGGTATTCCAGGTATTCATCATTCGCGTCTACTGGGTATTCCAGGTATTGTCCAGGTAGTATGGAGCCCAGTGGACTATCACATGCCATAAATCCAAGCATTGTCCACACATCAAAAACAGCACACAAAGTCAAAGAAATTCAAACATACATCAGTATGCAATACACAAAATGCAATACACAAGTAATGATCCTCCTGTTCATGGATTGTCCTGTCTGGTTTCATCGAAACCGTGCTGAGCCATCTGGTCACTATGATCGCTCAACTTTTCCTCAAGGCCATCTCGTCACTGGGACCGCCCGAGAGTTCATCAATAGTTCTGGTTGCATTGACCGCCCAACTATGAAATCCAATACAGTCATTTGGGCCATCTGGTCGCAATGACTGCGAAATCCAATATAGTCATCTGAGTCATTTGGTCGCAATGACCGTCCAACTGCGAAGTCCAATATATATGGCATCGTTTCTGTCCAATGGGTCATTTGGCATCGTTTCCTCCCATATACAAATCTCATTCTAGCATCGTTGCCGTCCATATACAAATCTTGCTCCTTGGGCTTTCTGGCATCGTTGCCACCCAAACTAGAGCATGTCCAAATAACCATTATAAACAAAATAATGATCAATTCCAATTCAATATATATATATATATATATATATATATATATATATATATATATATATATATATATATACACACACACACACACAATGAAGAGGGTTTAGAGATATAATCCCTCCCTCTTAATACACACACACACACACACACACACACACACAATGAAGAGGGTTTAGAGGTATAATCCCTCCCTCTTAAATCTTTCTTGATAACAAAAAATCACAAAAATATGTTCCATTATAATCGCAGAGATCCTCATCTAAAACTATCACAAGCCATTACATAGCCCTCATGATACAAAACTACTCCAAAAACTTCTTGGCAGGATGTCAATCTGATGATCTTCTAGTCTCTTTAGCTTCTTGATCTGTCAAGTTGGGACAATTTGCAGCCAAGTGTCCCTTCTTTCCACATTGGAAACACTTCCCTTCTTTGGTATATTCTTCGAGTTGCTTGAGGGACAATTTTCTTCGAAAGAGTGGGGGTTTGTCCTCACTCCTTTTGTTCTTTTCTTGTGACTTGGTTCTTGATGGGGATCGGTCTCTAAAATTCTTCCTTTGAGATAAGTCTCGATTCTCATTCTTTGATTTACCCACCATCCAAGGCATATATAGAGCTTTGGCTTGCAAAGCTTTGTCTTGGGCTTCTTCCAAGGTTTTTTGGTCCCAAGATATAGACTTCTTGATAAAGCTTTGGTTGCACAAACTTTCGCATTTCCATCAATGGTGGGATAGGAGTATATGAGGTAAACTTCAATGAGATGGCTGAAAAGTTATTAAGATATGTTGCCACACTTTCTCTCACTTTTTGCTTTACCTCATCCCATTCCTTCTATACATCTGCCTTGAAAGTAGCGGGAAGGAACTTCCTGTTGAACAGTTTTGAAATCAGCCCATGAGGTAGGCTCGGTCCCTTCTTAGACCACCTTTAGCCACCAATTCAAAGCGGCATCTTTCAAGTGCATACGGACTAGGCAGAGTTTGGACTTTTCAGAGAAGTCCTCTGCTCCAAAGGCGGCATCAAACTGTTTGATGAAGGATAGAGCTTTCTGAGTGTCTCGCTTTCCATAAAAGGTATCAAACTTTATGCTTTTCTCTCCCTGCTTAAAGTCCACTTTGCCGCTTGAAGGCTCCTTTGCCTTCTTCTCTTTTGCTAGGCCAGAAGAGGCTGCATCTGATAAGGCGAGTCTGGGGGTGGCTTCTCTCAGTCCTCCATGAGTGATGGATCGGGTGGCTCTGGGTTCTTCTCTAAAGGTAATCCCTTTACCTCGTAGGTAAGCTTTGGCAGCTTCCACACCTTCGGCTTCAGTGGTCTAGTCTTTGATAAAGTCTTCAAACATGTGAGCTCTTCTGTAGTCTTGTTCCTTCTTGGCTCTCCAATCTAGGAACTCCTCTTCTTGAAGATACTTTTTGAACTTTTGAAAGTCTCGATATTGAGCTGATTTCATGACTGCAGTCTCATGAGAGACTGACGACCTTGGTTCCCTTCCAAAAGTTCTGTATTGGCTTCATGGTTGTTCCCTTCTTGAGGACCTTGGTCTCCCTTGACTCACGACATGGTTGTCACCCCATAAAAGATTTCTTCAAGAGAAATCCTGCTTTGATACCACTATAAGCCCAATGGAGTGTGCAGTGACAGATGCAACCACGTGTACGAGAGATAAAGATAGAGAGAGAGAGAAGGGGAAGACAGAGATGGGAATAGGGGGGTTTCACAACACAGTACACCACGCTAAGCGGGGAACCGTCCCCTCTTCAGGATTTTATTTCAGGAACAATCCATGGGCTTTTCCAAGCCACGACCAATACAACAAATGAATATAATATCAAACAAAAGTGTCGATGTCGAGGTCATGCCGAGATTGATGTCCAGGCACAAGATAACTGATGCCGAGCTCACCACTAGGATGACCCACAAGAGACTTACACCGGGCTAGTACCGAAATCCAATGAATCCAACTGATGTTCCCAAGTATCCACAAATAGCTCTTTGTTCTCATTTCAATTATCCGGACAAGGTAATCCCAAGATTCTCCCACACTGAGATGGGTATATATATCCACAAGAAAGTCCCTTCTTTGTAAAGCTTCTAGAAAACTGGTTAGTGCTGGTTTCTGGCAGTGCCTTAAGACAGCTCAAGGAGATGGCACAGAAGATAGATTCAGGTTTTGCTCACTGAGATATGTGTTTGAGGGTGCAGACGGCGGCAATAGGAGGTTCTGTAGGACAGGTCGCTGCAGCCTATGCTCAGAGCGCAGAACTGAGGAAGCGGCACAGCTGCAAACAGGGATGATATGCTGAACTTTCAGGGCGGCGCATAACTGTAGTGAAGGCTGCAGCACAACAGGGAAAAAGTTGCGGCTGAAGAGTCAAGACAAAGGCGGCACTGGTTCACAGAGCAATGGCGGTGCTCAGGGGCGCGGGCGACAAGTAGCTGGTGGGGAACTGGAGGCGCAGGCAGCGTACTGTAGCAATAGCTGGTGGAGGCGCTGGTGGAGCAGGTGGCCGATAGTAGGCAAAAGTGGCACAACACCAAAAAGCGGTGCTACTTTCTTGGCGTAACAGAGATAGAACAAGGGGCTGAAGGGTGGCGCAATCGAATGGAGCAACGGTGGTTATAGGTGCTGCAGAGGTGGCTGCCTGTAGAAAGAAGGTGGTAAAGTGATGAAGATGATGTTCTTGCTTTTCCCAAGGGAGTTCTCCACGTACTTCTTCTATAAGCCTCCAAGAGTTCTTCTATGGTCCACCAAGAGAGTACATGATCTTTAAATACTGAGGGGATGCCTGGTTTTATCCATGCTTTACTTTTTCTTTATTCCCTAGCTTTTTTCTTTTCCTATGCTTTTGCTTTGCCTCCTTGCTTTTGCTTTAATAATAGTCAAAGTTCTTGATTTATGATTTTACAACTTCAGGGCCTTGCTTTTTGGCCCTGGAGTTGCTTTTTGAAAAAGCGGCTTATAGCTTTTTGACTCAGTTCGACGTGCTCTTCCTATGGTGCCCTCAGCTTTTTGGTCAACAAAGTTTGACTTTTGCTTTTTCTTGCTTTTTGACCCAGACGAGAGCTTTTTCCAATTCAAACTTTAGGAACCCTGTTTCCATGTGTCCATCATCCTATCCATGTGTTCGGCATGACTTCTATCATGTGAAAAGAGCATGGAGGACCAAATAGTTATAGAAACCATTCTGAGTATCATGAATGACATCCTGCAAGATTGGCTGCAATCTGATGCTCACGTATCTTATATGCAATCCCAAGTAAGGTGATAGGTCTCCACTATCCAAGCAAGTAGATATTTGGATCGGTAGAGGATGCACTGCTAGATATTTGGGATGCTAGGTTGGGGTTGATATTTCTCCTGCACAACAGTTTGCTCCGGTACTTATTATGAGTATTCGGAAGAAGCTTCTTCATTGGAGCTCCACGAGATTGGACATTAATGGCTAGTTAGGTGTTGCTTGCCTCGGCTTGGCTTATTGCCTCTTGTCCGTGCCAAGGTAGCTTGGCTCATAGTTATTCAGCCCGGAGGAGAGAAAGGGCTGAATATTATTGATCCGGATGTTCAATGCAGGGCATTGCTTTGCAAACTTGTGGTTAGAGGTTTCCTACTATGCACTGAGCCCTTGAAGGATTTTTTGTTCTTCTCGCGCCCCCCACCCTCCCTTTCGCGCCCGTCGCCCCCTGCCCGCTTGCCCCGTCTCCTTCGCACCCCCCGCTCCCCCCCTTCCTCCGCGTCCCGCCCCCCCTGCCTGCCCCCGCCCTCCCCCCCCCTTTCGCGCTTTCCCCGCCCCCCCCCCCCCCCCCCTTTCGTTCCGTGCTGCCTCCCCCTCCCCTTTTTTTCTCCACTTCTGCCTTCCGCCCCTCCCCCTCTGTTTTTTCCGCCCCCCTCTGTCTTCCGCCCCTTCCCCTCTGTCTTCCACCCCTCCCCCTTTGTCTTCCGCCCTTCACCCTCTTCCCCTCCCCGCTCCGCCTTTTTTGTGCAGCTTGGTTCTTGCAGGACCCTCCGTTTTTCGCTTCGCCCTCGACTCAGCTCCAGACTCTGATGGAGGTTCCTCCTGCCCCACCTCAGAGGGACTCTTCCGCAGCCCCCTCGCCCACCCTTGAGGATACCCCCATCAGGCTTTCTCTTTCGCCAGAAGAGGAAGCGAGCCTCGCCGCAGAGGTGGAACACCTCCAGGCACATTCCACCATCTGCCATATAATTGGCACTCGCCCCAGCAGAGGGGAGATCTGGGATCTTCTCCAGGCCCGCCTTCTTGCAGATTTGGGCAAGATCCTGGACGTTCAGTTATTGGGCCGCGGACACTACCAGATTGAGTTCGAGACAGCCCAGAGCGTGGCCCAGGTCCTAGCCATGAGTCCCCTTGACATCAGGGGCGCTCGGGCCTTCTTCAGACCTTGGCAGCATGGTTTCGACCGAGCAGCGGCGGCCGAGTAGGGAGAGCGCCTATTCCATGTCACAGTTTGCTTTCCCTGACTCCGCCGCAAGTACCTTCCGCTCCTTTCTAGGATAGGATCATTGGTGGGCTCGGTGCTTGAGACTGGCCCCACAGCAGCTTCAGTGGTGGCTAGAGCAGCTGGCCTGCCTTCGGTCAGAGTTTTGGTTCGTGACATCTTCTCCCTTACGAAGGTCATTCAGCTACCTAGGATAGGGGGGGGTGGATCGATCAGAGAGTGGAGTTTTCGGGGCTCCTGAACCAGTGTTTTATATGCAAGCAGATCGGCCACCTGGCCAAGGCCTGCCCTCGCAGGAGACCCCGACCTTCACCGCAGCAGCAGACCCTCGATGGCCCGCCCACAGATGCAGCTTGGCAGGCAGCCTCCGGGACACCTGCTCAGCCCACAAAGACCTCGGATTGGCAGCCTAGACAGGGGCGCCGTAGAGGAAGAAAGCCACAGCAGCATGCCCAGAGACCGACGCAGCAGTAGCCACAGCCTCAGCATCACTGGGTTCCAGTGAGGAACAGCTTTGCTCCCCTCCAGGAGGAGACCCCAACACAGACTGAGGATCAGGAGATGCCAGCACCCCCCCCCCCCTTCGCCCCCTCCCCCCCCTCCCCCATCCCCCTCTCCCGCCTCGCTTCCACCTTCGCCTCCTCCCGTTCCCGCTCCCGCTTTTTCAGCGGCTCCTTCCCTACCCCCTTCTCCCCCCCCTCCTCCCCCTCCGCTCGCCTCAGCTCCCCGAGAGGCACTGGCAGTACCCTGGCGCTCACCTGCAGTCCGGTGGGCACTGAGCACTGACCTTGCTCGAGCACCGCAGAGGAGACCTACCATGCCGGTTCGTGCTTCACGGATATCCTCTATCCGCAGTCGGCTGAGTAGTCTCGACACTAGACAGGGCTCGGAGGCTTTCGACTACTCCTTCACACGCCTTTTTGGAGCGGAGGGCCCCCATGAGCCAGCACCCATCAGAGTTCATGTGGTGATACCTCCGGCCCGAGGGGAGGAGGCACTTGATTCAGCGGTGGCCTTCTCCTTCTGTCTCTGCGGCACTAGCGACCGGGAGTGGACTCTGGATCTCGCTCTTAATATTTTGAAGACTCAGGCAGTTGAGTTTTCTCACATGTGAGCGATCTGGAGATGACAGACGTGATAGGCCGACTCTGGGAGTTGGCACGTTTCTTTGATACCGGGAGTGCGGATGCCTCCGAGATTCGACATTCGGTGGTTCGCATAGTGGCAGACCTAGCACGAGACCCTGGCTATGTATGCATACATGAGGTTTCTCTCTGTGAGCGGGAGGAAGTCGCTATGGGACACAGCCACTCGCGCCTGGTCCGAGACTCTTGCAGCACACCGGGTGGGCAGATTCGTAGCCGCTCGGATGGGGATTACTCTCCCTCCAAGCCGCTTGCGAAGGCCCGCCGTATGGCTGAGACAGCCTCCACCTCAGCAGGTCATCCATGAGGATCATCTCATGGAATGTACAAGGGCGCACACTATGTACATTATCGTGGTTGCTTGAGGCAGGAGCTTCAGAGATGCCTGGTTGGGGGCAGTATTGATATTCTGATGATGCAGGAGCACCATTTGAGTGAGAGCAGGATTCGGAGATATGGCTCGGTGATGCCTGGTAGATGGGACACATTTTGGTCTGCAGGTTTTGGCCCCTTGGGTGGGCAGGGAGGAGTATGTATGGTCATTGCGCATGTATGGCGGCAGGCCATTGTGGATCGCGGGGTCATTGTGCCTGGTAGAGCACAGTCTGTTATTCTGAGGATGCACGATGAGCACTTTGGTGTGCTCAATGTCTATGCGCCCAACCATGCTAGTGCCAGAGCAGAGTTATGGACCCTTGTTACAGATGCATTGCCCGAGGCCGCACATTGGTGTGTCGGGGGATACTTCAACATGCTTGAGGACCCGACCGATTGGGTGGGAGGCAGTCATGTTACACTGCACGGCACAACTTGGGAGCGATTTTGTATGACACTGCGGATCACTGATGCATGGCAGCATGAGGCTTTCTCCCGTTCTCAGGACAGTCTTAGTTTTTCTCGGTCGGATCGCCGCCAGGAAGGGACTAATCTATCACGGATTGATCGCTTCTATGTGGGCGACAGGTTCGGGGAGCGTGGTGGCTCCGTTGGCATTCTCGCTGGCACCTTTTTTTCAGACCATGCGCCAGTTATTTTGACACTTGAGGAGAGGACACGGGAGACCAACTTGCAGTTGAGGATCCGAGAGAGGATACTTACAGATTCCAGTCTTTCTGAGGACATTGAGAGGATATGGCATGATAGCCAGAGCTCTGACCAGGATGCAGCAGGCCAGTGTGCCCAGGGACTCATCGAGCTCACCTCTTTTTTGCACGCTACAGCCTTGACACAGCTGGGAGAGACACGAGAGCGGGAGCGTCGCTTGAGACGTAGCCTTGCTTCGCTCCAGCATCTTCAGGAGCAGCTGCCTACATTTGAGTGGGTGGCATCCCAGCTGAGCCAGGCACGCCAGGAGGTTAGAGAGGCAGAGGAGCAGAGGAGCAGAGACATGAGTTCTACTCTTATCGCCAGGCCTCTCAGTGGACGCAGCTTGGTGAGAGTGACTGGGGAGTTTTTTGAGATCACCGGACCCCGCCATGCTCGAGCAGGAGTACGCCAGCTTAGGAGGCAGGACGGATCGTTAGCCACTGAGCCCGGGGAGATTAGAGCCATTGCCACTGAGTTCTATAGAGACCTGCTTTCAGCGGAGCTAGCCACGAAGGCACGTGATGCTTGCAGACAGACTGTGTGGGCCCATGTGCAGAGGAGGGTCACAGATCGTATGCGCACAGTTTTGGGTGAGCCCCTTTCAGAGGATGAGCTTGAGGGTCCTTCCGCATCATAGTTGCCCTGGGGAGGACGGATTGATGCTTGCCTTTTTTATGCACTATTGGGACCTTTTGGGGCCAGGCCTCCGCAGGGGCTTTCAGTATGTTTTGGACACTGGGGTGATGCCACAGAGCTTTTCAGAGCGAGTTTTGAGTTGGCCAGATCAGTCCGTCAGGGATGCCCTCTCGCCCCGTTCCTCTTTCTCTTCTTTGCAGAGGCTATGAGCATGTATCTGACAGCAGAGGAGGTTGGTTTGAGAGGACTCCAGCTCCCAGTCCGGGGTGAGGACCTGCTCGATTCTGAGTTTGCTGATGACACGGGATTGTTTCTGCATGGCCAGGAGGCCAATCTAGAGAGGGCAGAGCAGTCGCTACAGGTTTTTGGTGTGGCTTCGAGAGCATTGATCAATTGGCGCAAGACAGTGGCCTTTTGGATCAGTAGCGCTCCCGCTACGGCATGGAGCCCAGACCCGGGTTTTAGATGGATTCCTCCTGGCACAGCAGTGCGGTATCTGGGATGCCAGATTGGACTTGATTTGTCACTTGAGCAGCAGATCGCCCCGCTTCTTCTGAGCATTCGGAAGAACTTTTTATATTGGAGTACAGCTCGGCTATCCTTGGCTGGGAGGGTGGTGGTGACAAATCAGGTGCTTGTTGGATCTTCTCGAGCTCTTGCATCAGCCAGGTACAGAGGCTGATCAGGAACTTTCTTTGGTTTGGGCGGGATGGTGGGCTAAGGTTGCTTGGGCAGTTATTACTCTTCCGCTGGCCCAGGGGGGCTTGGGCATTATAGATCCAGCTGATCAGAGTAGAGCCTTGTTGGGGAAGCTTATTGTTCGGGGGCTGCTTCTAGGCGCTGAGCCTTGGAAGGTGCTTCTTTTTCAGCGGCTGCAGGCTAGAGCTCCCCCGGCAGGAGGCACTAGGGCACCAGAGATACGGTGGATCTTCATAGAGATGAGGAGGACAGGCCTCAGTAGAGGATGGGAGGACAGATTTGCCTTGAGCATCCTGCGAGCTTGGGAGCTGCTGAGACCGGGGCTTTCTCAGAGACCTCCCACTTGTGATGAGGAGCGGGCCAGACAGCCGCTCATCTGACGCACAGAGCAGGGTCATATGCTGGGTTCTCGGCCTCGTCTAGCCTGGGGACCATTGGCGGCAGGCCCAGCACGCAGTTTTGGAGATTGGCAGGCCTTTTGCAGTCTCCCAGAGGAGATCAAGGCGGAGAGGCTGAGTCACTTCAGAGGGGGGCTGATTATGAGGGATGACATTCAGGAGGCACTCACTGAGGAATGGTTCACGCCTTTCGAGCCAGCGGCCCCACGGTGGATGGGAGCCTTTACACAGTTGGAGATCCTGATTGCTGTCAGAGCTTGCACTGAGGATGGTAGATGCCTCTACTATGAGATACAGGCTGAGGGCAGACTTCAGAGAGTGGAGGCGGAGTCGCCTTTGGTTGCAGAGTGCATCTTTCAAAGGATACGGGTAGTGGCCGCCGCTTCTCGGAAGTGTCATATTGATCACCCATTGGAGACACAGAGACATTGCCTATGGGACTGTCCACAGGCGCAGCAGATTTGGCTGAGGATGCTGCGCATTTTGGCCCCCCTCTATGTATACGTGGGGAGCCGCTGCTTGGTCGACTTCGTCAGGGCCTGCTCTGGGATACGAGATGGAGCAGGACAGCCAAGCCATCAGATTCATTAGGGGCCAGCCTCGCCTTGTTCCTTCACCGGGTTTCTCGTCCGCCGACTGGACACAGGAGAGGGATTTACGATGGGAGCTCCTCAGCAGCCTCACCATATGGTTCACCTGGAGAGCCCGTTGTTTCAGGGCCTTTGAGGGGAGACTGGAGCCACCAGCAGAGACTGTTCGAGGGATCTGGCAGGAGTTGATTCACACCCTGCGAGGACAGTATGACCGCATCCGGGGCGACGCGGATCGAGCGATCTTGCGGCGCCAGGCCTTCCACACCAGTTGGCGCAGCGGCCCCTTCTATACTCTACACGCGGGTACCCCCCGCTAGCACTACAGGCCACTTGTTTGGATTTTCCCCTCTCCTATTGTATGATATAGCCTCTCAGTTATTTGTACTGTTATTTGTACTTTTTTGCACCTAGGGAGAGTCTCCCTAGCTGCCTTGATTGGCTCTCTGCTCTGCCTTCTTATGAGCAGGAGAGGGTTTTGTAGCCCAGTGGGCGTTTTTTTATAACTAATGAAAGGATGTTTTCTCGGAAAAAAGAAAAGAAAGGCAACACACACAGCGTGCACACATAAGTAGTGTTCACAGCTCTCAAACGAGAGGAAGGGAGAGCACGGCTTAGTTGCTAGCACAGCCGAGAAAAGAAATCTTGTCCTACAGGACATTTATAAGCCCTGCACGATCGGTCGACTGGGGTTTGGCCTGGTCGTTTGCAACAACCAACCCATCAACGAGTCGAGCTATGGTGATAGTGCACAAGAAGATTACACCACGAGAGAAGTAGCAAAGTGAGCACAAAAGCATAGAAGCAAGCGCAACAGCGCAAGCGTATCAGTAGCAAGCAGCAAGCAGTGCAAGAGCATCAGAGATGCACTTCCATCATCTCCTCTCCTCGGCGTTGACCTCAATTGGTCTGCATCTTTAGCAAGGTGAGCATGGAGGCAACCGTAAGCGCAACAGAAGCAGGCAAACGCTCCCATTTGCAGGCAGCACTTGCAGACGTCCGCGACCACACAAAAAGTGTGATAAGGTTCTCAAAAGAAAATAAAAAATAAAAAATCCCTAAAATATTGAACCTTATCCTCTTTTAAGAGGTGGTTCACATGCCATAAGGAGAGAGAAATGAAATGAAATGAAATGTTATATTAACGTCTTCAAAAGGCCATAATGACCTATGAGACCAAAAGTTACATCATGGTGGATCTGATACAATGTCTGGATAAAAAACCCCAGAAAATGAAAAATAAAGATGATACTACTGGCACCTAGAAAATGAAACTGGAACTGGAAGGTACACTATGGAGGTACCTCCATCTCATAATATGTGCCGCATCGGACACTGGCGGATCTCCTCAATATCCTCTGTGGTCAGCACCCTGACTGGGTGTCTCGCATGCCTCGCAAGAATAACCTGAATCTGCCGCTGCAACCTCCGTCTATGCTGGGATGCCCTCCTCCGTAGTCGTGGGCGTCTGGACCACCCAAGCTCAATCGCACGATCAATCAGTGTACCCCTGGTGTGGGCGGTATCCATGTCCTGCTGCTGCTGTGGTCCATCTGGCGCAGTGATGGCGGGACTAAAGAAGTCTGTAATGTGCCTCTGAGTCTGGCTCTCTGTGCGCCTAAGCAGGCTATCTCTATGTCTCCGCAGCTCAAGCAAAAACAATCCCAAACACCTCTGGTCCTGGTACCCCATGACTCTGGAAAGTGGTCCAAAACCCTCTCTGAATAAACAGTGGAAACGACCACGTATCTCATAGTATGCAGTACAATGGCATATATAATGCAGCTCTGTCTCTGGCTCCCCATGGCATACTCGGCATATCCTGGCCTCAGCTGGTATACCTCTATATCGGCCAATCTCAATCTCAAGCTGGTGTGAGGATGTGCGAATCTGACCAATAGCACATCGTACTGCATGAGACAAGTGTACATCCATGTAACTGGGTCTGATCACAAAACCATCTGCTGTGAGCTGAAGAAAATGCTCTCTGTAGAAAGCCATCTTCGTGCCCAGCTCCTCAGTCGGCTGTATCCATGTCCTCCTAATGTCCAGCTGAACTAAATCCTGACGGATGAGTCTGGTAATCTCTGTCCGTGTAAGAGTGAGAGAGGGTGCCTCCAGAGAGAAGGGAGGCAATCTGTCCATGCTAAAACCATGTGCCTGGAACCAAGATGTCATCTGTCCATACCAACAAGCCGTGTCTCCCTGTAAAGCCAACTGTCGGGAGGACTCCAGGGCGAGGCGTGCATATCTGTCTCGGGGGAGATCCCACAAGCCATGTATGTAGGAGACTGATCTCGTAAGAGCCTCAATCACCAGAGGGGCAGCCGCCAGCTCTGCTCGAATAATCTCATGAGGTACCACAGCCTTGGCTCTAATAAGCCTAGCAATCATAGATACCAAAGGCCTCTCCATACCTCTCCACCCGCCTGCGCTGTGATGGCCCACTGAAGGTCCCCATATCTGCACTCCATAAAGCATAGCTGATGTCACTAGAGTGTCAAAAAGCCAGAGTTTCGTTCGAGGTTCCTGAAACTGAACCTGCGAACACATCCTCTCCAAACCACCCAGGGCTGCATGTGCTCTAGTCAATCTAGTCTCTGCTGCTCTCCTCATCGAAAACACTGGCCCACTGAATACTACCCCAAGATATGTATATGCATCTGTATACTCCACAATCTCCTGCCCATATGTAAATGTGGAAGCTGATCGCCTAACCCACTGTGGCGTGGTGTTAAACACCATAACCTTGGTTTTGCCAAGGTTGACAGACAATCCACTATCATGTGCAAACTCATGTAAAGCATCCAGATGACGCTGCATACCCTCAGGAGAGTCAGAGATCAACACAATATCATCAGCATATAACAATAGTGGGATCCATGTACCTGCTAGCTGGGCTCCTCTGTCCCCCAATCTCTCAATGTAGTCAGAAGCCTCATCCACATACATACCAAACAGTGAAGGAGATAACGGGCAACCTTGCTTCACTCCTATAGTGGAGTGAACCAAAGTAGAGACCCCCTCTGGGGTGCGTACATGTCCTGCAACTGATCTGTATAAAGCCATAATCCCCCATATGAGCTCTGTGGGTACCCCCATCTCCTGTAATCGCCTCATCAATCTGGCTCTGGGCACTGTATCAAATGCTTTGCGGAAGTCCACAAAGCTACAATAAATCCGTCGCCCATGCGACCTGCCCTCCTCAATAATGGCCCGCAGAGTCAAGATGTGGTCAAGAGTAGAGAAACCTCTCCTGAACCCTGCCTGTCCCTCTGCTCGAATGCCAACTCTCTCTGCCCATCTACTCAACTGCTGCTCAAGAATGGATGCATACAATCGTGCTAGTGTGTGACCAATCATAATAGTGCGATAATTACCTGGCTCCATAGGGTCCCCTGACTTGAAGATAGGCACGATGGTGGACCTACTCCAAGTCTCGGGTAAGCCTTCGCACATAGCACGATTGAACATCACTGCTAGAAGCTCTGCCAGCATGTCTCTCGCATGAATAAAGTGCTCAGCAACCAATCCATCGTGATCATATGCTCTCCCAGTCTTCATCCTATCAATGGCCTTCCTTACCATCTCTGCGGTAAAGAAAGTACATGTCTGTGGGCATGGTGCTGGCGGGTCAGGAAAAGGTGTCTGTCCAGGAACTGTATATAGAGATGCTGCATAACTACCCCAGACCTCTGTAGAAGTGATGGCCAAAGCAGGGGAGGACTCATGAAACAGACGCCAAGCCTCCCTCGAATCCTGGCTCAAGAACAGCTGGTATAATTCCTGCTCTAGCTGAGCAAGGAAGGCCCGCTTCTTCCTTCGCACAAGGCGTCGGAAGGCAATACGTGACTGTCGGTGAGTAGTGACTCCCAAAGCAACCTCCCGCTGCAGTCGGGCTCTGGTCTCTCTGCACTCCTCATCATACCAACTGTTCTGGGGCATACATCTAGAACGCTGTCGTGCCATGGCACGTCTATGATATGAAACCGTGCATGTGAGGCCGTCAAATACACATCCAGATGCATAGGTTAAGTGCCATGACGAGTCATTATATGATGCCATGTACATATGTTCATATTGTATATGAGGTTCAATAAGACAAGCTGAGGCTGAGTCAGATTTAGGGGTTTTTTGTATATGAGTATGGAGGATGATGTTTTTGCTGTTACTCAGAGCTCATGGGCAAGTTAGAAGCATCCAGATATATATGATGGCATGAGGGCATACCAATGCACAAAGGAATGCATTTATGAAGGCATGGAGAAATACTTGAATAAGTAAATGGGGATTCTATAAATCATATAGGCCGACATGATAATTTATAAACTATGAAGGTGTCAAGAGAAATGGAGACTTAATGAGTATCACAGTGCCGAGGAGTTCATTGAATGTCTTCATAGGTGTGAGAATGCTTTGGGAATCTTGAGTTGTGCCAAAGCAGGAAATTCAAGGTATTATTGGCTAAAATGCCTTATGGGCTTGTGTCATGCTCTTCAAAGTAAGTGTGCCTACAGTGGTGCAATGGTTTTGTTTAAAGATGATGTTGTGTGTATATCAAGAGTCACATGCATTGTGGTTTTCCTTTATGGATGATGGAAGCGAATATAAGGTTATGTCTTACTATTAGACTTCTAACCTTAATGCTAAGGTTAGAAGAAACATATGATGGGTGGCATAACCTTAATGCTAAGGTTAGAAGAAGCAAATAACGAATGGCAGCGCACGTGGAAGAGAGAAGGTTCTTTTATTTGGAAAATTCTGGAGCGCAGCTTTTGGGAATAGGAAATTCCCGCATCAGTAGTGGGAAAAGGTGGGAAGGCCCGAGATCGCCGCGGGGAAAGAAGGGAAAACCACCGGAATGAAACGGCGATAGCAGAGTGGAGATTTTTTTTCTGCAGCATCTGATAACAGCGTCAAAAAAGACCAGGCGTTTTTATTTAAAATATATATATACTGTGAGTGCTTTGTAGGTGCTAGAATTAGAGAGTAATTCTAGCACAACATAATGATATATTTATGGGAAAAGCTATTTTCTAAACCAACACTCTGCGATGCTTCTCCAGCTGTTTCACCCTCGCTTAATTGATATGAAGCATACGGTTGGTGGAGTTCCACGCATGCAACTCGACAGCTAAGTGTTTTTTATATATATATATATATATATATTCTCTTAAATGTTACTCTCATTCTATACGAATTGAGAGAATCGTTTAACCCATATATATATATCAAAAGAAGTTTGGAATTGAATAGAAGGATTTTTGGGGAAAAAGCTAAGGAATTTGGAGCTCGGTGATTGGTGAAAAATGCATTGAAGCTGAGGAAAATTTGCCTTACTTTCTTCTCATATGGATTTTGAAAATTATGAGTATGTCAAAGCTATGCCAAATGCTATATTTTGCTTGTGAGATGTTAGAACATTAAGGCAGGTTTTCAGGTGATAAAGTACATCTCGAAATAACAGTTTTGAGGGCACTGGATGTAATGGATATAGCTGGGCACATGTATATTGGAATAATTGGAAATCTTTGTTATGCCCACATGTGAATGGTTCAAAGGATTTCATGCAAATCTGTGCATTCACCTGGAGGAACTCAAGGATGTATTGAGGGAAGAGGACACATGTATTTGTCAATGGAAATAATGGTGTTCAATTCTCCTTGGGAAATCTTGTACATGAAATTCCTTGTTGGATTTAACATTCACTCTCACAGCTAGAAGTTTTGTACTTTCCTGGCTACTCCGCACACTTCACGACAACTTTGGTGAACCCGACGTGAAACTGCTGGGGTGAGAGTGTGGTGAAATATACAAGGAAGCTATGGCACTTCTTCCATTGAAACATCATGTGGAGGTCTGCTATGCTGTGGAGGCATATGTGATGGCGCAGGATCCTTCTTTTCACTTCCACGTGTAACTCTTTTTGATGGCCCTCCTTCCTCATTTTCCCTTTTACGTTTCTCCTCTACCTGTGCCTCATGGAGAAGGGTAAAGGGAAAAGTCCACTCTACAAGCTTCAATCTGATATTGAAGTTGCAACAGATCTCAAAAAGGTGCTTGAAGAGAGAATTCTAAACAGCAGGGTGGAATTCACATTAGGGGAAGTCTTGGGGATTGCAAAGAAAGAATTTCATGATGAGATAATTGATATTATACGAAGAAAAAGGCAGTCCATAATTGAATCTATTCCATCACAAGGGGAAGCAAGCACTTCCAAGACTCATGGTGTACAGGTACAGAAGAAGGAAGAGAGAGAAAATGTGGTGGAATGTAATCACTCTGCTGATGGGGCACGACAAGTGCGTTTTGTGGAAGAGGATGATGAAAAAGAAGTTCTTACAAAGAGTCATTACTCCAGGAGCCATTGGGCAAGAGCCACCACTGAAACCCTTGTCAAGATAGGTGATTTGGAAGAGCCATATGTCGCTCTAATTGATCATGGGTCTGAAATAAATCTTATGGCTAAAAATCTCTACAACAAATGTAAGTGGCCAATGGATGTGGATCATGGGTGGATGATTAAAGCAGCTAATAATTCATCTGGAGAGCTTTATGCAGCATGTCCAAATGTAAGGGTAACTATAGGGGATGTGAAGGATGATCAGAATTTCTTTGTTCAGGAGATGTCATCGTATCCCCTCATTCTTGGGCAACCCTACATTACAGCTGTAAGGATGGAAACAAAGGTTTTGGATGATGGTTCAGCTTATGCAAGAATAAGGAGTAAAGATGGCAAAAAAGCTGTTCAGTTTTTGACAGTTTGCATTAATCATGAAAGGAATCGTGAATCTCTTCGGGCACAGTCACTCCCAAAGATAAACAGAGAGTTTATGAATTACAGGGAGATGAGGGATTTTGGCCAGGTGCCATTGTAAAGCGGGATTCCAATGGTACAAGGGGAAATGAGTTCTCGCAGGACTCAATCAATGTAAATAGTTTTTCAGCAAATTTTCAGGGATTCTCCAGCTATGGGTCACTGGTTTTTGTAAAAAGCAAGGATTTAAAGCGTGGCATGCAAAAACATATACAAAATGAACAAAAAAGTTTTGAGCAGTGTGGTCTTTTGGAGAAGAATGAGTTTATTTCAGGGGTGCTTGATGAGGTGTCATTTATAGATACTATGGATGTACTTTTTGATATGAGAAGAGCATGCTTACAGGGTGGAAATGAAATGATAAAGGTGTCATCTGTGAAGATGTATGATATAATCCAGGGATTTGAGGGGGTGGAATGTAAAAACATGAATTGTGAGATGGATGCTCATGTTGATACAAAGTACAAAACGGTTGCAAAGAAGGTGAAGCCAGTTGCCTTGCCCTTGCCACCAGGAAGCAAGGAGAAGATAGATGAAGCTTCTATGCAGCCAAATCTTAGAGATCCGAAGAAAATTGGGCATAAATTTACTCAAGAAACTCTGAAAGAGTTGAAGATTGGTGAGAGGGATTTTCTGTTGCCAGTTGAAAGGGAATGCTTTGAGGAGATGCTTGTAAAACATGGGAAAGCTTTTGCCTTTCAGCCGCATGAGATTGGTTGTGTTGATCCAAGAGTAACAGCACCAATGGTGATCTTTACTGTTCCACATGTGCCCTGGAACCTGCGGCCAATTCCAGTACCAAAGGCTCTCTTGCCAAAGTTGATGGAATTACTAAAGGAAAAGATCAGGATTGGAATCTTGGAGCCTTCATGTGCCCCATATTCCAACAGATGGTTTACTGTACCAAAGAAAAATGGGACATTGCGCTTTATTCAAGACATGCAACCTGTAAACAAAGTCACAATAAGGAATGTGGGAGCAGGTCCAATTGTGGATGAGTTTGCAGAAGCATTTGCAGGGAAAGCTATATACTCTATGGGTGATCTGTATTCGGGATATGATCAGTTCCAGCTGGATATACAAAGCAGGGACTTGACCACAATGAGAACTCCTTTGGGATTAGTAAGGATGTGTACCTTACCACAGGGAGCCACTAACTCAGTGGCACATATGATGAATGGAATGAATAAAGTCTTACGGGACTTCATACCACAAAAAACTATGCCATTTTTGGATGATGTGCCAATAAAGGGCTGTGATGAGAAAGACAAAGATGGGAATTTGGATTCAAAAGGGTGCCGCAAGTTTGTGGCAGATCATATAAAGGATTGTGACATGATTCTATCCAGGCTTGAAGAAGTGAATCTTACTTTATCTGGGCAGAAATCAGTGTTTGGGGTTGGTGAAGTGCTAATAGTGGGACATCTTTGTAGTACTAGTGGACGCCGTCCTTGTCCAGCCAAGATAGATGCAATACAAAGAATGAAGGAAATATGCATTAATGTTACAGAGCTGAGGAGATTTCTTGGAGCATGCGTCTTTTATGTTATTTGGATCCCACATTATGCACATGTAGCAGATCCTCTTTATCAGCTTTTGAGGAAAAATCAAAAATTTTTGTGGAGTGCAGTACATATTAAAGCTATGCGGAAGCTGAAATATTTGCTCCAATCATCACCCATTTTGAGAAAGGCAGATTATGAGTGTGGCAGGCCTGTGATTGTTACAGTTGATACTAGTCCTACTGGGATTGGATGGGCAGTAGGGCAAGATGATGAGGATGATCATAGGTATGTAATTAGATTTGGAGCAAAGGTATTAAGCTTTCGGCAGCGAAAGTATCCACAGATCAAGAGAGAATTATGGGGGATTGTCACTGCTCTAAAATGTGAAAAAGAATATCTTATTGGGGCATCTGTACTGGTGGAGACTGATTGCTTGCCACTTCTTGGGATGATAGCAAGTTGTACCACTCCAGATATTGCTATGCTTAGGTGGATTGCTTATATCAAGTCACTAAATCCTGAGTTTGAGCATATTGCGGGAAAAGATAATCCAGTTGCAGATATGCTATCAAGAGCCAGGTATGAAGATGAGGAAGAGATGGTTAGTGACATTGATGATGTGGGTACAAAGTTTTATACTACAGCATATGCAAAGGGGGATCATACTTGCTTATCAAATGCACTTGAGTCTTTTATTGAGGAAATATATGAAGGAGATTGGTTGCTCATTGGTCAATATTTGAGCACTCTAACAAGGCAAGAAAATTGGTCTGACTCAGAATTTAAGAGGATCCGCAGAAAAGCATATGGTTACTTTCTAAAGGATGGGTATCTCTGGAAACATCCTAAACAGAGGAATGCTATGCCACAGAGAGTCATATGTGATAAAGAGACTCAAGGGAAGCTTGTGAAAGAATTCCATGAGAGTCTCTGGGCTGGGCATAGAAGTGTGTGGGCCACTTTTACCAAAATAAAGGAAAAATATTGGTGGAGAGGAATGTACAAGGATATTTCCCAATATGTGGAAACATGCATGGTATGCCAAATGTACTCAAATGTGAGGCATCGTGATGGCTTGCAACCAACCTACCCACCTGCCATGCACTACAAATGGGTAGTGGATCTAGTTACAATGCCTTTGGGAATTTGGCAGATGCGGTATATAGCACTTGCAAGAGAAGATTTGACAAATCAGGTAGAAGGGCGTGCCCTTAGAACAAAGAGTACGGAAACAGTATGCAAATTTCTCTTGGAAGATGTGATCTGCCGATATGGTTGTGTTGGGAAAATAACAGCTGATAGGGGAGAGCTAGATGTTGAAGAAGCAAGGGAATTCTTCTCTAGAATTGGTATCAAACTGTCTCTAACATGTGCTTACAATCCTGAGGGCAATGGGAAAAGTGAGCGAGGACATCCTCCAATCATTAAAGCTTTGGCTAAGGCATGCAGAGAAAGGATGAGAGTGTGGCCAAAGCTGCTACCATATGCCTTGTGGGCTGACCGTACAACTCATAGCTCAGTGACAGGATACATGCCTGCTGAATTAATGTATGGTCAGAAGCCAGTGATGCCAGTTGAAGAAGTAATTCTAACTTGGAATGTATTGCCCTGGGTGGAAGGATTGAGCAGAGATGACCTCCTTGCATTGAGAATAAGACAGTTGGAGAGGAGGCCTGAAGATGTAGAGCTTGCTAAAGCTCGCCTGAAAGATGCAAGGCTGAAAAATAAAGAAAGATTTGATAGTAGACACAGACTCCGGCCAAAACCTATTGAAGAAGGTGATTGGGTTCTAATGTATGATAGTAGCCTTGACAACCAATTCACTGTTCAAAGAAAATTTGCAAAAAGATGGTTTGGCCCTTACATTGTCAGGCATGTGCATGGAAATGCCACATATACTCTGTGTGAGCTTGATGGAACAGAAGTAAAGAATCTTGTGGCTGGCAAAAGAATCAAGATATTTAAAAGAAGGCATGATGGTGATCCTTTTGATTCACAAGAAATTCAGGATGAGAAGCTTGACAGTGGAAGTATGGATATGATTGAAGAGGAAGAGGATGATCTTCCTGGAACTGCAGAAGATGAAGACGACATCCAGTTATATGTGGACCTTGATGATGATTTGGCACATACCAGAGGATGTGCAGGTTTAGAGGGGGTGGATGTCGTGCCATGGCACGTCTATGATATGAAACCGTGCATGTGAGGCCGTCAAATACACATCCAGATGCATAGGTTAAGTGCCATGACGAGTCATTATATGATGCCATGTACATATGTTCATATTGTATATGAGGTTCAATAAGACAAGCTGAGGCTGAGTCAGATTTAGGGGTTTTTTGTATATGAGTATGGAGGATGATGTTTTTGCTGTTACTCAGAGCTCATGGGCAAGTTAGAAGCATCCAGATATATATGATGGCATGAGGGCATACCAATGCACAAAGGAATGCATTTATGAAGGCATGGAGAAATACTTGAATAAGTAAATGGGGATTCTATAAATCATATAGGCCGACATGATAATTTATAAACTATGAAGGTGTCAAGAGAAATGGAGACTTAATGAGTATCACAGTGCCGAGGAGTTCATTGAATGTCTTCATAGGTGTGAGAATGCTTTGGGAATCTTGAGTTGTGCCAAAGCAGGAAATTCAAGGTATTATTGGCTAAAATGCCTTATGGGCTTGTGTCATGCTCTTCAAAGTAAGTGTGCCTACAGTGGTGCAATGGTTTTGTTTAAAGATGATGTTGTGTGTATATCAAGAGTCACATGCATTGTGGTTTTCCTTTATGGATGATGGAAGCGAATATAAGGTTATGTCTTACTATTAGACTTCTAACCTTAATGCTAAGGTTAGAAGAAACATATGATGGGTGGCATAACCTTAATGCTAAGGTTAGAAGAAGCAAATAACGAATGGCAGCGCACGTGGAAGAGAGAAGGTTCTTTTATTTGGAAAATTCTGGAGCGCAGCTTTTGGGAATAGGAAATTCCCGCATCAGTAGTGGGAAAAGGTGGGAAGGCCCGAGATCGCCGCGGGGAAAGAAGGGAAAACCACCGGAATGAAACGGCGATAGCAGAGTGGAGATTTTTTTTCTGCAGCGTCTGATAACAGCGTCAAAAAAGACCAGGCGTTTTTATTTAAAATATATATATACTGTGAGTGCTTTGTAGGTGCTAGAATTAGAGAGTAATTCTAGCACAACATAATGATATATTTATGGGAAAAGCTATTTTCTAAACCAACACTCTGCGATGCTTCTCCAGCTGTTTCACCCTCGCTTAATTGATATGAAGCATACGGTTGGTGGAGTTCCACGCATGCAACTCGACAGCTAAGTGTTTTTTATATATATATATATATATATATATTCTCTTAAATGTTACTCTCATTCTATACGAATTGAGAGAATCGTTTAACCCATATATATATATCAAAAGAAGTTTGGAATTGAATAGAAGGATTTTTGGGGAAAAAGCTAAGGAATTTGGAGCTCGGTGATTGGTGAAAAATGCATTGAAGCTGAGGAAAATTTGCCTTACTTTCTTCTCATATGGATTTTGAAAATTATGAGTATGTCAAAGCTATGCCAAATGCTATATTTTGCTTGTGAGATGTTAGAACATTAAGGCAGGTTTTCAGGTGATAAAGTACATCTCGAAATAACAGTTTTGAGGGCACTGGATGTAATGGATATAGCTGGGCACATGTATATTGGAATAATTGGAAATCTTTGTTATGCCCACATGTGAATGGTTCAAAGGATTTCATGCAAATCTGTGCATTCACCTGGAGGAACTCAAGGATGTATTGAGGGAAGAGGACACATGTATTTGTCAATGGAAATAATGGTGTTCAATTCTCCTTGGGAAATCTTGTACATGAAATTCCTTGTTGGATTTAACATTCACTCTCACAGCTAGAAGTTTTGTACTTTCCTGGCTACTCCGCACACTTCACGACAACGCTGTCTCTGTCCAGGCTGAGTATGTGGATATGCCTCTCTCGCTGCATCATGTAAAGTCTCTGTCAGTATATGGGTCAACTCCTCCAAAGGTCTCCCTGGCTCCTCTGTGTACAGACGTCTATAAATCCCATCTGTGTAGACAGCATCAGTCTCTGAGGTAAAAGTATATCGAGTGTGATCTGCCCCTCGTGTCCTCTGAGTTGTGGTAAAGTGAAAAGAGATAGTCAATGTCAACAATGCATGATCCACTACTACCCCAATGGGCCGAGATCCAACTGTGAAGTCCTCAATGCATGAAACAAAGCTGGGCATAGCCATAACATAATCCACTGTGCTAGCACCATGTCTATGTGGAAAGCAAGTAAATCCAGCTGCTGACGGAAACCTCTGCAAGCCATTAAGTATGGCCAACCCATGTGCAGTCCCCATATCTACCAAATATCTCCCATACTCTGTGCACTCCACATCCTGTGAGCATCTGTCTAATCCCATATCCAGAGTGTCCAGCTCTCTCAGCATCTCCTCCGAGGTATCATAAAAGGCTGTCTGGCGGTTGCCCGTCCGGGCATTAAAGTCCCCTAACAGGATGATGTCTCCATCCCTAGAGAACTCCCATATGTCATCATCTAGCACAGAGAAAGGAGACTGCCCTCTAGGTGCTGCATATGTCGATGTACTAGGAGCAAAATAGCATATGGCAATATACAGGAATCTGCCTGTGTCGGCCCTCAGTCTCACCCACATATATCTGGCCTGATCATCTCTCCGAACTATGTGTAGAAGCGGTTGCAGCTCCTCCCTGAAAAGAACTGCCACCCCTCCTGATCCTCTACTACTGTGTACCGATCTCGTCCCTACTCTGCAAGCTGTCTCCCATCTGTATCCTGTCACCTGTGGCATCATCTGACCAGGGGCCTGGTGAGTCTCCGAGTAGAAGACTATATCTCTATCTCTAAAGCTGTCCTCAAAGGCACCTACATCAAGTCTGAGAGATCCATTGCAGTTCCAGGCTGCCAGCTTTAATTTGGTCCCATAGGTCTCGCACCGTCATGTAGAGCGTCGCTCCACGATGACCACCCTCCCTTCTCTATAAAATGCTATCTTACCCTTTTCTCTTGCTGCTCTAATCTCTGGCATGACTTCCTTCATATGTGCAAGCTGTGAAAGAGTAAGATCATCACCAAGAAAAATGCCTGTATTCTTTAAAGTGGGTCGTCTCTTCAAGAACTCCTTCTTCGCCTCAATAGAAGGGAAGCGAAGTATGAGAGCTCTTTCCTTTGATGTTTCCCCGTTGCCTCCGCTTTTTTTGCCCACTCTCCAGGCTTTTGCGTGTGTCGGACTGTCAATCCCCATCAACACCATAAGCTCTTTCACCTCCTCTTCAACTTTATCCCCGTCTTTAAGGCCGGTAATCCTCACATGCAAAGCACGTGTACGTCTTCGTTGTTCCTCTTCCAAAGTCATGTTAATGATTGTAGGTGTAGGGGTTGTTATCTCCTTACCTTTACCCTTCTTGGCGATCTCTATCCATTTCTCCGCTTCATCCATCTTCTTTTGCGTCTTGGTGATGACTTCCACCCATGAGGAAGTCTTTGCTTCCTGTTGCTTCTCTTCTTCCTTAATTGCCCGTACTTGTTCCTTGATAACCTTGAGCTCTTCTATCATGGATGGCTGAATTTCACCTTCTTCAAGTCCACCATTTGCTGAAATTATGCCTTTGAGCGTGTTGACTTCCCCGTGAAGGTCTTTGACTTCCGCTATGAGGTCCTCCTTCTCCTCTTTCCACCGCTTACCCTCATTGAATACCATTTGGAGAAAGTTTGCTTTCTCCTTCCACCATCCCTCCATCTCTGCCTTCCATTCCTTCATTTCCTTTTCCACATTTGTTATCCTCTTGTTTGTGACCATAAAGGTCGCCTTCGTCGGGTTGCGCAAGGGGGAAGCCATGGAAGAAGTGAGAGAGAGAGAGTTATGCTGCTGCCTTGGGGGCCTGAGCAAGGGTGGGTGGGGAAACGGCGCCCCGCCTCAGCCTCAGCCTATGAGCAAGGGTAGACTGGCCATTGCCAGCAGACCTGTGCGGCGTACAGCGAACAGGGCAGCAGGCGGGGGAAGCGAGCAGGGTGGCGGCGGCGAGCAGGGCAGGAGGCGGAAGCGAGCTGGGTGGCGGCGGCGAGCAGGGGAGGCGGCGGACAGGGAAGGGCGGCAGAAGCGAGCAGGGCGAGCAGGGCAGGCGGCGAGAGAGAGAGAGAGAGAGAGAGAGAGAGATGGGGGGCGCAGGCAGGCAGCGGGAGGGCAGAGCGTAGAGCGAAGGGGGCAGCGGGAGGGGTGGGCGCAGGGCGAAGAGAGAGAGAGAGAGAGAGAGAGAGAGAGAGAGTAGTGGGTCCCAGTAATCCTCAGAGGGGTCCCCACCCGTAGGTGTATTTGCTTTATTGCTGAATGAAGTGATGGACTGAGCTGTAAACTGTAGGTCCGAGAAAACCCTGATTTTCTGACCTAGAAGATGTGCAGAATGCGGGTGTCAGGGCTGGCCTGCAGTTGCCTCTGCTGGACAGCGCTTAGGTGCTGCATTTTGCTCCACACAGGCAAGAAGTCCAGCGTTTTTGCTTCTACACGCTACCGGGACTGCAATCAACCTTTGGATGCGTACATTCTGGGCTGAGGTCTGCCTTGGGTAGGTGTATCAACACCAGAAGGTTGCAAGAATGAGAGATAGAGAGAGAGAGAGAGAGAAAACATGCATTTCTAACATAGTTTTGTATTGACATGATATTCATAAACTTAGGCCTTGAATTATCCATCAAAATCAAAAACTTCATCAACATGGGTACCATCAACGAGAATTTTAAAGTCATCATCATCGACATGTTCAACCTTGGCATCGACAAACTCTTAACAAAAATTATCATGTTGTAAGCGGCCAAATGAGCACGCTAATGCATGTGCATGAGAAAAAGAAGCATGCAATTGTTGTAAAAATGTTGCAACCAAATGAGTATGCAAGCGTACGTGTGCACAAGAAAAGACCAAAGAGCCGACAACAAGAAGAAGACGACATGGGGTAAATATCGACATGAAGCATGAAGAAAACTATGTGGAAGCTCCAAAAATATCCTCTAAAAACATTGTATGTCCTACCCTCTTGCATTGGTTATGTAGCCAAGGTAGAAGAAACTGCCAAAATCTGTAACCCTACTCTTAGAAGAGACCTTTAGACCTCAAAGACAAGTGGAGTCTCTGTCAAGGGGGGAAACTCACTCTTAGAGATAACCTCTAGGCCTCAAAGATAGGTCAAGTCATTATCAAGGGGGGATGAAAATATGTTGTAAAACCTCGCATCCGACCAGCTTGAGTAGCCCAAAGATTTAGCATCAAGGGGGGGTGTTGAGAAATGTGGTGCCAAAGAGCACAAGGAAGAGATAGGGAGTGAGTTGAGTAAGCCAAGAAAGTGCATAGCCTAGCATGAAGCCACATGAGCAAAGGGATTGATCCCACATTGATGTACAAGCCCAAGGGTGTACCTTCTCATATAAAAGGGGGCCATTTCAAGCAATGAAAGCATGTCACTTGCACACACCTCAAGCCTCTTTATGAGCACAAGTCTTAATCTTGTAACCTAATTGTACTTAGTCTATTACATATACTCATCATCATGAGTTCACTTAGGTATCATCCACCTTAGATTAGTCTTGTTAGTTGTGTTGTCATTAGAGTAGGATTAGAATCTAATTAGGTAGTTAATTGTCATTAGGAGAGCTTGATCCATGAATCTCAACACACCCCGTGTTGGGAGAGATTGGCTGCCCAGCACATGGTTTTTGTGCAATTAGGCAGGCATCAAGGCACCATCTTTCCCTCTTATAGTAGCCATTGTCAGAGCATGGAGAAGCACGAGATCATTCTTACGACATAGGCTTCCTAGGTCTTTGGATGAGGCTGACCGACAACCTATTATGTGGAACAAGCTCATTAGGGATGAGGCCAGTTGGCCACTTGGTGCATCTCGTTACATACAGTGGTCAGGATGGGAGAGATGTGCATATACAGTTCTTTCTTGGAAGACCTTCAAGAGTCTTCCGGTGGATCAGAGAGTTGCATCCATTGAGCATCTTAGGGGCTCTCGCATACGTATTGATCAGATTGATGCAGCTATACCACATGAGGGGCTCTCTGGGATCTTTCTGAAGAATATCAAATATCTCTAAGAGTTCATGAGAATAGCTCACAAATATCAATTATGTCTTTCACTTCGTGATGCTATAGATTGGGTAATGCAAAGTGACACCAAGGTAGACATAGGATGAGACAATCTCCACAGGATCCCCTCCGTATGTGAATCTCAATCAGGATGTTAGAGGCGGGGAGGTATTGAAGACTATTACCTTGGTTTTACCAAGTTTGACAGTGAGGTCCTGCTGAGTGCAAAATTCTTGTAAGGCATCTAAATGTCTATGAAGCCCCTAAGCTGAATCGGAAAGGAGGACGATGTCATCTGCATAAAGTAGTGGGGGGGTCAATATGCCTGCCAGTTGGGGACGAGCCCTGCCTAATCTATCAATGAAGCTCGAGATCTCATCAATGTAGAGGCCAAAAGAGTGGGTGATAGAGGGCAGCCCTGTTTCACCTCAATAGTGTTGGGAATTTCCTGTGATGTACCTCTTGGGGCTCTCACTCATCCGATGACGGACTCATAGAGGGCGATGATGCTCCAAACCATGTCAAATGGGACTCCTATCTCTTGTAGACGCTGTAGGAGGCGGGCTCGGGGTACAGTATTAGAGCTTTGCAGAAATCCACAAAGCAGTAGTAAATCCTCTGATGTGCTCTACCCTCCTCGATGATGCATGGAGGGTGAAGATGTGGTCAAGGGTAGAGTAGCTCCTCCGAAAGCCTCCCTATCCTTGTGTGTGTGCGTGAGAGAGAGAGTGAGAGAGAGTTAATAAGTGCATATATACCCTTGAAAGTGAGAGTGCATAGGCCTAAAGAGTGCACATATAACCTCGGAATATGATTGAAATTGCTGACTTTCTGATTCATGGGAATTGCTTGACTTGACACAGGACAAGCATTGCTATCGAGACAGATGAAGGGAACTTTTCTCCATACGGCATCTCATTCTCCGGATCAGATACAGCAAGAGCTATATTGCAAAATGTACTTTCTGTATCAAATCTGCGATTGCATTAAACACACTACTAGGTTAAATGTGTTTGTTTGCATTGGATAAATTACCAGGAAAAAACTTTTTAGCATACTTTTAGATTCAATGTGTTACAAGCTGTAGTTGTGGAAACAATTAGCAGTTGATGGTGGTTTCCTTTGCTCCAAATTGATTTAAAACAAAATGTTTCATGTTGTATGTTTGGTCTCGTAGGTCATTTTGACCTTTTGCAAACGTCAATATATTGTTTTCCTTTCTTTGTCTCTCTTGATACTGATACTGTGTTAGATTTACGTTTTGATAGATGGGGCAAGAGCTGCTAGGAAGCCTTGGAGCAGGGAATGTTACTGGTGAGGACTATGGAACAGACATAAGCTACGTGGTAATTTCCTCTAATAGTTCACTGCAGTCAGAATTTGTTGGTTGTGGTGTAATCTTTTGTAACGAGGATCTTTTGTTTACATGGAAAATTACAAGAAAAAATTAGCCCGCCTCTGTAAAAAGCAGGACTAAATGTGAGCTTAAGACCCCAAAAAAAATGATTGTATCTCTTTCTATCTTTTTGCGACTCTCTCTTTTTCTAGACTCTCCTTTTCTTTTTCTTCTTCTCCACCAAAGGCAGACCACTTACAGAGAAAAAAATTTCTTGTGTATACTTTCTTTAATTGCAATGGGAATAGGGATGTTCGATTTAAGAGGAGTTAGGGAAATCCCTTTTCCACCCTTTTTGGCTGCATTTCACATGGCAGCCTCTGTTGGGCCGTAGGCACGTGACTGGGCTGCTTCTGGCTGCTCCAAAGCTTCCCATAGTCTCTCCAAGCCTGTTCCAAGCTCAATTGTTACTGATTTTTTTCTAATGCAGGTGTCCAACTGTGTCCCAAAACTGCCATTTATTTGTCCATTTTAAGCTGGAATAACCTAAAGAGGGTTATTAGTGCAGCAGTGCTGTTAGTTGCAGTCTGAGTTCTCATTCTCATGCCAATGAATAAGAGTTTCTAACAAACAGGCTCCACACTCTCAAATCATATAAAACATGCCGCCCATCAAGAACTTTGATGTGCCAATGCATAAGGTGTTAAAATCGGGTATCTCAACAAACAAGTTTTACAGTCCTAAATTTCTGTGGTATACAGCACACTCGGAGATTTTATTTTTACGAGAAAGAGACTTCTATTGAGTATGAAAGAATCAATACAAAATCATGGTTAGAAGCGAGATATCCTCATCACAGAGTGTAAGGTAATCGCAGCAGCTAGTCAGGATGCAGTGAATGGGAGTTGAAGAAAAAGAACATCCCACTCCCTCATGAAGAGAATGTGCTTTGCTTGCATTGATCTAGAAGGTCCCTGTATACGGGCATAAGGGTATGAACAATATCTAACCAAAAGGTACAAAGCACAGAGCGTCATAAATCTTGGTGCCACCGATCATCTGGCCCTCCATATCTGCCAGCTCCCAAGTGGTATCAAGCCTCCCAGGGACGGTGTGAAATGTGACCAAGGAATATCCTGAAGTGTGCAACTATGGGCCATCCCTCTGTGGAACATGATGGTGGAGTCATGGTCCTCGGCCTCAAAGAAAACCTGCGGTAAAGATTGAGTGAGCTAGGCAATAGAGCCTCAAGTGATGTAAATAGTACGTCTCCTCATTCTAATTAAAATCTGAGCTATGGAGCTCCATATCCTCTGGGCAGCTCTCCAGAGACATTGCCGTTTAGTCTCAGAGGCTATTGAGCATCTAGGGCAAGCTGGATCTGCACCAAAGATAGCTCTCCACCGGTTAACAAGGAGACTACCGTGTATTAATAACCAGAAGAAATGGAAAAAGCTAATGCCAAAACCTCTTCTGAATCAATGGAATAATTCTGAAGCTTTCTTAGTGTGGCCTAAGGGTAGGAATCCGGAATCTGACAGCGTAGTAATAGTCTGTCATTCCTTACAGTGTAAGTGAAGAAAGACCAGTGACTACCTGAGCGACCTATAACTCTCACAGGTTAGAGGAAAGCTCCGGGGATGAAGTCGTGGGTGTTACATGTCATCTATCTCCATCCAGCCAGGATAGTATAGAATATGCAGTCTCCCTCCTGCTGGTCTTGGTCCGGCATGGTGGCTAATACCTGCAGTGGTACACCTGTCCTGGAAAATGCACCCAGCCATTTGCGTGATACTCATCACGGAATGCGCCAGTGAACCATTCATGGGGAATAGCTGCAGCCTGCATCGATTTGCTCAATCTGTATATGATTCCCCCAGAGGTGCTGGGTGGAGACATCTTCTTGATCCATGGGAATACTTTGAAGAGTCTTCCAATGCTTGACTGTTGGTGCACCTCTCTCCCAGCTTGGCCACTGCATACACCTAGAGGCACCCAAAAGACGACCATAGTCATCTCTAAAAAGATCATAATGGGCTGCCTCATCCTCTGATATTGGGAGCCTCTGTCTCAAGAAGGGCTTCATCCAGCTCCAAGCTCTGGAAATAGTTGACATGAGGGGAGACAAAGGTGCTCTATATTTTGGGAGCCTCATCCTCTGATATTGCGAGTCTCTGTCTCAAGAAGGGCCTCATGCAGCTCCAAGATCTGGAAATAGTTGACATGAGGGGAGACAAAGGTGCTCTACATTTTTCCTTTGTGAAGATAAAACGTATGCTGGGCACTTAACCGCCCGTATTAGCTTGCATTCTCCTAATCCCAGGGCTCCCCTAACCTTGCCAGATTAGGCCACTAATCCCGAGGATTAGCACTAGGTACATAACATATCTGTTGGTTGCTCGACCATATTAAAGTCCACCCCCAATATCGAATGATAAACCATTATGTGAGAAGCTTCCAGAATGAAGTCCCCTCTCCTCTATTATAGGGGGCATAAATATTGAGGATATACCAACATGCATATTGTCCTCTAGGACGAATAATCCACTATGCTCTGGCAGGAATCACAACACCATAACCAATATTGCAAGGCAAGATGGGCTAGGAAACTGAAATACATACATCATCCTAGGAGCCTGCAGCCCTAGACCAGAAAGTGACCAGATAAAAGCCTGCCAAAACGATTGCATTGGTTGTCATGTAATTTGTGCTCTTGCATGAGCAAAATGTCAATCGATGCATCTGTAACTTCACGGTAGAGTCTGGTGGCGAGGCAAGATACTGCATAACCCCTGTATAGTCCATGAGACAATCTTTAGGGTGAAATGTGTGAAAGGTGTGACCAGACCTTGTGGTTGACGTTGATGCATCACCTTTCAAGGAGGTGGAACGCCTCACATAAAGTATCCACTTGCGGGAAGGTGAGAATAGGAAAGTCCTCAGGCGAAAGGATCTTCTGTGTGAGAGCGTGGGTGAACTCTCCCTCCCACTTGTGGAAGAAATACTCAATTTCCTAGGGGAGGAGGGAATATGCTGTGAGCCAAGCCCCATCTGCGAAGACTCAGAATCGGCGAGAGAGGTGTAAGGGTCGGATGCTCCATGTTTGGGGCAGGGGCCGGGCTTCTGGAGCAACCGGAGGTGGGACGGAAAATGAAGGTATCTGTGGTCCGCCGGTTTCCCGGCAATCTCTATTCTGTGTCTGAAATGGGAACCATCTGGCCTTTGCAACATGATGGGGTCATCTGAAATGGATGGATCACAGAGAAGGACAAAAACTGTGGTCACCCCGTCAGATGAGGGTAAAGTCCTAGGAGGTCAGGGACCTCCAAAACCTGACTGAAAGCAGCACCGATGGACCTAAACTTGCAATAGGCCCGCATAAGGCCTGGGAACCTGCGTGAGATGGGGGTGAATTGTTGGTCCTCTTCCACAAGATCAAAATCTATATGATATTTAAAAAGGAAGATTTTCTTTTGACCAAGAGGAAGAGGGCTGCAAGCTAGGGCCTGGGATGTGGCTTCGGAGAGTCAAAGTCTACTTGGAAAAAGCCTCTACCAAGTAGACAAGTATCTGGAAATGCTCAGTCAAGGAGAGCTGCAGATGCTAATCTCGTTCCTGAGAGCGGGTAGGATGAGAGCCATAAATCTAGATGATAAGGTCTTGCTGTATTTCCTGTTCAATATCACTCTGGAGGATCACGCTAGAGGACCTGGAGCTCATCTTGGGAGAAGTTGACAGTTTACTGGCCGATGGGGATGCAGAGGGATTGGCTTTGGCAGAGGCCATAATGCCAATCAGAACGGAATGGCTGACTTGAACACAATAAGATTCTTCCATACGCTGATGCAGGCAAGGAAGTGGGAGAGAGAGGGGCAGGAGGATGGGCCGAGAAGAGGGGCAGAGAGGAGGGCAAGAGGGCGGGAAGCGGAAACAGGAAGAGGGAGGCACAGGAAGGAGGCGGGCTGAAAGGTGAGCAGCAGTGAGCAGAAAGGAGGAGGAGAATGGATGGCAGGTGGCAGAGAGGAGGGGGGTGGGCAGGAGAGCTGGAAGGCAGGTAAGGAGGCGGCAGCAGGCTGGAGGGCACCAGCAGTGAGCAGGATTGAAGTGGGGCTAGAAGTGCAGGAGAGAGGGGGCAGGAGGCAGGCAGTGATCAGGAAGAGTGGGGCACACAAGTGTGTAGGCAGGGTAACAGTAGTACAGGGAGCTCCAAGCTCCACCATATCCACTGAACTTTTTTTTTTTTTTCCGAGAAAAGATCCTTTCATTAGTTATGTAAAAAACCGCCCGGAGGGCTACAAAAGAGATCTCTCCTGCTCCTACCAGAGAGAAGAGCAGTGAATACATCATGGCAGCCCGGGAGACTCTCCCTAGGTGCTGCAAAATACAAGCATCAGTCTAAAGGACTGAGCGTATCCACTGAACTTTTGAGATAAAGCCTAGTATAAATGGCCCACCCTTGTGATGTGCTTCCTCAAAATGCTGACTGTTAGGCCCCCATGAGGAGAATTTAGTGAGTGCCTAAGAAAGAACTTGGACCTCAGGAGGAGGCAAATTGAACGTAGAAAGAGATTTGCAGGCTATGGCAGCAGAAGGGTGCATTGGGACTCGGGAGGGCCAGGTGGGCAACTCAATGAGAGTTCCTTTGTGTTCATGAATATCAAAGGAATCACTTCTGTTGGTGTTTTACTGCATTTATGCTTACTGCTAAACTCCAGTCTTAGCCATTGCAAGGCTCACTTCTCAAATGATTCTGTAATGCAGTTACTCGGCATATCCATGCCGCAATGTGTGAATTCGGTCAATGCTAATCCTTTTTGTTTATTTAACATTCTGACTTGTTGTCCATGACAAGGTGGACTGTAATCTGATTCATTTTCTTATGGCAGTGTGAGCAAGGTGTTCCATGTAGTAGTTTCAAGACATTGGACCCAAGGATAGGTGACTATGCCAACAATCCTTGCTTAGGGTTCAGTCATCCACCCTTTCCAGAGCCAGACATGGGAATGAGTGCTTATTTTTGGTAAATGAAGACCACTGCATCTAATTTGGTTATATTACAGGCCATTTTTCTCCGTTAGTATGCCCTTTCTAGAGTAAAGCATCACTACAACTGCATGTTTCTCACAAAGCTTTTCTGGCAGGTATCATCACACAGAAGCAGATACCATTGACAAGCTGTCACCTGAGCAATTGCAAAGTTGTGCAGCTGCTCTGGCTGTGTGGACATTTTCTATCGCAAATTTGAATTCGTTGCTTCCTCGGTAATGGTTTGCATAGCTACTGGTGGAGGCACAGGATACCCTTTTGATATCCAGAGGCACTAAAGCTATTTCACTACTGTTATGATATCTTCATGGCAAGACACTCGTAGCATAAGGATTTGTTTGCTTATTGCAGTCCTATATGGTGGTGCTTTCCATGTGCGTTCATCACAAGGCAGGGTGACACTATTTTTAAATAAAACCTGTGGACCTGGCCCTTACCCATGAATATTCATCATGATTAAGGTCTCCACCGCATAAAAAAGCGAGTGCATAGCTCTGGTATAAGAGCAGGAGACTGCATCCTATTGTTTCCATTGGACACAATACTCGGTTGAGTTTGTAGGAACTTTTAGGGGATGCTATATGCATCTCCTACTATAGCACTTCATGTGACATTGTACCACATTTGGTTTCATGGATGGTCCTCCCTTCCTCTACATCTAGGATTTCTACAGTATACAGTTTTTTTTTTAAAAAGTTTTGTTGAGAATCTATCGGAGGTGGGGTCTAAAAAGGACAGCTACCCTTCCCGAGCCACGTACTACTCCTGATGTGTGGGTCTCGGCTCGGAAAGCTGACTCCCACTCGAACCCGGCTATGTATGGTGATCACAACCTCTGCACCCACTGCACATGGATCACACCTTCGGAGCTCCCACCGCAGATGCACTTCTACAAAGATCGCTTCCTCAGGCTCACTGAGGATGGATTCATCCAGCAGCCAGGCTACTTGAGTGTTCACATGCGGATTGCGATTGGCTAGATACGGGTTTCATCCCACAACCTCAGAGTGGAGACAGGGAGAGCTGAGCAGGTCTTCAAAGCCGAGGAGCTCATATAGAGACCCCCAGGAGGAGTGAGACACAGGAGCATTACATATGTTGCTGCCCAATATATACTGAGATCCGCGGGAGGTTTCACTGTGTGTTCCTTGCGGAATTTGGCCCACTTTCAAGGATCATTGACTTCCCGGTAGCCGAGGGCTCTTCCGGCTCGAGTTCTGCAGACAGAGGGACAATTTCTTGAGAAAGCTTTTCGTCCCCAACCACCCCAACCTCCTCCCTTATGAGCCAACCATCACCAGCTTCTTCAGAACCCAAGGGGAGGACACCCATACAGCGGATCCCGTGGACCCACCTCAGGCTGCTACGGACCCACCTTGCCCGAGAGCAATAACCTCAGATCAGGCCTCTGCATTCCAGTGTGCCCGAGGCCCCCGGACACGCTCCCCTCATCAGCTCCAAATCTAGGACAAGCTCTGTCACCATCGAGCTACCTTTCCACGTGACCTAGCTAAGGGAGAACTCTCGGCCATACTCACTAGCCCCATGCTTGATATTCTAGAGTGTGGTATACAATCTATTGGGGGCTGATGCTCCTCTCATGTTTCATGTTCCTTGTATTCCATAGTGAGATTTCCATGGACAGTTTTGTATCAGTCCATTGAGATAGTTTTGATTTGTTCTATTTTATTTTCCATTCCATGATGAGATATGCCATGGACATTATTGTATCGCTTTGGTCTCATGAGCCCATTGGGTCTTTAGTAGACACACGTGCGTGCACACACACCCCCCCTCCCCTCCTTTTGATTGGGTCTCATAGGCCATATTTAGCTCATAATATGTTAATATTCTCTCTCTCTCTCTCTCTCTCTCTCTCTCTCTCTCTCTCTCACACACACACACACACACACCTTCCACAACCCCCCCCCCCCCCCCCCCCCCCCCCCCCATCTTTTGATTGGGTCTCATAGACTATATTTAGCATGAGATTGCCATTGGGACTCACACGCATAGACAGGCCAGGATGATCTTTCGGCGTCTTGTGCGGAGGAAGAAACGAGCCTACCTGGCTAAGTTAGAGGAGGAGATCTACCAACTCTTCCTAGGAAAGGACAGCAAGAGGGCATGGAAGATGTTACAGGAGAGGCAGCCTGGTACTCCGATTACTGCACCCGAGGCATGGCATGCTTATGCTAGAGAGCTATATGATGCACCAGGACAACCCCCCACCCCCCCCCCCCCCCCGCCCCTCCACTGGGAGCTAGACTAGCTAGCAGCACCTTTTTTACTATGCGGATGGTGCTAGATGCGATAGACAGGTTTACAGAATGGAAAGCCATTGGATCATGATGGGCTAGTTGGAGAGCACTTCTCATATGCGCGCGATACTTTGGCTCCGTTGATCGTACATGTGTTTAATCGTGCCATTTGTGAGGGTTTCTTGGCAAGCTGGACAGAGCATATCATTGTACCACTCTTTAAGAGTGGGGACCCCATGGTACCGGGCAACTATAGGACGATCGTGATTGGTCATTACTTGGCCAACTATATGGCTCTATATTGGAGTCGGAGCTAAGCCGCTGGGCAGAGAGGCATGCTCATCGAGCACAGGGACAAGCCGGCTTCAAGAGAGGATTTACTACCTTGGATCACATACTGACACTTAGGGCACTTATTGAAGAGGGCAGGGCACAGAAGAGAAGGATATACTGGTGCTTTGTGGACTTCCACAAAGCCTTCGATACCGTACCATGTGCGAGGCTTATGCACAGATTGCATGACATTGAGGTACCTGAGGATATGCAATGGGGGATATATGCTTTGTATGAGTCTATGATAGGCAAAGTCCTTAATGGTGACCAGCAACCAGCATGATAGGGGTGAAGCAGGGATGCCCGCTATCACCCACCCTCTTCAGACTGTACATTGATGTGGTCTCCGATTATGTAGACAGATTGGGAGGCCCATGGGGCATGCCTAGCAGGGGTGTTGATACCCATCTTGTTATATGCGGATGATATTGTTCTAATCTTAGACTCTCCAAAGGGATTACAGAGACATCTGGATGCATTACAGGCATTCTGTGTGGATAGAGATCTGAATGTGAACCTTTGGAAAACCAAGGTTATGGTGTTTAACACTACACACACACAGGCATGGGTGACAAGATCAGAGCCTCAGTTCACTTTCCGAGGAGAGCCGGTTGAGTACGTCAGGTCATATGTGTACTTGGGAGTTACTTTCATAGGACCGCGTTTCTCCCTGAAGGAGGCAGCACAGCAGCTAGATTAGCTCGAGGGCATGCAGCCTTGGGGGCACTAGTGTGCACACATACAGTTTCAGGAGCTGCGCACCAAATTGTGGCTATTTGATACACTTCTCACACCGACCCTCCTGTACGGAGCTCCAATTTGGGGGTCCAGCATACATCACAGATCTCAGAGAGGGACGGATGAGGGATGGAGGCAAATGGAGAGACCACTGATTATGATGATTGCCTGCATGATTCGGAGCAAATCATTGGTACCATATGAGATTGTTCGTGAGCTGGGTGCCGCAGTAGTAGTGACTGAGGCTCTATTCCAGGTAGGTACCTTTTTACAGCGGCTATGGGAGCTCCCTCAGCAGAGGTACTCCCGATTGGCATTGACCCCATCCATACAGTTGGCAAAGGATGGAGATACTCATTGCTGGTATGCTGAGCTGAGATCATGGTTTGACCTACATGGTTTGCGGATAGAGGCACTACCATCCTTTCAATACAGCCTGGATTGTCCATTTTTGGATCTCACCCGCTCAGAGCAGAACCACGTGATTAGGATGGATATCGTCAGAGTGGACACAGAGAAGACATGGACTAGTCCCCTTGAGCCCTTAGGCACGAAAATGGCTCATTACAAGAGCCATTTTCTACACCTCTCACCAGATGATTTTATCACCCTCCCGGCGTACATGGATGTACACCTATCACATGGGATACGTTGTGCCATTGGATAGATCCGGACCTCATCACACCAGCTGCGGATTGAGACAGGGCGATATGTGCATCAGATCTCGGATGACCGCATTTGGCAGCTATGCTACGAGAAGGCAGAGATAGAGGAGCACTACATTTGCTGATGTACAGTATATTATGAGATCCGAGGGAGATACCACTGCCTCTTCCGAGAGGGTTTTGGGCCGTTACGCAGGGTCATGGAGTTTGAGGATCAGAGATGCCTAGGATTGTTCCTACTTGAGCTCAGAGACACAGAGAGACCCTCTTGGCAGACAGGAGACTGAGCCATGATGTACCTAGACAGAGGATCCTGACAGATTTCTTCGGCACCAGTAGCCCAGCCCACACACCTCTTGATACCTCCTCCATCGGGCCATCAGGTCACCAGCCACGCTCCTAGGGAGTCACCATTGATAGAGAAGTCGTCTTATGTCGTGCTCGTCGGCCACACCCACCAGGATCCCGACAACGGCATCCTCACCATCGCCAGATCAGAGCCATTATTGCTCGGCATCGGAGGCGCCTACCTCACTTCTACGACCTCTCCATTCTAGATAGCCCCATGGTGGAGATATTTGATCTAAGGAGAGGGCAGCACTTCAACTGATCAGCAAACATGGATCTACTGGATACATACATTTTTCAGTATTTTCTACTCATTATCAACTAGGAGTCTTACTTACAGTTCTTATAACTGTAAGACAGTCAGTTTATTGTACTTTTCAGTTTCATTTGGTTGTTCTCTTTGATGAGACACCAACTTTAGATGTACTCTCAGTTTTGGTCTCATAGGCCATTATGGCCTCTTAGAGACGTTAATATATCATTTCATTTCATCTCATCTCTCTCTCTCTCTCTCTCTCTCTCTCTCTCTCTCTCTCTCCCCCCCCCCCTCTACAAAACCACACTTTCTATTGTTTTATTGTTTAAAGAGAAAAGCCCTCAAGATGAGGGCACTTCTTATACAATGTACAACTAAAAGAAGTGGAAAAACAAGTCCTGATGCAAGTGGTCTAGCTGTTGTAGTTGAACACAGCTATGTAAAGATTTACTTAATGATTGATGGACTTGTCAATCTGAGGCGATTGGAAAACCAGTCGATTCTAACCAATCCATATTGTTCAAAGTGCCCAAAATCTTGTCCATTCAAAGAAAGGAGCTTTGTCTATCAAGTTCCTTACCAGTTTGCCAAAGATCCAGAAGTTTCTAGAAAAACATCTGCCCGGAAATCTGGCAGTTGAACATAGTAATAGGCGATATAAGAACTTAGTAGTATGTGTGCAATTCCATAACAAGTGTGGAATAGTCTCATTCAACGACAATCACCGCACACATTTAGGAGTAGCAATATTTCTTTTTGCCAAATATGTGCCAATAGGGAGTACTCCTACAATACATCTCCATAGGAATAGTCTCTTTTTAAGGAGGAGTTTACTATTCCATATCATTTGCAAACTCATTTTTCTGTTTTGTTCAATTGCCATATCCCATTTGCCTGCTCTGAAAACCAATGGCGAGGGATGTTCAATCTACGAATCTTTTATGCTGTAATTTGAGCAAAACAAATTGTAGTGGAAGCATAAAGGTGTCACAAGACGGAAGTGTGTTTACACTAATTAAAGGCTGAATTCTTCATTAGCATGGTTAAGTTACCATATACATAGCCATGAATCAAGAAACAAGGACCAAAAGATGGGCTCCCCCCCCCATCCCCAGCGGAGGTAAATTCTATTGCCTTAAGGGAGAATCCTTATACAAGTACATTGAACGGGTAACCTGGCCCGATCATGCACCACTGTTTCTTCCAAAAACTTTGAATGAAAACAAATCAATCAATCAGCTAGCTTGCAAGTAGCCCAAATTCTATTGCCTTAAGGGAGAATCCTTATACAAGTACAGTGAACGGGTAGCCTGGCCCAACCATGCACCATCGTTTCTTCCAAAAACTTTGAATGAAAACAAATCAATCAATCAGCTAGCTTGCAAGTAGCCCAGCTACCGCAAGCAACAAGGTGCCTAGCACCGCCCTCAAAGATTTCCCAACAATCCTCAAGAGATGGAAGCCTAGCTTCCCAAGATCCGACTATCCAATAGCTGATTACCACCTTAGGCAAGTACCCAGCACTTCCCAAGAGTCTCCCCGCTTGATTCTTCACACAAACACCGGCGGCAAGTACAAGACTTGTTCTTCTTCCCCTCCACGCTCTGATTATACCCTTATTTTGTGGTTTCATGCTAGAAAGGGGCACAAATCAAGTGGTTGTACAGCTCTAATGCTGCCACACAACTTTAGGCTGCCTGAGAAGGGCTTAAAACAGGTCGTAAAGCAGTAGATACGCCAGGAGGGGGCTAAAAACAGGTTGTACATCAGTAGCTATACTAGGAGGGGGTTGCAAACAGGTCACCTAGCTGAGAGAAGTGCCAAGAGAGGGCTGAAGTGGGGTGCCCAGCTCTAGGCATCAAGTAGGCGTGAGGAAAATGGAACGAGGGTTGCTTCTCTTAGTTGGTAGGTGCTCTTTTATAGACTTGGATGGGGTAAATAGCTTTACGTGCTAGTGGATGAGACTACACGCAAAAAGGTGAGACTGCATGAGTTTGTATTGCTTGTATGGTTGAATGGGTTTGCATGGTTGCATGGGCTTGCATGTAGCATGCATGCAGGTAGGTAGGCTTGCATGTGACATGCATGCATGAAGGTAGCTTTGCATGTTGCATGCATGCATGTAGATAACTTTGCATATAGCATGCATGCATGTAGGTGGGCTTGCATGTGGCAAGCATGCATGAAGGTAGCTTTGCATGTTACATGCATGCATGTAGATAACTTTGCATGTAGCACAGAATCCACCATAGGGGAATAGTTCTTGTACTTAACCAAGTACTTCCGGATGAGCTTTCCTCCATTGATTTTGCACTCTTGGTGAAAACCAATGTGTTTTGGTTGAAGCACCTCCTCTAATTTATCCACTTCTAGTGGATCTTCTGTAATTGGTTTAGAGAGTGGTGTTCCAACATATGGCTCTAATAAACTAATATGGAAAGCATTGTGTATCTTCCAATGGTTGGGTAAAGCCAACCAAAAAGCCACATCATTAATCTTTTGAGTAACTTGAAATGGGTCATAATCCCTGTTAGCAAGCTTGATAGCCTTGCCTTCTTGCCCTGGTCTCTTGCGGAGACGTGCCTTTTTGTAGCCACCCTCACTACCAGTGGTCGGGCACCCAAGCTCGTGAACCCCCAAGATCGAGGACCCCAAATTGGCACCCAAGTTCGTGAACCACAAGGCCACCCACCAATCACACAAGGTGGGAATCTCCGGCGGCCCCACTCCCCAAGTTTAGCTACCCACTTGACCAACGAAGCGGTGCTCACTTATTTGTGCTCGGCGCCTCTCACCTACTCCAACGGCATCTGTCAGTGACCACTTTTAGCACTTGGCTGTGATAGCCCAGGGGGCAACACCCATTGTATATAGAGAGACTTTGGTGTACTGAGAGGGGATCCCCAATGCAATACATGGTTTGTGGTGTCCCAACTCTTGCCTACTTCCATCTCGTGTTGTGTGCATGTCACTCTAGGTAGGTCTTGTGTGGTGTTCCATTCTTGAGTCTGTGTGAGTGCGTAGTGGAGTGGGACAGAGAGGTTGCCATCTCCCTAGCCTATGTCAACTCCTGAGGGTATACTGCCCTAGAGAGGACCCTAGTGATTTAGTGTGCCTGCACAATGGGCATCCTAGTCTACTACAGGTACACTAAAAGTTTGGCAATCCTATTGGGGACTCTTGTGAGTCAAGAGTTCCCAAGATTTTGAGTCTATGGTAGTTCATCATCTCTACATGCCCAATGCACATTCTTGGAGCTCTAGTTCTATCAGTCCCATCAAGAGTCCCCTCTCTGCCAAGTGCTACAGCCGCAAGCGGCCGTCCACTTTGTGCCCCCTAGAAGTCCTCCTGCTCCTCTACCTGTACCCATCACCACAGTGAATCATGGTCACCCTGGGAACAACCCTCCACCTCCAGAACCCTCATGTGTAGTGTTGGGCTGGATTAACATCAAGCTTCCCACATTCAAAGGCTCCACCTCAGAAGATGGGGATGACCACATGTGGCGCTTCATCTCTATGTGCAAGAGCTGTGGTATGGAGAGGGAGGACGCCTACTTGGCTCTATTTCCATCCACTCTAGAAAGCTCCGTTGTCAAGTGGTTTAGTCAGTTTGCAAGTGACCATTTTGTGGACTGGCCCAACTTGAGGGATACCTTCCTTCACACCTTCAGGCCGGGTAACTATGAAGACCGCATTCTCCAAGACTTGGGAAGACTTCAACTCTTGCCCGGGGAGAGCATGTCTGAGCTGATGACACAAACAAGGGTATTGGTCTCCCATCTGACAACCTACCCCAGTGACTTCATGGTCAAGCAATGGGCATTGCAAGCCACCCAACAAAAGATCAAAGAAAGCAAGCCTCCACCTACCACCTTACTGGACTTTCAAGATCTGGCCTCTCAGCTTGAGAATGCACGCTTGATGTTCGAACGTGACAACAATTCCTCCCCCTCCTCCTGGGTAATGACCTCACAAGAAGACCCTATGGCCATACTCAAACGGGACTTGGAGTCACTCAAGCTTCACAAGGCAAAAGTGAAGACAACACCTTGGCCCAGCTGAAGAAAGAGATAGAAGACCTCAAGAGGCTACAAGAAGCAAAGAAGACTGTGTGGTGCGCCATTTGCCAAGCCTCCGGGCACTCTCCCCAAGAGTGCCCACGGAGAAAGTATTGCTCTTTCTGTGAGAGAGGTGGTCATGAGGACAAGGATTGCTACTACTTGAAGGGCTTCCGCCAATTGCATCACTAACAACAGTTTCCTCCGCCAGCTACCCCCACCGGTCATTTCACACCTGTCTACGAGCCCACCACTCCAACATACACCCACACGCCCTGAACCCCTAACCCTTACCTTCCACCCCTCATGCCCACCCCACCATCTCCTACACCTGCCACCCTTGTGGTCACCCTTGCACAAAACCAGCCTCCCCGCCCACTTGCTCCCCGTAACCATCCCATCTTATGCTACCAATGTGGGGAGTATGGTCACTACCAAGGTCAATGTTCTCTTCCAGAAGGGACACCCCCATGCCATCACTGCCCCAAGGCCAAGGATCACTACACCCGAGACTGCCCGAAGCAATGAGCTGGTGTTTCCACTGACTTCACCTTCCCTGTGCTAGCCGCCATTCACTTGGTCTTTGTGGGAAATGCTGACGACATCCCCGATTTTCAAGAGGCTCCACCCATGTTCACTGACGGAGGGCAAGTTGATGTGACTCCCCACCCTGCACCTTCAACAACTTCCATGGCCGACCTCCTCAAGGAGAGCAAGGTGGGGATGTCACTCTACCAACTGCTCCAATTTAGCCCAGCTGCCCGAGCGCAATTAGATTTCCTACTGCACCAACTGGAGGAAGGGTCAAAGATTCAAGGTAGGGAGCCACGAATTCGGACCGGCCTACAAGCGGCAAAATGTCTGGGCATCACTGATGCAATCAGCGCCCTCACCGATTTCAAGAGCCCTCGCCTCACAGTGCGAATCAATGGTACCCCTCTCTCTGGAGCCATCGTGGATGGCGGGTCCGGAGTCAACCTGATGCCGGAGTTCACTCTCAAAGCCACTGGTCTACAGATCACCAGACCAGCCAACTTCCATGTCCGGATGGCAGACCAGCATGAGGTGACACCTCTGGGGCTCGTGGAGGGCCAAATTCAAGATGTCTTCTCTCTAGATTTTGTGGCCATCCGTCTTCTTGAAGTCAAAGGGCCATACTCCTTACTGATTAGCCGACCATGGTTGCGAGGTGCTCACATGCTACACGACTCGGGTACCGATAGGTTGTGGATACCTCAGTCCCATGGCCAAAAAGAATTCAAGCTTGAAGAAGGTCCAGACCAAGCTGTGCGGGACACATGGAGTGGCTCTCACCCATGGTGATCACCCCCAAGAAAAAGACTAACAAAATTCGAGTGTGTGTCAACTTCCGTGATCTCAACGAGGCCACAATCAAAGATGGGTTTCCCATCCCCTTCATGGATAGGGTGCTGAAAGATGTGACTGGTCACGCTCTCTACAGTTTCATGGATGGTTTCAGTGGCTACAACCACGTCCGGATGACCGGTCAAAAACAGCCTTCGTCACCCAATGGGGCACCTAGCACTACAACAAAATGCCATTTGGGTTGTGCAACGCCCCAGCCACTTTCCAACACATTGTGACCAACATTTTTCGAGAATTTCTCACCAGCTGCCTTAGAGCATACATGGATGATTTCTCCACCTTCACCGGCACACATCTCGCAACGTGTCTGGAAGCCTTTGCTGACCATCTCCATCAATTAGCCTTGGTCTTTGGTAAGTGTCGCTCCTCTCATCTCCAACTCAGCCCCTTCAAATGTCACTTCTTAGTTGTGCAGGGCACACTTTTGGGCCACATAGTCTCTACCCAAGGCCTCACTCCAAATCCCGACAAGATAGTTGCCATCTTGAGTCTATCCCCTCCCATCACTCCTAAGGGCACTCAAGTCTTTGTTGGGCACACCGGCTATCACCGTCGCTTTATCCGCATGTATCCTGACATCGCCCTACCCCTCACCCCCCTTGTCAGTCCCACCACCCCATTCCTCTGGTCCACCCCTGAGTCCTCAGCCTTCTCCTCTCTTAAGCATTGTCTCACACAAGCACCCATCCTCATACCTCAGTTGCCTCCTCAACTGTGCAGAAAGAAACTACAGCACTACAGAAAGGGAGGCTCTGGCCATAGTGTATGCCTGTCAAAAGTTTCGCCACTACTTACTGTGCACTTCATAGTCATCACGCTCTCAAGTACCTCCTCAACAAACTCCAGGTGGTGGGCCGAGTGTGGAGATGTCTTCTATTATTCCAAGAGTTTGACTTTGAGATCCTTTTGCAGCCAGGCAAACACCATGTGATGGCGGATCATCTCTCACGCATCTTCTTGATAGTGTGCTTTTTAAGGTAGATGCTGCCCCAGCTTGGTATGGGGATGTGGTTGCTCCTTTGTCCACGAGAATTTCCGGTCAGTCTCTCTCCAAAGGACAAGCGTCGGATCTTGCTCAAGAGCCATTTATTTCAACTGGTGGCTGGCCAACTCTACAAAGCCGGTCAGGATGGTGTCCTTCATCGGTGCGTCAACCCACATGAAGTCCCACAACTTGTGGAGGATGCTCATGACGGTCCATTTGGGGGTCACTACCCTGGTCACACCACTGCTGAACGCCTTTTTCACTCCAGACTGGTGGCCCACCATGTTCAAGGAATGTTGGTTTCATGCCCAATCTTGTGACATTTGTCAAAGGTGCACCCCCAAGCCGAGCAAGCAGGCCAACAGATCTCTCCACATTTCCTCAGGATGGTCTCCATTTGAAAAATGGGGACTGGACTTTGTCAAACCCATTGAGCCCCTAGCCCACCCCAATCGATGTAGGTACATCCTTGTGGCCACTGATTATGCCACTAAATGGGCTGAGGCCATAGCCACCAAAGACTGCACATCCTAGACAGTGGAAAAATTTGTGTACTCGTGGCAAAAATTTTGTACGAGCACATCTTCGCTCGCTTTGGTTGTCAAAAAGTTGTTCCCGCATGGGAAGGCCCATTCACAGTACATGCAATCTTACCCCAAGGCGCAGTGGAGCTCCACACCTTGGATGGGTAGGCACTCCCATTGATCAACGGCTCTCGTCTCAAATTGTATTGGCAACTCGGGGTCCCTGCCTCACCCACCAATCTTTCCTAGCCCTCCCCCCTTACACAAGGAGGCACACCCAAAAAAAAGAGAGAAAAAAAAAGAAAAGAAATGGAAAAAACCATCCAACCCCTTAGGCCACACACTTTGTGCACATCCTTTCTCACACTTTCCACCCTTTTATTTCACATTTCGGGCATGCACATTTTACACGGCATAGAACTTTTATCATATGCCATTTTTGGGGCGCACATTTGTACACCCTTCCTCCAATGATTTGTGCCCACATTTCATGCATATTCTCGAGGGGCACATTTTGTGCACATAGTTTACCCCATTTGGGTATTCAAAATTTTGGGGCCCACCTCTTATGCATATTTCTAAGTGCACAATTTCGGGGTCCAAGTTGTGCACAAATTTTGACAGCCCCATCATTGTCACCACCGTCGTAGCATTGCTTTTTTGGGTGCACATCATTTTTTGCCATTTTGGGGAATACATCCATTATTTTTATACACCTTGGTGCATGTCCCTTTTTGAGAGCACTTCCATTTTTTTTTCCACATTTTTGGGGTTCACATCTCACACATATTCTCTCAATTGTGGTGCACCGCCTCCTAGTGCACCCCGCGGGCACTCCCTCATTCACCTCTTCCTGTGCCCCGTGCACCCCACTATTCCCATGTCTCCCCGTGCACCCCTGGAACTCCTCACCCATCAGCACACCCCATACACTTCACTTTTTTTTCTTTTTTGGGCACCCACATTATCCCGTCCAACCCCACATACGCCTTGCTTGCGCGCACCCAGCGACCACCTCAAAAATTTGCGCCCTTGGTTTGTGCACCCTCGTGGGCCACCCTCTCACACACCCGCATCCCCGCACCCTCTTTCACACCTTCCCCTTGCACACCCCCTCCCCTTCCCACACGCACCAAAAGACTGGCGAGAACGGGGGCGTGATATTAGATTCGGGCACTCAAGCACCATTGCCATGGGCCCGAACGAGATGCCTTTTGGCATCCCTTGTGCCCGGAGGCTATCAGCCCACACTTTTTCCCGCCCCTTGGGTGCGTGGCTCTCTTGGGTTGCGGCCTTGCATCTGCGATGGCGAAATGGTGCTCTTTGGCGGGCGCCCGAGGTCGGACCCAAGTGAGGTGTGACACAAGACGCAGGGGGCAAGTTGGGCACCCCGTCCCACCAGCCCCCCACACCTCTTGTGCACCCCCACCTTGCGCCTGCAACCCCCCTTGCACACCACCTTCCCACCAGCCGCAACCAACTGACCCTTGCGACCCGATTTTGTGCACCTCCTACCACCTTTCGACGCACACCCCGCGTTGCGCACCCCCACCCTTTTGCTATCCTTGGCTGCGCACACCCCCATAACCGCCTTGCGCACCCTCAGCAAAAAACAACCAAAAAAACAAAAAAACACAATGAAGCTGATACCCCTTGCGCACCCCCCATACCCCTTCTTGCATCCCCACCGACCACCTCCTCTCCCTCAGCGCACCCCACACCTCGGCCACCCCCTCTTCACTCCCCCATCTGCGTACCCCGCTTCGTGGGCTCCTCGGCAAACCCCACCTGCGCACCCCCCGTTGGTTGCCTCCCTTCAGAGTATCCTCCCTTGGAATATTTCCTTAGCACTTCAAACCCCCCCCCCCCCCCCCCCCCCCCCCCTCAAAAAAAAAAAAAAAACTCCAAATCACCCCCTTCACACAACCCAAAAAAAAAAATCACAATCCCTAAAAAAACAATCTAAATCCCTAAAGGTGCCTCTTTTTACTTCTTGTTCAACTTCCGCTCCCCAGCACCCCCCACCCTCTCCGTGCTGAAGTCCTCATGCCCCTTCCTCCCCATCCAGGCAACCCTCCACCCAGCCACACCCTGAACTAAAACCTGCACACTTTACTCGCGTGGCACGCCCCATGGATGCCCCCCTCATCTCCATTAATTTTGACAACGACATGCCAGTGGACAACATCCACATATCTTCTTCCCCCACCACCACCCCCACCAACTCCGCTCCTAATGCCACCTTCTTACAGCATCCGAGAGCCGGCGATCCACTTTGGAGGTCAAGTTAGCCTCCCCACGAGCCACCACTGAGACGGACTTTGCGGCTACTCGCTCTCGCCTTGAGGCTACACAACATGACCTCTCCGAGCTTCCATCTCTTCGGGAGCAAGCAGCGCAGCTTCAAGGGATTCGACAGACCCTCCAACTTGTTTTTGGTGGTCTCGGCATTGTTCCTACATCGCCACCCTCCAGCACTCCTACGAGCACCACAACTACCACTGCTACCACTCAGGGGTTTCCTACCCGTTCGAGCTCCCCAGGACGGTTGTGACCTAAGAGGACCACACAGTTCTCGTTTTTGCTCTTAGTTTTTTTTTTCCGAACCGTTTCTTTTATGTTATTCTGCCTTTCATGGTAGCTCATTGTATATACCATCAGAATTGCTACATGGTTATTACTATATTGTTCTTGGTTGGATCGTTGCTTGTTGCTTAGTTAAGTTTACACACATCAACATGCATCAGGCTTTACTTCTCATCTCGGATGCGGCCTGTGGTGGCAACCTCTCTTCTCACCAATCTTTCTAGTGAACATATAGTATCCTGTTTCCTCGACAACCTCTTGGACCTATGGTGGTCCCACTTCTTCAACACTTTCTCTTAGACCTGTGACAATCCATTTGCAGCTTCACCTCAACATGTACATGTCTGCTTCTGGTGTTCACCGAGACGGTAAATGGATTAATTGGTGGGGGACTTGTAGCCACCCTCACTGCCATTCAAGCTTGTGAACCCTCAGATCGGGCACCCCCAAGGTTAGGCACCTCAAGCTCGTGAACCCCCAAGATCGGGCGCCCCCAAATCAATACCCAAGTTCATGAACCACAAGGCCACCCACCAATTACACAAGGTGGGATCTCCGGTGGCCCCACTCCCCAAGTTTGGCTACCCTCTTGACCGATGAAGCAGTGCTCACCTACTTGTGCTCAGCGCCTCTCACAACTCTTGAGGGTATACTGCCCTAGAGAGGACCCTAGTGATTTAGTGTGCCTGCACGACGGGCATCCTAATCTGTTACACTTTTCAAATTTAAGGAGGACCCAATCCCTCTTCTTAATATCCATTTTGTGCCTATGCTTGTCAGTAGCTTTCTTATGCTTATCTTGGCTGCATGTACCTATGCATAAGCGGTATCCAAATCTCTGACATACTCATCAACACCAAAGATTTCATCCTTAGTGCGAATGATGGGTGGAAGTATTGACTTTACCATAGATGACTTCAAATGGCGCCTTACCGGTCGAAGAATGCACAATGTTATTGTATGCAAACTTGACTAGGAGCAAATACTATTCCCATGCTGCTTTCTGTCCAGAAACATAGCACTTGAGCAAGTCTAGCACTATTGAATTTGCTATGTCGCTTTGCCCCACCAGTTTGTGGATAATAAACAGAGAAGAGATTCAAATTAGTACCCATGTTGTCAAAAAGAGCTTTCCAAAATAAGCTCATGGTCCTGGGATCCCTATCACCAATAATAGATTTGGGCATACCATGATGCTTAAAGATATGAAAGACAAAGATTCAAGCCATGTGGTCGTCTTCCTCTCTAGAATAAAATGAGCCAAGCAGTCTTCCTCTCTAGAATAAAATGGGTGTAAAATCTCAAAATGAAACATGGAAAGAATATTTGCCTATTGCATCTGCTTCTCTGAAAGCTTTCTCTGTGTGAGAAAATGCCTAAGACTTTGATGATCAGTTTTTACCATAAATTCAGCACCTAAAATATAGTGCTTCCATATGGTGAGAGCATGTATCACAGCCATTAGTTCCTTCTCATAAATAGTACTATACAATTGTGCATGCTGCAACCTTTGGCTCTCAAAAGCCACTACATGGCCTTCTTGATTCAACACTGCTCCTATGCAATCACCACATGCATCACATTCCATAATAGAAGGTTTGTGCAAATCTGGTACAATGAGTACCGGGCCATGACTTATGGCATCCTTTAATTTTTTAAAAGCCAACTGTTGCCTATTACCCCATACAAAGGCAATCTTTTTTTTGGTGAGATCATGCAAAAGACTAGCCAAAAGAGAGAAGTGTCTAATGAATTTGCGATCGTATGAACATAAACCAAGAAAGCTTTTGACTTCATGCATAGAAATCAATACAGGCAATTCAAGAATAGCTTGAATCTTAGCAAGCACATCATCAAAGAAAACTCCTGTAAACATTTGGTAAGACCTGAAAATATGTTCCATCATTCAGTTAAAGGTAGCCGGAGCATTTGTAAGGCCAAAAGGCATCACCAAATACTCATATAGGCCGAATGTAGTCTTGAAAGTTGCCTTATGTACATCTTGAGGGGCCACTCGTATTTGATGGTAGCCACTATTCAAATCTATATGACTTAGAATAGATACTTATCCAAGATATCATCAATCCTCTGTATTGGAAACCAATTCTTGATGGGGTTATCTTGTTCAAAGCCCTATAGTCAATGCACATTCTATATGAACCATCCTTCTTCTATACCAATAGCACTAGTGACCAATAAGGAGATGAGCTAGGCCTTATCTAGCCCTTCTTGAGAAGATCATTAACTTGTGTCATGATTTCCTCGTTGATTTGGAGATGAGTTCCCAAGGATCAAGTCTATACAATGTTCCTCTCGACGCTCTGGGGGAAGTTGTCCAAGTAAAGCATCTGCAAAACAATTAAGACAGTCTTTGATAAAAACCAAGTAAGAACAAACAAACTTCTTTATTTCTTTCTTGATGGCAACATGGCCTACAACTGGAATAGTGGCACCTTCAGTGCCTGCATTTATACAACATTGCTTGTCCTTATGAGAAAAAGTAAGCTTCTTCTCTTTAAAATCTAGCATTGGAAGCATATAAAAATGCCAAGGCATTCCAAGTAAAACATCATATCTTGAAGAAGTAGGACCTATGAGAAACTCCTCATGATCACCATAATTACCAATTTGTATGCGAAGCTTGCCAACCATTGGCGTAGCATGTGCATTTAGTCCTTGGAAAGCGTACTCTACATGCATACTCAATCCCATCTGCAATTTGCGTGCTTCTGCATCTCAATAGAAATTAAATTGTCGCTAGAACCAGGCTCAAACAAAAACAAAGCATTTTTATTTTACAATTTACCCGAAGCCTTAAGCAATGCACGGTGTTCGGATCTCAGCTGAGGTATTGCCTTGTACATTTGGCGCCACATTCGAAGAAGGTTGGCTCCCTGGGTACCCTCTTCTTTTTTCACTAGTTGGGGGCATTCCGGCTTCATTGGTCTTTGCTGCCACAATGGAAGCATTTACCTTGCTCCCAATATTCTTTAAGTTGTTTTCTCAAACGAGTTGATTTATTCTTACTCCATGGCTTCTTTTTGTCAAACCCTTACTTCTTTAGCTCTTTCTCTCCTCCTTTAGTAGGGGTGCCCTTAGTATGCAACTTTTCAGCTATCATAGCTGACTCCATCGTATGTTGTAAAGTGCTATATTAGGATAGAGTTTACAGCTCATCCTACCAATGGGTTGTAAAACAAACTCAAACTTCCACATCTTGTCTTCCTTAGAGATCTTCATAAAAGGAGTTACCTTAAGCAAAACAGCCCATAATTTGTCCACATAAGCAAATACACTTTCATACTCTTTTTAAGACAACCAATCCCATTCTTTCTTTCTTTCTCAAGAAAGAGACTTCTATTTAGTATGAAAAAGACATACAAAAATCACGGCTATAAGCCGGAAAAGAATGGAATCGCCCCAATATGTAAGGTGATTTCAACCACTGAGGAGCATCATGATACCATGAGAGACTTGTGGGACTCGTGGAAAAGAAAATGCCATGGTCCCACTCCCTCGTAAATATAACGCGCTTTGCCTGCGCAGAATGAGAGGACCCCTGAATACGAGCCCAAGTAGCCATAAGAGTATGGATGATGTCACCCCATATAGTACTACTAATGCATTCAGACCCAAAAATTTGGACACCTGTAATAGCCTCCATGCATCTAGCTCTCTAGATTTGCCATGCTGTAATACTGGCAACAATCTCCCAATTGGTGTTGATCCTCTGTTTGAGACATGTATAATCAGAGTGAGAGACATCCTACAATAAACCATGCTAGGCAATACCTCTACGAATAAAAATAGCAGAGTTTGTACCACTGCCCTCCTAAAAAAGTTGCAAACCGGCGGACTAGGAGAGCCCCCAAGTCACATACATGGCGCGGCCACTCAATTTGCCCATAAGTTGGGCTATAGAAACCCAAATCTGATGTGCAATGCTGCATCCCCATAAACAATGTTGTACAGTCTTAGAATCTGTCGCACATTTGTCGAGCACCCGATCATCCACATAAAATGTGTCTAACTGTGCATAAATACATCATGTGTCCCTTGTCCTATTAGACCATGAATAAAGAAGAGTGGATGGTCTCCTCGAAATGTCATCCTCATGCCAACAATTTCTGCCATGAATGGAGAGTATAAACCTCTCCCAAGATGTTCTTTCAAGAGGATGTACTCATGTCCACCTCTTTTATCCATTGGCATCTCAACCATGTTAAAATCCTCACCAATAATCCAATGGTCGGCAAGAGGCATAAACGTAGTGAGAGATTTCCAGAAGACAATCCTCTCACCTCTATGGCTAGGAGCATAGATGTTGAGAATACCAATGCGTGTATTACCCTGGATAAGGAGAATCCACTGTGCTCTCGCAGGCAAAATGACACCATGTCCAATAATGCAAGGCAAGATCAAAGCTGAAACAGAGATACAGACACCACCTTTGGTACCAATAACTGGTGACCAAAAGGTGTCCCGAGAGAAGCTTGCATGATCTCTCACACTGGCTAGCATGCAGTTTATGATCTTGCAAGAGCAATACATCCATAGACGCATGTGTAAGTGCACAATGAAGCTGAGTTTTGACAAAATCAAGAAGATTCCAAATACCAGTTTTATGAACAATTCCAAATACGAGTTTTATGAACAATTCCATTCTTTCTTCACATCCTTCTCAAAATCAGGAGGGAGGAATTGTTCATAAAACTGGGATTTGAAATCTTCTCAAGTCTTAGCATCTATCCTCTCAAGTATCTTAGCCAGCCACCAATTGCTAACTGTATCTTTCAAATACATACCCACATGACGAAGCTTAGATTTTTCTATAAAAAATCCATTCACAAATGCAATTTCAAAACATCTAATAAAAGATAAAGCTTTATTTATATCCCATTTACCATTATATGATTCGAACTTGATATCCTTATCCCCAACCTTGAAAGTCTTCAATGTCTTTGAGGGTTTTCCAAGGAGAGAAGGAGAATGGGCTTTGGCTTTAACATGGCTTTTAGATAACATGGCTTTTAGAATGGTGATGTGAATGGCTTCTACGAGTAGAAGTGTGACTAGGTGTGATTTGGAGTACGGGTGTGGGCATGAGAATGAGAACGGGAGTGAGTGGAAGAACTGCGACTTAATGAGGAAGAATGATTTTGGGTTCGAGTATGATCATAAGAATGAGAATGGGAATGAGACCAAGAAGAACCTCCTTAGATGCATGAGGAGTTGGCTCATTGTGCCTCTTTTTCAAAGATTCCAGAGCATGCTGAATTATTGGAATGGCCAAGATAGACTTCAATTCAGCCACTTCCTCCTTTAGTTGCTAAATTTCAGCTCCACTTTGCGATGGGGGAGTGCCCATGATAATTGTATCACCAATACCCAACTGCTTTAAATTTCTTTGGGGTTTCCCTTCTCACAACAGAGCAAGAGAACACAACCCTGAATAATGCCAAAATTCTATCCATGGGTTCTCCAAAATCGCCTTCCTCTTGAGAAAGAGAAAGAATCCTTGCTCTAATACCACTGTCACAAGACAGAAGTGTGCTTACACTAATTAAATATTGAATTCTTCATCAACATGGTTAAGTTACCATGTACATAACCATGAATCAAGAAACACATCTCTCATATAACATAGCAAGGCATCCACATGAAAACTCTTAACAAAACTGTAGTGATGACACATCATTAGGGACCAGAAGATGGGCTCTCCCCCCATCCCCCCTTTGAGGTAAATTATATTGCCTTAAGGGAGTATTCTTAGACAAGTACATTGAACGGGTAGCCTGCCCAGCCATGCACCACCATTTCTTCCAAAAACTTTGAATGAAAACAAATCAATCAATCAGCTAGCTTGCAAGTAGTACAGCTACCACAAGCAACAAGGTACTATAGTGATGACACATCATTAGGGACCAGAAGATGGGCTCTCTCTCTCTCTCTCTCTCTCTCTCTCTCTCTCCCCTCCCTCTGAGGTAAATTCTATTGCCTTAAGGGAGTATTCTTATACAAATACATTGAACGGGTAGCCTCGCCCAACCATGCACCACCATTTCTTCCAAAAACTTTAAATGAAAACAAATCAATCAATCATCTAGCTTGCAAGTAGTCCAGCTACCACAAGCAACAAGGTGCCTAGCACCACCCCACCCTCAAAGTCTTGTCCCTGCTGCGTGCCTAGCAACAAGCAATCCTCAAGAGATGGAAGCCCAGCTTCCCAAGATCCAACTATCCAATAGCTGATTACCACCTTCGGCAGAAGGGCTGAAAATAGGTCATACAATAGTAGCTATCCAGGAGGAGGCTGGAAACAGGTCGCCTAGCTGAGAGAAGTGCCAGGAGAGAGCTAAAGTGGGGCGCCCAGCTCTAGGCATCAAGTAGGCATGAGGAACATGGAATGAGGGTTGCTTCTCTTAGTTGGTAGGTGCTCTTTTATAGACTTGGATGGGGTAGATAGCTTTACATGCCAGTGGATGAGATTACATGCAAAAAGTTGAGGTTGCATGAGCTTGTATTGCTTGTATGGTTGCATTGGCTTGCATGTAGAATGTTGCAAAAGTAGGTAGGCTTGCATGTGACATGTATGCAATGAAGGTAGGCTTGCATCATGTGACATGCATGCATGAAGGTAGCTTTTCATGTTGCATGCATGCATGTAGATAACTTTGCATATAGCATGCATGCATGTAGATAACTTTACATGCAGCATGCATGCATGTATGTGGGTTTGCATGTGACATGCATGTATCCCACGCTTAGTATTTCAGTCATCACAAAGAATCGTAATAGATGGTCAGCCCAATACATGTAGCATGCATGCATGTATGTGGGTTTGCATGTGACATGCATGTATCCCATGCTTAGTATTTGAGTCATCACGGAGACTCGTAATAGATGGTCAGCCCAATTCATGGTATACTAGGGTGTCAAGACAGTTCCAGATACATGGTTTCCTGATTGACCACCTTCCACCCTTCAACTATAGCTCGGATGCCCCCCTCTTTCCTCTCACACGTCAGGAGATTAGCCACCTCATATGAGCTGACATGTCACGACTGGAGACCTATATCACATGGCAAGTGCCCGAGCATCTTGGGACCAAGACGCAACTCTAGAGAGAGGCTTTCCTATGGCTCACAACAACTGATGGCTTCATTCAAAAGCATGGTTACCTATTCCAACATATGTCACATGCCATGAGAATGGCTATTGGGTAGATCTTGGTTTCTTCACACAGCTTAGAGTGGAGACAGCTTAGAGTTTCTTCACACAGCTTAGAGTGGAGACAGGGAGAGCTCGGGGTATTGATAGAGTGGACCACATATGCACACTTTGTTCCCTAGATGTGGAGACTGAGGAGCATTATGTTTGCAAATGCCCAGTGTATTATAAGATCCGAGGGAGATTCCACTGTCTGTTCAGAGAGGGTTTGGTCCCTTATCCAAAGTCATTGACTATCCAGATGAGCGTTGTCTGGGGCTCTACCTTTTGGAGTTGTGTAGACACAGGGACCAACTACTTGGATCATGCCGACAATGTCTGGGCGCAGGATCACGAGCCTTTTCGCATCCAGGAAGCCTCTCACCACATCGCCTGAGAGAGGAACCCACCCAGGACCTCCCACCTCTCAAACGAGTCAGGAAATGCACATAAGAGCCTCTTTATTTCCTTGGGGTTACCGTAGACCAAGCGATTCAAATGCAGTGCCAAGACCTACTAGGCCGCATAGGCGCTCCACCCGTCAACTCCAAGTCCAGGAGATGCTCCAACGATACAGAGATGCCCACACACGACATGTGGACATTGATTCCCTTTACACAATTCCTGAGAATGATGATGAGACCTCTCCACTAGCCACCCTAGCTTGATGTTCCTTGGACCTTGGGTCATCGTGCTATTGTATTCCTGATGATATATTCCTAAGGATGCTACTTGTAATTGTAGCTAGTAGTCTTTTTTCAGTGTTTTATTTTTCTGTTTTACCATGATAAGTGTAACACTTGGATACTTTGTAACACTTTTTTTGTCTCATAGACCCTAGTGGTCTTTTGAAGACATTTAGATGCTAGAGTAGGAGAGTGTAGGGATGTAGGAGAGAGAGAGAGAGAGAGAGTATCTTCACCTCATAAATGTCAACATCATTGTTCCCTATGACAATGAAGTCATCAACATAGATGACTAGTAGAGTAATATCTTCTGAGTCTTTTTCACATATAGTGACAATTTTACTATAGATATATGAGATCCGATAACGATAAGGCACTCTCTTATCTTGTCTGAGCATGTTGTAGGTGCCTGATTTAAGTCATACAAGGCTTTATGCAACCTGCAAACAAGCTCTGGGTTGGTGGATGCACCATGTAGGCTTCCTCATGTAACCATGTAGAAAAAAAAAATCTTTACATCCATTTGTTGTAAATACCATCCCTAAGCTGCACCCATAGTAATAACAGCTCTCACGGTTGCCTAGTTTCCATTGCCATCCTAGCAATAGGAGATCAATGAAAACTTTGATGAAATTCCCAAGATAAGGTGCAAACACAACATTAATTCTCCTTTGAAAAGATGAGGGCCCATTGATCAAACCAAAAGGTAACACTTTGTAGCAAAAACTAAGGGGTTATGAAGGTAGTTTTCTTTTGATCCTTAGGAGCAATTTGAAGTTGAAATATCTTGAATAACCATCACAAATACTATACCTTTCATGACTGGCTACTGAATCCAAAACTTCATCTATGTAAGGAAGAGGATAGTGGTATCTTTTTGTACCCGCATTAAGTGGCTTGTAGTCCACACAAATTCTCCATCTTCCATCCTTCTTTGGTCAAATGACCACTGGACTCACCCATTCGAAAGTTGTGACTGGGTAGATAAAGTTGGCCTTCAACAACCTTTTCACTTCGTCCTTTAATGCACCTTGTTGACCTTTCCCCAAAGGCCTCAGCCTTTGGCACACTGGCTTGGCATCTTCCTTGAGTTCTATATGAAGACTCTCTTCTTTAAAGCCTTGAATCTCTTCATATGATGTGATGAAGAGATTAGGAAACTCCTGCAACATGGCTTTGTATTGATGTCATTCCACCAAAGTAAGATCAGAACTTAACATTTTCCATCTTTACATTCTTTTTTGGTCCAAGGAATTCCTCTCTCTCTTCAAAAGATATCCTCTCACCACTACCCATCACTTGTCCCACATCCCCTTCACTCATGGGTTCTAAAGTAAGCATGGATACATCAACATCACTTGAGTATAAACCTGTGCTCCCCTCATCACTATCCCTTTCACTCTCAACCTCACTCTCAGTATTTTCTTTTTCTTCTTCCTCATCTTCCCCCCATAACTTTTTATCAATCATGCTAAACTTCCTCCTCATTCTTTTTTTATCATAAAGTGTAATGGTACCCTTTTCCCAGTGTTGAATTGCACCCACTAACCTAAGCCATGGTCTTCCTAAGATCAAAGGAAAAAATCCAGATAACAGGATGTCACTTTCCAATAGCTTTCATTGTGTTGAAGATGGAAGGAGTTGTTGGATCTTACCCCATGCTGTTGGGTAGGCCGTGGCTAAGGCAAGCAAAGATTAAACACAATTAGGCAACTGATCATATTACAATCCGGAACCGAAAGAAGAAAGTCCATGTATAAGTGGCATCCTGTGATATGTTACAGCAATCCATACACCTAGTTTGTGCTAAAGGATTGAACTGGCTAGAAGGAGTTGATGGGGATAAAGAGGAATAAATCCTCAACCAGAAGCCAAATTTGGTATCACTGTTTGAAGTGAATGTGGATAAAATTGTTTCCCATTATAATCCAACTGTAGGTCTTCAGCGTCCCAGAGCACTATCTTAGATGATACGGGGGTATTAGAGGAAGTTCAAGCTCTCACCTAGGTAGAAGAAAATCATGAGAGAGCAATGAAGCACAGTTGCGCAAGGTCACAACAGATGAACTGGAAAACATGAATCTGGGTGATGCTGAGGATCCAAAGATGATTCGTGTTAGGAGTAATCTTGAATCAAAATTTAAACAAAAACTCCAAAAATTATTAATATCATATGTGGATATATTTGCTTGGAGTTATAAAGATATGAAGGCCCGTCAACAAGCAACAACGGTACTAGATGAACCTGAATTATGCAAAGGAGGTTAAGGAGGAAATTGATGAACTCTTAAAAGTAGGGTTCATATATCCAGTGGATAAGGTGACTTGGTTGTCACCAATAGTGATTGTACTGAAAAGAACGAAAAGCTCCACGTTTCTGTGGATTACCAGAAGCTCAATGCTGCAACATAGACAGATCCTTTTTCACTTCCGTTCATAGATTCCGTGTTAGATATTGTCGTCTCGCAGGCCATGAAATGTTTTCTTTCTTGGATGGTTTAAGTGGATACAATCAAGTCTTGATGGCTCTAGATGATCGAGAAAAGATAGCTTTTGGTACAGAATGGGGAGCATTTGCTTTCAATGTGATGATATTTGGTCTGAAGAATGCTCTAAGAACATTTCAAAAAGAATGGTTCAATAAATTTTCTATGATTACTTGGTCACATTTAAAAAAGTATTCTTGGAGGATTTTAGTGTCTTCAGCAAAATGGTGAAGCATCTCCTGTTTTTGACAATGTGTTTGGAAAGTTGCCGTATCGCCCGTTTGAGTCTCAATCGAGCTAAATGTGCATTTGCAGTCACCAGTGGAATCTTGTTAGGGCATGTAGTGTTAGCAGGAATTGCAGTAGATTCCAAGAAGGTGGAAGTAATTAAAGCTTTATTGGCACCCCACAATATCAAAGAATTACAAAGATTTTTGGGTCAGATTAAATGGCATAACAGATTCTTACGATATCTGGCGGATGTCGCTTATCCAATGTATCTTTTCACAAAGAAAGATGTTCCGCTATGTATGGTCGAAGACCTATCAGTAATCTTTTCGGTATTTACAACTGATGCTAGGAGTCACACCAATAGTTAAACCACCAGATTGGTCCAGACCATTTCATGTCTTTGTTGATGCCTCTGATGTAGAAATTGGAAGTGTTCTTATGCAAGAATCTATGGATGGATGGTTCCAACTAGTTTATTATGCCAGACGGATGATGTCCAAAGCTGAAAAGAATTATTCTACTATTGAACACGAAGCACTTGGAATGATTTATTCATTAGTGAAGGCAATAAATTTACTTTTCATGTGGATCATCAAGGTTTGGTATTTTTGGTCGATAAACCTAATTTATCAGAAAAATTAGCAAAGTGGATGCTGATATTGCAAGAATTTGAATTTATTGTTTGTCATACACCGAGCAATCAACATACAGTCGTCGATTTTCTATCCCTACATTGACACTAGAGAAGCTTCGGAAGGTGTATTAGATCAGTTTACCTGATGCGGATTTGTTTCGGATTACTATAGCTCCAAATTGGTACGACGAAATGCTTATGTTTTCAACAGAAGGAAATTTTCCAAAAGATATGACCAGAGATCTCTGAAAGAGTTTAGCTCTCCGAAGTACAAACTTTTTGGTAATTTGCGGGTCAATTGTACAAAATGGTCATTGATCAAATAATCTGTCGGTGTGTCCAACGACATGAGCGACAAGTTGTATTGATGGAAGCACACCAAGGTGTAAGTGGCAGATATTTTTATGGAGAAGTAACAAGTCGAAAAATATTTCAAGCTGGATTATGGTGGCCCATAGTAATTAAAGATGCATGGAAATTTGCTCGAGAATGTGATTGGGTCAGCCAAGTACATTAGACTGGATGCCCCACAATCCAATACCCCAATGGAACCTTTTCAAAAATGGGGTCTGGATTTTGTCGGACCATTTAAACTGTTAGCTCAACAAACCGGTAATAAATATATTTTGGTAGCCACAAATTATTATACCAAATGGGTGGACGTCAAAGCATTTAGAGATAATAAAGCTAGTTGTTTAGCAAAATTTCTTTATGAAATAATTATGACTAGATTTGGGTGCCCTATTGAATTAGTCAGTAAAATCAAGGTGGACACTTTTTGAATGAAGTAATTAAAAGATTAACTTAACACCATCTGATTATTCATAAGAAGTCCACAATATATTGTCCGTGCAAGCCAATGGTTAGGCAAAATCTCCTAATAAAATACTTTTGAGAATCTGGAAGAAGGTCAATGACAACTGGACAGATTGGGACTAGAAGCTTTATTCCACACTTTGGCAGTAACATGACAAATGCCATTTTCCATGGTCTACGAAATGGAGGCAATGGTTCCAATGGAATTTGTGGTACCCAACTTAAGAGTGATGGTGTTTGCCCGATTATCTTCCAAAGAACCCAAAGCACACCGACTGGAATAGTTATTGGCCTGGAAGAAAAGCGGTTGTAGAGTGTCTAGACATCTGATGTCATCCAAAGTCGGAGGGAGTTGTGGATTAATCAAAATACGAAATTCTAGTTTTTTTATGCTAATGATCTCGTTTTATTGTTTAATTCTAGGATGGGTCCACATCTGGGTAAATTAAAGTTGTGGTGGAAGGACCCAAACTCAGCACTGGCACATTCGAATTAGTGACACTGGATGGTGTGAAACTTTTGAAATCCGTAAATCATTTCTGGTTAAAGCCCTATTTTAGATGGTTACCTGAACTGACGTCTGTCCCAGTGTACACTATCTCTGTCATACATGCATCTACCACGTGCCACAATCCATGTTGCAATCATGCATTGGTTCGTGCATTACCAAATTGGGCTATTATTATCATAAAATGGGGTGGCATTTCTTTAATCATTCTTAACTCACGTCGCCACCCTACTCCTTCGAAAACTATGCAACGTCATTATTGTCATTATTGGAAAATCGTGAGTAAATATTTTTTGTTTGGATTATCATTACCATGGTTTGACACTCTTATTATCTACTTTTCCTCTGCTTACAATCTTTTACCAGAGTTCACTTTGCGATTTTTGCTTTATTAGCTTTCTTTGTGTTCACTGTTTTCTCTGCTTTCTTTTCGCTTGTCACCTTCACAGTTTACTTTGTCCTCCAAACTCAGAAGCAGCAACCATAGTGGAATTCTAAAGACGTACTGCAATCCTTGATGTCAACCTCAACCAAACAGAGCTTGTTTGAAGAAGCTATAGTTTGTGTCCTTGCCATGGAACCAATAAGCACCTAGTCCTGAAGTATTAAAGCAAATGTTAGAAGTGTAGAAGAATGCTGTCATTAAAACTACAGAGGGCAACATAGTGTTCACTGCTGCTGAATATGTTTCCTAGGTTTTTGCTCTACCAATTATAAGGCACAGTCGAAGTACCAACTCCTACAGAGAAGGACATGGAATACTATTTTGGCTCCAAAGGTGCAGTAAAAGAATACAAGCTCAGCAATCATCAAGATTCCCACAACTTATTGCATTTTTGATTTCTCATGGAAATGATAATCTTGACCCACAAGGTAAATTACATGTCAAAAAGGGCGATGGGTCTATATCTGTATGCATCTGTCTGCTCTGCAGGAAAGCTAGTTGCATGGGCTCACATTTTGTACCAGCAAACTAAAGGCAAAATTGAAGAACATTGGGACTAACTCCAAGACCAATATTGGTCTATTTATCCAAATGATGTACCAAGAAGTTTTGCAGAGCACACCAGGTTCGCAAAACAGCTGCTCTGTTTTAGAGGTGCATTTGGCTTCATGCATAAGGATAAGCGCAACAAAAAGCATAAAATGCAAGGAAATGTTGCTCTGATAGCAAAAGGAGCACAAGAGGAGCAACAACGTAAAGCAGCCAACAAAGGCACAGGCCTTCCGAATCCGGCTAATCAACAACAGAGCTCCGCAGAAATCTCTTTTCTGGATACACTTGATGTCATCAATCCAGAAATGGTACAAGCTGCCTACAAGTATCTCTCCCAGTGTTCAGTCAAAGCTGTATCTCTTTAGCAAGGAGTAGAAGAAATCAGAGAAGATCTTTGTAAAGCAAAGGAAGAGCTCCAATCACTTTCAACAATCAAACAACAAGTTAACTCCTTGAAGGGGAACAAACACACTTTCGGAGTATCATTGACATGCAAGCCCAGGAGCTGTCTCAAGTCAAACAAGAAAAAGTGCAGGTGCAGCAGGACATCAGGACTCTGTAGAGCCAGCATATGTTTGCCATGGAACAACATGAAGCTCAGACAAAAGCCGACAGGGTGACTCTGTAGGTACTCCAAAGCAAAGTCAATGCGTTTGATGCAACAGATGATGCAGAATTCTAGGAGGAGCTGTCCATAACAAGTGAAGTTAATACATATGAAACTCAAATCCGTGAGCTCATGGACACTCTCTATGTTGGATATATCCAAGAATTCAAGAAAATCATTGAAATGGCATGCCACCCGGATGTGCTCCGAGAAGTCAAAATGAGATGAATTCGGTGCAGGTGGATCAAACGAAGGAGCTGGACTATTCGGACAAACTGGTCATATTCAACAGCAAGCTGGAGAGAGTACATAAAAAAATCAAGAGCAGTCTATAGGAAAAGGCAAAGGAGACCAAGCCAGTCCATCAAAAGATCCAGCGTTAGCTCAACTTCGAATGCAATATGTTTTGATTCAAGAGCAAGCGCAACAATTCGATCATAATTCATAATAGTTTAAAAATGAAGGTGAAGCATTAAAGCTAGCAAATCAACAAACTGGATGAGCGCAATGCCTGATTGGAAGATTTGGCAGGTCAAGATTTGGCTAGAATTAATAAATTGAAGGAAAAAGTTGCAACCACTAAAGAATTCAAAGATACAGTAAAGAAGTTGGAAGAATACAAGATAGATCTGCAAAGATTCCAGCATGAGCATAACGAATATGTCCAAACATTGCAATTCAGTAATTTGCCTCTTCCCTCCAATTGGCAGATAGTGTAGAAAATAATTGCACATTTTAGCAAAGATATACCACCGTTGAATCAACAACCACCGGAGTATCGACAAACAACAAAGTGCAGAGCAACCTAGAAGATTCAGAGAATCTGCATAGAAGGCTCAAGGGGGTCAGTCTTCCAGAGGAGCGGGTCGAGCATAATGCCGAGGTGCCGTTACTTGACTATATGAACAGCTAGAAGCAAAGGAGCAGACATAAGATGAACAGGAAGTTGTCAATCCGGTTAATCTGGATAATCCTTCACATTCTTTTTCAAATTATTTACAATTTCAATTTCACTCTTATAGGCAAGCACATCCATCCACCCATATTATAGATGTAGATTTTAGAAACCCTATGAGAATCTAACCGACATATTGAATGTATGTGACGCTTTGTACCACACATGTTAGCATCTTAAGGCGCAAAGTGCACCACTTAATGTATTCATTTAGAGAGCAGCATTAATATACGCAGTCACACCGATGGTTTGCCGATTACCTATCCTTTATTTACTTGTTTGTCATGTTATCTTTTGATGTTCTATATGTGTTGTACGTTAACATGAGTATTTGTGTACATTGGCTTTTCACCAACACTTGGGATTACCACCGTGGGCAACTTACAACTTGCAAGTTCAAGCTTCCATTACACAATTGTATCACACTATACCAAACCTTACAAATACGTAAGGCTTCTCATCTTCCCTTTTGACATAAAAAGGGAAGCATTCTCCTCAGTGGGGGCACCAAAACAATGTTAGGTAGATGAAATTCCCTCCATAACCCTCGTATCAACACGGTACCTCAACCCACTAACACACAAACAACAACTGGAACACTCAACACTTGATCCTTCAGTAAGAAAAAATCCCAAGGAAAGGCCATGCACATGGTCTACCAAAGTGTATGGGCACCGGAGCAATGTTAGGTTAGGTGAGAAAGAGAAACTGCCCCTATAGCTAACTGTCCAACCTACACCCTAGCATACCCAATACCCACAACACCAACCCAAGCATCAAAAAACCCCACCACCACCACAATAATCTCACATATGACACAAGTTTCATTGATGTGAACCCGAATGGCAACTACAAGGCTCAAGAGCAAGATATGTCTACTTGTATAGTCTCATGTATTCACCATAGAAGGAGGTACACAGCATGTCTTTGTCTTCACATGTTAATGTCTTTTGTCTTCACATCTTAATGTCTTCATTGGGTCACTACAATGTATCATGGCACTTAAGAGATCTGTAAGGGAAAAAAAAAATGTTACAAGCTCATAGATCTTCATGTACATATCTCCAAGAATTTCTCTAGCACACATCCGCCTTTCACACGATCAGTAGACTTTCTTGTCCATGGTCCAGCAAGCAGCTCTCCTCAAGTCCAATTGATGACTTACCAATGGCCTCAAAGGTCTTTGCTATTCTCACACAAGGCTGGATTTTCAATTTCACTCGTGACCAGACCTTATTCTTTATTGCATCTCCAGCCGCCCTATCTTTGGCCTGAGCAGCCTTCTCCTGAGTAACGTGGGCAGCCCCCCGTGGCCTTGTCCTTCTTTGTTGCATCCGCCTCGATAGATTTTCAATTTCACCGTGACCACCTCCGGTGACCTTATTCATGTATTCTTACATTAGAGATACCCCCAAAAAAGTTTTTAAAAAAATAAAAAAAATAAAAAAACTTCAGCATCCTCAACTCCACATCAAGAGGCATGAGCCTAAAAGAAGAACGATGTGAATGCCCCAACTCGCCTACTAGATCTCAATGCCCAAGAGCACTTCCAAGTGTAAATGATACATCACATATCCAATGTGTACCCAAGCTGCCAACACCTCCAACTCCATCCCTTCTTGCCATAGCACCGGAGCTCCACCGACTGCTGCGTCAAGATTAGCTATCTATGGCAAAGCCAAGGGTGGATCAGATTGTCATCATATCTTGAGCTTACAAAAACACTATCACATAATATCCATTCTATATTTGTACAAAAAATGCTCATATGCAAGACTGACACACAATATGCAACCATCTCGGTGACACTATGACAACTTCAAACACACAAGTTATTCCTAACTACACAAAGGCATAAAACCAACCCAACTGAGGATGCAAAGGCAAGACACGTTGTGAGGAGAATCCCGAGCCCAGCCTCAGCATGGTGTATAGGAAGAAGAAATGTATATATGGTGGTGTGTAGATAATCCTAGATGACAAAAATGACGCGTGGCAACCAAGTGTATTCGCCCAGGTGCTAAATGAAAAAAGAAATAGCATGAGCAAACAAGGAAGACGGGCGGCGCAATGTTCTAGAAGAATAAAGGTGGCGACGGAGTTGAAGAAGGAGAATGGTGGTTGATCGAGGGTGGGTTCATCGAGTGTGTGACTAGAGAGACCACCACAGAGAGTGATTGCAATGGAATGGGCTCTTGCAAGACAGCTTTGTTTGGTTAAAGCTCACAGCCTGGAGAACCTACTAATTTTCCAAATTGCAATGAGAAGACGAGTGCAGTGTCAGAGAAAGTGGATGAGTCAGAGAGCAGAGGGTGTGCTGAAGTCTAGAGAATTGGCTAGGAGGTTGTCCCCTAGGATCTCTGTGCAGCCTATGTGATAGAGACTTGGTTCAACTCAATTTATCCTCAATTGTAGCTACTGAAGTCGATGCTTTGAAGTGCAGTCGTCGTTGGGGTCTACCTGTGGGGGATCCTTGAGTTTTTGGTGTTTTCTTCCTATGTTTGTGCCTATGTCTCAAGGTTGTTGAGACACTAAAGTGTTTTGTCTATCTGAACAAATCTGAGAGTTTGGGTTTTGTCAATGTGAATGATTGTAAAGTTATTTGTTTTGAAGTTTCTTTTGTAATGCATGTGTGGTTTTGATTGAGTTTATGGGGATTGATCATCTATGAGTGTCAGTCTGATGTTTAGGGAGCTGTTGATGCTGCTGAGTCAGTCAGAATCAGATAAATAGAGTCAGTCAAGGTCAGCTGAGCATCAGATATAATCAGCAAGGTGTAGAGGGCTTGGATTGGCTTGTCTGGGTTTAAGCGAAGTGATGTTGAGTTAGAGCTGACTGTTAGAAGTCTATCACAATATTCAGCAGTCAGCAAGTCTGAATGTGGACTAAAAGGTAATTCACAATCATCTGTGTCATCTGGTGTCAGTTGTTGACAGTTGAGAGTTCATAGTGCTGGATCCTTACGAGGATAGGGTTTTTTGGGAGTCAGGGAGTGTCAGAGGACACCGGTGTGAAGAGTTCTGAGTCAGCTAGGTCAGATTTGAATTAGCAGGGTGTCAGTAGAGAGAGCAACTGATTGGTTCAGAGAGGTTCTGAGGGTAAGAACTTGAAACTAGTTGATGTTGGAGGAAGGTTGGAGAGTCTGGAGGGAATTTATTTGATTGGGGACAAGCAGAAGATTTTTGATCAGATTTTAGTCAGTTGTGTGTCAGTTGGGGTGTATTCAGGTCAGCTAGGTCAAAAGGTAGCAAGGTGTCCAGTAAGCTTCGAGGGTTGTGAGTTTAAGGTTAGCTGATGCTGGAGGATTATAAGAGAGCCTGGAGGACTCATTTCGGATCGAGGTCAGCATCAGCCATTTGATTCGGTTTACAGTCAGTTGGGTGTCAGTTGGGGTGTATTCAGGTCAGCTAGGTCAAAAGGTAGCAAGGTGTCCAGTAAGCTTCGAGGGTTGTGAGTTTAAGGTTAGCTGATGCTGGAGGATTATAAGAGAGCCTGGAGGACTCATTTCGGATCGAGGTCAGCATCAGCCATTTGATTCGGTTTACAGTCAGTTGTGTGTCAGTTGGGGAGGATTCTAGTTAGCTAGATGTCAGAGGAGGTCAGCTGGGCTATATAGGTGGTAGATTAGAGGCGTTGGAGGTCAGTGCTGACTTGGGAGGACAAGTGGAGAGTCATCTAGGTCAGAGTGGAGTGTGTATAGGTGTCCGATTGTGTCAATTGGAGGACTAAGAATAAGAGCAAAGCTGATTGGTGCCGTTGGAGCTGGGATCTGAACGTCCCCTAGTTCTAATCCCTTTACATTTTCTTCTTGTGTGTCTGTTGGTGGTGTTATAGAGGCCATCAACTAGCAACCTCACAACACATGCCTTAGCGTCTCCTATACATGATTTTGGGGTTTGCCAGTTTCTCCTAACACTTCATTTGGCCATTGACATTAAAAATGCTAATATTGTATATTTTATGTGTGCAATTGTCGCTTGTCTATGAAAGGCGTGCCACAAGATTAAGTATGGAGATTTCGTGCTTAGATTATGTGTTTGTACAAGCCTAGGCGGCCTTGGAAAGCCATGGACCTATATTTTAAGTATTGTCAACCAAGGTGTGAAGGCTCGTCGGGGCCAAAATAAGGGTCGGTTTGTATTCTCACCATTCATTCTCATATGCAACTAATAGAGTGGTCTTCTTCTCTACTCTCTTTCTTTCTTATGTCTTGCTTGCATGCCCAATTGAATTAGAGCTACTATATACTCATTGTGTATGTGTGAGTGCATGTGAGAGAGGGAGATTGAGTAAGAGGAGAGTCAAGCTTCCTTTGGAGTGCAGCGGCGGTGTTGGAGTGGAGCTTTGGAGTGTGGCTACGCGGCAACATCGTCTCCTTTGAGAATCCAAGCACAAGCGTTTACAAGGTGAGTGACACCTTGCCCATGCAATTGTGAGCTAGGTTAGGCTGTTTTATGCTCTCAGTGTGGTTGGGCAAAGCCCCACAACCTTGGTTAGTTCCTGCACTCTTTCTATGGTGTAATGGCTTCCCATAAATGGAAGCATAGCCACAGTGCATCTTGAATGCTTGTGAGGTTCATATTTGTGAAAATTCTATTTTTTTGTTAAGAAAGGAAGGAACATAAGGAAAATCTCAAAGCGTTCACGTTGATATCCCTATCCATACAGTTCCTGTTACACCAACTATAATTGTGACCATCAAACCACTTCTTGCACAAGTGCTTATGCTCGATGGTAGGACATTAGAAGAAGCGCAGGTAGTAGAGGCACTAATCCAAGATGCCAAAGCAAAGGAAGAAGAGATTTTTCAAGTGGGACAGCAGCGATTAGCAACTCAAATAGCCATGTACGCCCAAAACGAGTCCCAAGCGAGGTCTGCGCAAGTAGTGTCTGACTGTCTCGACACAAGAAATAACATTGCATCTACCTCGGGGAAAGAGCCAGGCTTGTAAATCATGGATCAGCGTCTTCTCTTAAATGATTGGGAGTATGATCCATTAACAGAGACTCTTGTGGAATTCTCCACAAGCCAAGCTTATGGTATTAGTTGGGAAAGGATTGTCTAATCAATATATGGGGCCACAACAGAGGAAGAACAATTGCAGGGTATCTGTGATTGCATATATAGGGTCATTGAACATGAAAGGATACAAATACTTATGGCGCAAGTTGGGACATCCAAAGCAAGAATGCCCACAACGAGTGTGTGTGTGTGTGTGTGTGTGTGTGTGTGTGTGAGGGTGTGTGTGTGTGTGTGAGGGTGCACATGTGGGTGCATATGTGTGTGTGCGTGTGTGTGCATGTGTGTGCGTGTGTGTGTGTGTGAGAGAGAGAGAGAGAGAGAGAGAGAGAGAGGTTTGAACTTACACACATGAAAAGAGAGAGAGAGAGAGAGAGAGAGAGAGAGAGAGAGAGAGAGATGTGTGAACCCATACACATGTACACATACATATTTATAGTATTGTTCATCCTAAGAAAACATATGCACATCTCACACTGTGAGTGTATTCACACATAGTCACTCATATTCGACCATTTTGAACAAGATGCTCTATCAACCATTTTGAACTTTCAAGTGGTTGAAGTATAAGGTCAACCTAACATTTCCAAAACGTTGCTGCTGCATAGTAGCAACCCATGAGATGTCTTTAGTGGTTTATACCAACAATGGTGGCTCTAGAGGACCAAGAGAATACTAGTTTCATTATAAGATAGGGAGTAAATGCATACAAGGTGATGTCATTTGGATTATGCAACACTCTCGGCATGTTCTATAGTCACTTGAAAGAAAATTAGTTTCATTATAGAATGGGGAGTAGATCCATAAAAGGTTATGTGCAATATTCCCATACGCATTCTAGAGGACACTTTCCATGATTAATGAGAGCATTCTTATATTATTTTAGTGTACTTCGAGAAATATCAAAGCACCTAAAGCACCTTAGGTTTTTTCTCGAGGGGTTCACCTAAAAATATGTAAGTATACCACGTGTGCACACTGAAGGGGTTTTTTAATTCAAAATTTTAAGATAAATTTATAGAAATACATTTACAGAAGGGGTTTTTCTAATTGATTTTGAAAAAACCTGTAAGTCTATAAAGAAAAAGGGATCATTCTATTCATAAAAAATTCACAGGTAAGGGGTTTTTAAAATACCCCTTGAACACACATTTTATACGTAGGGTTTCTTAGTAATGCACCCCCCCTCCCGAGGGTTTTGTAGATATACCAAGATAGGGGGTTGAGTCTCACTAGTAAACATGCGCTTTTGTTTTGTAACTCCAGACAGGGGGTCGAGTCTCATTAGTAAACATGCGCTTTTTTTTGTAACTCTAGTACCATTATGGCATGCAATATCACCAAGTGGTTTGTTATTTTAAAGAAAAAAACATTTATTGTATATGTTTTTTGAAAACAAAGATTTAGTAACTCATAAAAACACAATAATAAACGATGTATGTCTCTTGGGATAAGTGTGCATATGTACTATGACCTCTTTTGTAGACTTGTGTATCTAAAGTTAAATTAATAGCACATTACGTTATGATAGATTGGGGTGTGATCACGAATTATGTCGTAAATCTACTTGCATTTTGGAAACTTGTGTACAATGTATTCAAAAAAATTAAAAGAAAATTTCATGCTCCACATTTTGATCTCTTGTAGATCAATGTGTGTATATATTTTAATCTCGGATAATCTAGTGTGCTTGCATTTTGGGATCTCAAAGAAAGTGTATAAATGCTACGGTACTCAAAATATCAAATTAACTCAACACATTCTGATCTCTTGTCGATCATAGTGTGTATTTTTATCTGTTGGGGGTCATCATGTCATAGCCTATTGGGGTCATCATGTCATAGGCTAATTGGCCCAACCATTTTGATTTTGGGCGGTTCATGCCTTGATTATTGCTATTTTGATCATGTCCTAGCCAATAGGCCTAAATGTTTGATTTTAGGCAGTTCACACAACACTAAGTATTACTACATGCTATTCTTTGTTGGTGGTGGTTATGGAAAGTGGTAAAGGCAGACTAGGAGGTTTATAAATGTCTCTTACTAATTGGTTTTGTGTAATTTGAGCAACATTGGGTACTTGTTATTGTGTGGCTAGTGTTGTAAGAAGTGCTATGTGTCATCTTTAAAGAGGTGGTAAATGCTTATAAATTGATGAAAAATGACCTTGAATTTCTAACTTAACCTTGGTCATACTTTACATATGCATAACTATCACATGTAAGCAACTTCTCTCTCTAAATTGTTTTTTAAAGAATTCTATTTTGTTAATGAATATACTTCTAATCCTTAATGACTCAATACTTAGATAAGACCTAGTGACTAGTCACGTACATCCAATGGGTAGTGGTGGACTACTCGACCAGAGATCTAATACTACCATCTATTCAACCCTTTTGCAATACTGCTATACTTCTGCAGAGAAGAGCCTGATGTAAGGAAGGACCCACCCTACAAAGGTGCTAAAAAACAAGCTATTGAGCTTCAAGATGATCTAAACTCGATACACATGATGGCTACAATCGATAGTAGCTAGGGAGCTAGAGGATCTACATGGGTTGCACCTGATGGTGACGAGCTCCCTAAGGTCATGCCCCCTACAAATGATTTGTGCTCTACCTTCTGATATTGGAGATTGGTTATAGTGAACTTGAGTCCACATGGGATGACTCAAGCTCAAGCACCAATAGTGGTGAGGGGTCTAAAACAAAGACGGAAAGAGATACAACTCCTTAATCACCACACAAGAAAAACAGAGCCCACGACATCTAAAGAAACTGCAAGGAGTCGCTCTAAATCTGATATGTATTCGCAATCTAAGGAAAGGGATGAAGTTCATCAAGATGCCAAGGAGCATCTTCGAAGATGGTGGAGATGTAAACGCTATGCAGTGAATCATCATAAAAGGCTGCAAGAAAGAACAACTACCGCCTCCTAATGGCTCCAGTATATGGGTGTAATTGACTTACATTGAAAGTTTATAGACAATTGGGGAGAGGAGTTACAAAAGGTTAAGTATTATAGACCACCCCAATTGATATAGCTAAGGTAGAAGTCTTTAATGAACCAAAACTGAGTTTCTTAGCTAGAAAGAAACTAAATCGTGAACTCGCACAGAAGGAACAAGAGGCTAAGGCTGCAGCTAAAGTAGCTGACGAAGGAAAGGAAAATGAGCATGATTTGTGCCGAGCATCTGAGCATTACAAGTCATACACCATAGGGGAACACAAATTAGTGTTTGATAATGCCAAATGTAACCTCATAGGTGAGAGTGGAGGAGTCTATGATGATGGGCCTGTAGAGGTCAAGGAAGTAATTTTGGTTGAACCAAGCCTGTCTACATAGTCAAGGACTTAAATAAGGCCAAGGAGGTTGAACTTGTAGCTCTCATCAAACAAGTATAGGGATTGCTTTATGTGTGGACATACCATGATATGAAGGGAGTTCCCGCAGAGGTGGTACAACACACCATCCCCATGGTACCCGAATGTAAACTAGTCCAACAGTGACCCTATCCAATGAATCCCAAATATGCAAGCATTGTTAAGGAAGAGATTGATAAACTCATTGAGTATGGATTCATCTATGAGATTGAACACTCATAATGGTCCACTCATTGTGGTTGTGCCCAAGAAGAATGGAAAACTTAGAGTGTGTGTTGATCTCAAGAAAGTGAATACTGCTAGGCGCATAGGGATCACTGCCCCTTGCCATATTTAGAACATGTGCTTGAACAAGTTGTGGACAAGCAGGCTTATAGCTTTTTGGATGGATACTCAAGGTATAATCAAATTTCGATTGCACCTGAGGACCAAGCCAAAATAGCCTTTGTCACTGAGCATGGTGTATATACTTATAGAGTTATGCCATTCGGCCTAACCAATGCACCAACCATGTTCCAAAGACTTATGAATACTGCTTTTAAGGGCTTATTAATAAAGTTTCTCAAAACTTTATTGGATGATTTGTGCATTCATTCATCTTGGAAAGACCACCTAGCACGCCTAAAAAGAGTGTTTGAAAGGTGTCGATTTTATCTCATATCCTTAAACCCTTACAAATGCTAGTTTTGGGTGAAACACGGAGTTATTCTTGGGCATAGTAAGTTTTGGCCAGTGCTAGTGTGTTAGAGATAACTAGCTTGAAAATCTTAATAGGACTATGATAATGAGTGCTAGTAATGTGCTAGCTAGGACACTAATAATATTGTTAGTGCTGGTGCTCACTAGTTGGCAAACTAGATTTAAACTTAATAGTACTGCTAATGCCAGTGAGTGCTAGTAAATTCTAGGAGGTGCTAGCAAGTGTTGGTGCCAACTTAAGACTTTTTGTATGTATTCGAGATGGTTACTAGTTATTTAAATGAAGACATTACTAGCAGGCACTGCTCAATGCTACAAAGTGTTAGTTAGTGCTAAACACAAGTATAGTGCTTGGGGTAGAGTGCTAACTAAATTGAAAACCTTGGTAGTGCTAGATGCTAGTAAGTGTTGGTGGTGAGTATTGGTGCTAGTTAGTGATAACTAGCTTGAAAACCTTACTAGTACTGTTAATGGCAATGAGTACTACTAAGAACAAATATGTGCTAGAAAATGCTAGTAAGTGCTAGCAAGTGCTAGTGCTAACTGGTTGCAAACATATTAAAAATAATAAGTGCTAGTGATGACTACATTGAAGACACTAATGGTGCTGCTAGTGGTAGAAAGTGCAGGCAAGTATTTTCAATTGCTAGTTAGCTCTAACTAGATTAAAGACACTAATAGTACTACTAGTGGTAGTAAAAGCTAGTGCTGGCAAGTGCTAGTGTTAACTCATTAAGAGTATTGCTATAGTGCCAATTTGTGCTAGTAAGTTCTAGTAAGTGTTGTTTGCAAACTAGATTGAAAACCTTAATAGCAGAATAAGTGATATTAAGTTCTAGTAAGTGGCATTTGCAAACTACATTGAAAACCTTAATAGCACAATAAGTGCTAGTGAGTAGTAGGTGCTAGGGAGTGCCAGCAAGTGTTGGTGCTCACTAGTTAGTGCTAGTAGGTGCTACTAGTGGCATTAAATGGTGGTAAGTGGTGCCAGTGCTAGTTAGTGGTAGTAATTAAGTGCTCCTAAGTGTGATGGTGCTACTTAATACTACTTATAAGCACTATCACCTAAAGCTACTTAGTGTGAGTAAGCACAAACTTCCTACAACCCACTCCCTAAATCTACCATGAAACCTCTATGTAATAGCTACCACTCACATGAGTAGGCAACTTTCCATATTTTACTTAGCTAGTGCTATTAGTACTACATGTATAGTCAATATGACTTGAAGCCCCTTATTGTGTTAGCATAAACTTCTTGGAACCTCCTACCAAATTTATCATGTAGCCTCTAAGTGCCAGCTACTACCACTCATGAGAAAACAAATTCACATTCTACCACTTGCATCTCAAATTTTCTTTCTCTATTATCATTGCAATCATGAGCTATGCAATGTTCTCATGTGTGGCATGAATATGCAAAATAGAAAAGGTGTGGTAAGTATGTTTGCATGCTAGCAAAACACATTGTGGGTCCTCCAGTACTGGATCCAATCCCACCCCCACTACATGCAAAATAGAAAAGGTGTGGTAAGTATGTTTGCATGCTAGCAAAACACATTGTGGGTCCTCCAGTACTGGATCCAATCCCACCCCCACTACATGCATCAACAACAGGAGCATAACTGTGATAAAAAGAGTACATGCCTCCCCGTCGTGATATAGCTTTGGAACACAATGCAACAATTCCAACAAGCCTCCCCTCTCCACATATATTACCATCAAAGACCACATGTTCCTTGGCTATCTTTACAACTTCACGGGACCTCTTCTTAAGAAATGCACATTTTTAAAATTGAAATTTATGATAAGATATACTAGTATGTAAACAACATTCAATTAGGAAAAAAGCATACCTTTGTAGTAGCCAATACCCTCTAACAGCCCTCAATGCCCCTTGGTCCACCTGCCATGTACTCTAGAGTGTGCCACTAAGAGTTTCTACTTTAACTTGTAGCATCTGTTTTCTAATGCATTGTCTGTGTTTTCTAAGGCTTGCATAGCATTAGCGATGTCCTTATTCACCTACTTTACCATTGTAAGGGTTCCTTCACCCTTGCTATTTCAAGCACTATAGTTGCTTTATCTGATTCCTTCATTGCTTGTTCCAGTACCTCTTCTCTATCCACAAGATACCATTTAGAGACTCTTTCTCTTCACTAATCTCTTCAGTAGTCAATGTTGCATGCAACTAGCCACTACTTGGAGCATTAGATGCTGTATGCACTTCTGCTGTGACAAAGAGATAACCTTTTCTTAGTTATGACTTGACCACCTACGAAGCTTTGTATCCAATTTGTCCTTTATTGTCTTTACATGATTTATAACACCCACAACATAATGTGCTACTTGCTAGCATTATTGGCACCACCAACCCTACCTTATTCATAAGCAAAGCCCCTGGAAAATGCAAGGCACAACTCTTAATTTGTGATTTTTGCTTCTTGGAACACTTTCTTATAGAGTGTAATCAAGTCGTAGTGGAATTCATCAGACTTGATTGTGCGAACCTTCACTTTTTCTTTCTTTCCGTCGTCTATGCTCCGCAAAGAGTGAGAGGCATGATTGTCAGGTACATGAGCAGATGTGAGGTGATAAGGGTTCAGCCCCACTATGCTTAGGCCATACTCTGCATGGAAATCCTAACAGTTTGACAAAACCATTTTAGTTTGCTTGTTGGTTCAACTTTGGGTGTAAGCAAAGTTAACATGGTTGTAGCCGAGGGATAAGAAATTAAACTAAAATAGAGAAGAAAAGTTATAATCCACATGCACATGTAGACACACACATATGGGGCCTCTCTATCTGTCTTTGTCTCTCTCTATCTCTCTCTCACTCTCACTCACACACACACACACACACACACAAGTTTTTCCTACAAGGTTAAAGCAATAGCATACCTGATTTAAATGGAGGCCATCTTGAGAGCTCTGCAAACTATAACAAGAGACTTAGTCTTTCTTGCATGCGTGTGGAGATGAATTGGTGCTTGTGAGTGCATGTAGCTAGAGAAGGGAAAGTAAAAAGTGCTTACAGTAGAGAAATACAAATAGGCAAGGACCGAAGGAGAAGGATGAGTGTAGGTTCACATGGATAGTCTAGATCAAGTGCATATAACATAAGGAATCAATGATTTTAATATTCAAGGTGGTTTCAAGGGAAGTAGTGGTGTAATGAGGAGATTTGAAACTGAAAGAAACTTCTTTGTAGCCATTACTTAATTTAAAACAAAAACATTTAAACAAATGCCTTTTTCTCCTAGAAGAAATAACGTATATTTCCTTTGCCATTTGGAATTTCTACTTGTAAGGCACTTGTGTAAGACCACTTAATAACACTAAAACTATATCACCCTTTCATCCATACACTTGTATACATTTTATGCACTATAACTATGATATTCCTATGGCATATGGTTCATTTCGAAATGTTGAGATGATAGCTTACTTTGAAGTTTTAATTTTGTTGATGATAGATATATCCATATGATGATTAGATGTGGTGGTAATTTAGAATATGTACATTCATAGATTGCATATATGTATGTATACAAATATGTATGCATATATGTATAAATATAGCTTCGTATATATGTTGCCAAATAATATTGGTAATTATGTATGCTTTTTGAAATCTATTTATATTCAATAACCATGCATGAATCATATCTATGTCAAGGGATTCCTATGAGCACTAGGATGTGAATTTTTCAGAACCTTGGAACTCAATGAAAGATAACAATTGGATTCCCAATGGGGAATAATCGTATATTGAAGGATAAGTTTTCTTTCAAAAAAGATTATGCAGAACATGATCATTTAGATACATTATTTTAGAGGAGATGCATCAGCCTCCATACATGGGTCATAGAGGGGTATCCTCTGGATTACATGTTGTGGCTAGAGAATTTAATTGGCCTATGATGAAAAAGGATATAGCTAGATTTGTTGCCGAGTGCATGAGTTTCCAAAAGATCAAGAGCTACAAATGCAAGTTCAAGGCCTATTAATGCCATTACCCATTTCTCAAGAACCATGGGAGTAGATATTAATGGATTTCATTATGGATTTTCCTACTACTATGAGTCATAATCATATGATTTGGACTATAGTGGACTACTTTAGTAAATAAGCCTATTTTATTCCATGTAGAAAGACATTGATGTCTCAACAAGCCACACACTTCTTTATCAAGCAAATCTTTTTACATCATGGCTTACCCCCCCAAGTCATTGTATCTGATTATGACTCTGAGTGTAGTCACTTTTGGATTACACTCTTCGACAACTTATGCACTAAGTTGGATTTCACGATCGCATTTTATCCAAAGTCAAGTGGACAAACTGAAGTTACTAACAGTATGATTCTAGACTTACTTAGAGCATGTGTTTCATCCCAATGTAGACTTTGGGATAAATACATTCACCTTCTTCAATTTGCTTATAATAATACACCTCACGCAACTCTACATGTGCACCATTAGAGATTATTTATGGGAAAGCTTTACCTATTCCTACCTCTCATATTTCTCATAAAGAGGATGATGAGATGAGCCTAAGATTTTGAGAATATAACTTTAGCAAGTACACCAAATGGATGATATCCAACTTGCTTTTTCCATTGAATAAATACACACACAACAATACATGGTAAAGACTTAACAAGACGAGAATCAATTTTTTGTATGCAATGGAGGTGTGCTGAAAGCAAGGAGGACGCTCTGAGACTTGGCCTTTGAACCAGAATGCCTCTATAAATGACCAAGTTGCATAATAAATCTCTAATGAAATCACACTAAACAACTATCAACACACACTAGCACAAGTCCTCTCTTCTCAGTCTGAAAAAACTTCCTTTGACATTCAGTGATAGCCATTCAAGTGAAACTTTGAGAGGATGAAAGATAACAAGAAAGCTTTCATTTACATTGAGTTTAATATTGACACCAAACTAGTAAAGCAAAAACTAACATCGTTTATAATAGTTAATTGGCAAACCAAACTTGTGATTTACAACTTGGATCAGTTGAGATCTTCTTCATCATAAACTTTTGCATGCAACATCTCCTCTGGAGGATGTGGGGATATGTGGGAATTCCCCATCCATTCAAGAAGCCTAATAGTAAGAACCATTCATATTCTATTCTTAGAGAACTGAGCACTTCCACAGTGAACCCAATACATAATATTTTTGACATGAGGCTCGAGAACCAAAGATAAAATAATTGTTATAGACTTGATCTCCAGCACCAGGAATAAGAAGAGGTTTGTGGTGTTTATGATGTATTTTGATGAAGCCCAACCAGACAATCAAAGTAAAACTCTCGGAAATTACTCAAACTTGGGGACAACACATGCTTGCTTCCAAGACAACCAACTGACACTCCCCTTGACTCACTCACTCCCAAGGGTAAAATGTTTTACAAAGTGTTTAAAGGTTATACAATGATTGTTATATATTGATTCTGACTCTCACCAAAATAATGATAACAAGACAATCTCACATAATATCCACATCACCACAGGAAGCTAACATTAGGTTGGTGATCAGACTTACCAGTTACATAACATTTCCTCTAATCTATTTTCGGTTCTTTAAAATGATGGATTATAAAGTAAAAGTAATCCCTTTCACATATAAGAGATAGAAGTCATAGCCTTGAGATTATTTCTTTTATCTAAGCCTTTTTAAAAGAGTTTCTTAATCCTTAAGATATCTTGTCTTGAAGAATCAACCACGGAGAGATCAAGATTTTAGCCAATCTCTTGCTTCCTTTTGCTTTCTTAAAGTAAGTAAGAGGTAGATACAACTCTTTCCTTGCCATTGCTCACATGCTTTTCATTTAGTATAATGCCATCAATGCTAAGGCAAAAACTTGAGCTTAAGTGAGTCAAAAAGCCATGATATAAAGAGTGAACTTAAAGGCATAAGAGGGTCGTGGAATCTCTGGAAAAAAACAATAGAGCAGAGGCCTAAAATGACTAAATTGAAATCCAAAATATGTAATATTTTCCTCTCTTTAAGTAGAAGCAGCCTCAGGCTCTTCTTAAACATCTTATTCTATTGCTCTTATCATCTTGTTGAAGCCTCAGCACAAGGAGTTGCCCTCACATTATTGGAGCTTGGACACCATCTTGGCATTCGAGCGGCCCATGTTTAGTTGATTTCTTTAGAGTGGAACCCCTTATCTTGTTTATAGGCGCACTGACAAGTCAAGAACCACATTCTCTTAGCTTATATGCACACCTTCACTCTCTCTGGTAGTAGAAATGCAGGAGAACTCAGAGCCGAGAACTTTCTCTGGTTATGAATGGATTGCTATGGGCGGATAGACCAACAGACGCAGGTAGCTTTGTGGGTTTCCACTGAACCGAGGTAGCACCCAAGGGGTGAGGCTAATAAACTATGCCCAAAGCCTCTTTGCCATGGTCAGAGTTTCTATGTGAAAAAATCTCTCTTAATGCTCTCTAATTCTCCCACTGTTTTTTGTTCAATCACCTCTCTCCCTTTTATAAAATTTTTAGTTGGTCTTCTACTAAGTTCCTCGTCCCTGGCTTCATCACTGGCTCTGCATCCTAGCGATGTCCGCCTCCTCTTGCACCCTCCCATCTTTAGTTGATTGCCTCTTTGCTTGATGATAGTCGTCACAGATTAGTATAGAGGTTGCATTGATTTGTTTGTTGACAGGCATAAAGAGAAGAGGATAAGATATGATTTAAAGACTGGCAAGATTTTGGAAGCTGGAGAAAAGCTAGAGTCAGAAATGGGAGCTGATTCAACCTCTTTTGATAGCTATGATGATTATTCTATAGGCTCCTCAGATGAAACCAATGAAGATTTAGCAATGCTTATCACACAACGGGACAAGCTTGTGCTCAAGGTGAGAAACTCAACATTCCAAAAGCTAAACTAATGGAGATGCTTGTTTGTAGGTGATCTAACCAGGAGGAAAGAGAGTAGTATGGAGTGTTACTTGATAGTAGGTACTCGAAAATTTTTGCCAAAGACTATAGTCAAATAAGAGGTACTTCTAGTATGGTTCATGAGATTAAGTTCAAAGAGGGAGCAAAGCCAGTAGCCTAGAAGTTGATAAGATTAGGGACTATTGAAAAATAGATCTTTGAGGCACAAGTCACTAAATTATTGTAGGTTGGTTTCATATACCCTATTCCATAGAGACCTCAACATCCTTCTTCATGGCAAGCTTTTACGCAATCTTGGATCTCATCCTCCTCACACAAAACTCTCCTCATAACACCATCAATCCTTTTGTGATAAAGGAGATTACCAATTAGCACATACCTCATGGCTTTCCTCTTTGAAGAATCCAACACTTTTCTTGCAAAACCTGTAAGAAGAACTTGCTCTTCCTCATAAAGAGACTCTCTGTCTTGATACAAAGGCTTCTAGACTACCACAACATGTACATCTTTGGTGGTGACTCCTAATTCATGTGCCCTTTTGTTGTCCTCCTTTTGTTGTCCTCCCTGGATATATGCCAAATATGAAAAGATCCAAACAAGAAACCCCCTCTGCAAAAAGTGATCTGTGTCCACTGGAGAAGAAAACACAGCCAAACAAGGGCTACAAACCTGAAAATTCAGGCCAACCAGTGTCCACACCTCCTATGAGGAAAAACGCTGAAGAGAAGGTACCTTCGGATCCAACAGATGAAGCCCAAGTGAAGGTAGAGCTACCAGCAAGATCTATTCAAAAAAACGCAGCAACTATGGCTCCAAATCTGAAAATGCAGAGGTATTCGGGGCAGTAGATAGGGCTGAATCTAGAAAAGAAGAAGATATATGGTACCATCAAGTCTTGAGATCAACAAACAGCATCAGAAGCCTGTAGAAGAAAAAAATACAGTAAACATGCTCTACTGCTGGCCTGTACAAAATAGTGCAGAAAACAGGTGTGAAAGGGGTTCTCAAAGGTCAAACTGATGAAGAAAGACCACGAGCTGCTGAGAAGAAATGCCTGGAAGAGGCACGCGACCAACAACAATTTTGAGAAAAAAAAACGCAAGATCTATCCATCTTGCTGAAAACGCAAGAGGGAGAGGAGGGAACATCCAACACTAAGGATCATTGGCGCTTTGATACCATGATAGAATGTGCAGCGAAAGAAGGGAAAGTGGAAACATAGGAGAGAGAGTGAGAGAGAGAGATAGAGAGGAAACACAGGTGAGAACCTGCTCTCAATATCATCAACCAAGAATACATGTCCCGAGCAAGAGGGGAGAAAACCTCGTATATGTGAGGAACTGCAGAAGCAAACAATGCTAAGCAAGCAGTGAAGAATGAGGGAGGCAAGCCAGCTATATATATGCCCATATGAAGGCAGCCCAACTAGGGAAAAAGTCCTCCACGACTAGGGAAAAATGCCCAAGACTCCATAAAATGGGAAATAATATGGGAAAACATATGTGAGGGGTGACCAACCCCTCTAGCTAACATGGTCAGCCCTAGAGGCTAAAATAGGACACCAAACAGGAAGCCAACAAGAAGGGGATGATGTCTAACAGTTGTGTCATGCTACTTGGGCTACTACATCAGCAAGGCTAGGTTCAGATTCAGACCCATCCACAAGGGGCCATAGGTTAGAGCAAGAACTCCACACGAACATGCCATACTATAAGTAATTAGTGCCACCACAAGCTTATCAACTTGGTACATATGACCAAAAGATATATTAATTAGGTGATCAAGTAGGATTGGATTAGCAAAAAGATTAGCACCAAGGTTACCAAAATTGGATTAGTAGGTAGGATTGGATAGAAGGATTAGCACCAACACCCGGGTTACCAGAATGCCACAAGAATCCATGATGAGGGAGTGTCCGAAAACTGGATCACACACAACAAATAAATAGCAAGGTCAAGAGTGCACAGAAAACACGAAGACCTACGACTCAGGAGAACAATTATACCATGTGAGAACCTAGGCTTGATCACACATAAACATAGAGCAGCACAAATCTTTGATTGAACACACGATGATGTATATTTATTGTATACATATATTTATACAAGAGTAAATCTTCACAATTCATATGAAGGTAGTTGGTGGTTTTGTTATGTGACACGCACTTTTTTGTCATGTGAAACTAGTAAAAGTAAATGTTTGATTTATTTACATTAAGGTCAAATAACATCAACCTTTCATAGTATCAATAAAACAAGGGTGAAGCCTATACAATTGATTGAACATCAAGTGCAATCTTTAAGTAATCTCTTATTTGTGAAATTAAGACTTAAAATTATAGCATTGAGTGGACTTTGCAAAGTTTTGGCAAAGAGAGAGAGAGAGACATTTGTGCTGCCTTAACATTTTGAACAAGTGAAATGTAACCATTAGCTTTTATTATATAGCTTCTTCTGCATGTTGTATTAACACTGTGTGTTCTTTCATACTAGGTTGTGTTTTAACTGAACCTACATAACAAGAATTGGTGGTATATCATAGAAGTTACTCCTCATTCATTGAAAGAGTATTTTTCAAGAGGTGGGAAGTTGAAGAGTACATGAATGAAGTGGGAGTTGAAAATGAACATGCAGAGGATCAAGTGCAAGATATCGAGAGCGAGATATCACCAAAAAGTGAAGATAAAGGTGTCCCTATCCAAGATGAGAACAAAGCAATCGAATCTGAACATACCAATGAAGGTGTCCCTATCCAAGATGAGGACGAAGCAATCAAATCTGAACATACCAATGATGATGATGATGATGTGGAGTCCACTAGAGCTAGCAGTGGCATAGATATTTTTGTTAGTAGTCTTACAATGGGTGGAGATATAGATCTTGAGATAGACCAATTAGTATGTATGGATTTAATTGAAGATATGGCCAATGTTGGACCAAGATCAACCTATTACATTATTCAATATCTCAATTAGCAATGTTAATTTCATATTTTTCATATGAGTTCTTCTTTCTAAATATGATCATGTCAATCTCGATCCTCATCGAAAATGGAGCTGCACCACAATTAGTCTCTCTTGGGATCTTATATTACCTCCAACATAAACCAACACACATTAGTATGATAATTGATCTCTTTTGGGCACCTCTATTACATCCCACCATAAACCAACACACATTAGCGTGATAATTGGTCTCTCTTGGGGTCACCTCTATTATATCCCACCATAAACCGACACGCATTTTCTATTAGGTGTGACCATGACAATTCTACTCTCGAATTTGCCTCTAGAATTATGTCTCAGTTTGGGACTATACATGTGGTTGTACACACAATGACAACAACCACATGTATAGTTGTCTGCTATAATTCGGTGCCCCATTGTAGCATTCACTCATCCTACAGCCACCACCACCACTCACTACATTCTCTCACTAGTGGCACGGGTACATCACATGGCTATGCCCTCATTCTCTTGTAGTGAAAGGGAAACCCTCCAAATTAATTTTGAAGCAAGTGCAAATTGTTGCATGTGACTCTCTTATAATTAACTATCCTCAGTTTTTCAGCACTAAATGTGCACTTCTAAACAGGGAATGCCACAATCCCCTATGGCTATAATTATAAGGGAAAAATAGTATTTTTCTTCTTGTTTTATTCTAGTCACGCATGCATGCACTACATAAGTGTAGCCATAGCCAGAACGATTAACTTCACCACAATGATTAATGTTGGTTTAACATGTTTATAAGAGTCTTCTATATTTAACAAATGAGCATCTACCTTATTCTTGACAAGAGTACGAATTAGTGCACTTGTAATCCCATCCTTGTTATTAGGTTTATTCACACTATGGGATTTCATTCAGTAGGCTAGACACATTGTGGCTCAATATACACTTAATATCATGTCAACTGAGAATTCCATTCACAGGAAGTGTAACGTGCACATATGTATACAACAAACTGACCTACACGACCGCCTTTACCTGGGTGTGCTCTCGAGAAGCATGACACTGGCCAATCGAGTATTAACAGGGTGATAAACAGAAGAATGAAAGCGAACCAAAGCGGCCAAACATAACCAAAGGAATGGAGATGTCCGTCTTTGCTTGCCCCCATTGTCGACAAGGCTAAGACAAGCCAAGTGAAGAGAAGGAGGGGCAGGCAAACGAGAACCCGAGGTGAACATCCGAGATAAAAGCAGACACAAACTGCTCAAATACCAAACAAGCGGCAAAAACAACTGGCCAAAAAAAAACAAGCGACAAAAACCATCGGCAAAAACAACTGGCCAAAAAAAAACAAGCGACAAAAACCATCGGCGAAAACAAGCGATCCAAAGAAACCACCGACGAAAAAAACAAGTGGTCCAAAGAATTATAAGGTCCCATAAAATTCTCCAGCAACCAGCAACCTGTTGGATATGATAACTAAGCTATGAAGATTGATCAAAACATACTCAAGGTGGATCAAAGATTGTACAAGACATCATTAATATGAGGGACAAAAATTGGTATATGTAGAAAATTGATATGAGATTAACACAAGAAGATACTAATTGTGATTAGACATAAACCAAACTTACATAATCACTTGATCACGACTTGTACCTTATTTAGAGACTCCTCTACCCTATTTTTAGTTGCATGAGTTGCATGAACAACATGCACCAACCATTTGTAGGCTTTACACACCAAGCACTGATCACTAGCCTATCCACCACATATTAAATTGGACTAAGGAGTTGGGATTACATTTATCCAACAATCCCCCCTTAAGACCAACTTCTTACAAAACATGAATCAAGTCTAACAAACCTCCTTGACACAATGAGTAAGAGTCCCCCCCTGAACAACAACATAGGGTAGTGTACTCTCCTCTACAACTTGTCAAGTTGGAACAACATAAGTCTTGACTCAACCACATACATGACAATCTAAAAAGCATACTCCTCATCTACATCTTTTATACTGAGACTAGAACAAAGATTTGTTTCTTCTTGTTGGTTGACTTCTTCAACCACATGTGCCTTTGCTTGCTTTTGATCTTTTTGGTAGCACTTTGAGGATGGATGATTCGTCTTTCCACAATACTCACAAGGATGTTTGGAGAAACAATCCTTAGTAAGATGATTTGTATAACCACAAATAGTACACTTCTTCTTTGTCAATGTCGTAGTAACAGTATATGCATAAGGATCTATCACATCCTTTGTAATCTTCTTGTCTTCTTCCTGCAAAGAATTTATGATACTTTCCAAAGAAGGGACTGGCTCCTTCTCTTTAAGTACCATCACAATTTGTCTAAAGCTTGAAGGTAAGCTTTTAAGCAGGATAGCAATAGCATCTTCTTCAGAAACAGGAGATTTAACATAAACCAACTGTGTCATGAAGCTCTTCAACCTGTTAATCAAAGCTGCTAAATTTTCATTACTCTCCATGGTTAGATCAAAGAGTTGCGTCTTCAAACTGATTTTGGAATGCTTTGCCTTTGCACCGAAAGTACGTTCTAATAATTCCCAAGCTTCCATAGCTCACTCAACATCATCAATATAATGAATAAAATCATCTTCAGAAAGTGGCTTGACCATACTCCACAAATTTTTCTTCATGAGGTAGCCCTTCACCTTGATTTGCGAGGTATGGAACCCAGTTCCATTGAATTTATCGGGAAATTTGGAACTCATGATGATAAAATATGATGATTGATATTGAAAACTTGCTCACATAGATGATTTAAGCCCAAATAACAAAAATATCATCAATATAAATCAAAATATGTATCACCATGTAGTTGGAGCAGAAATTGCAGAAAAGGGGCGACTGGAAAAATGATGCGTGCAGCTGCTACAGTGGACCATATGCCTCCAAACTTTGTGTGCTGAATCTTCACATAATGGACTTGCATCACCTCAAAGCAATTGACTCAATTCGAAGCGATATAGGCGAATGGCTGCGCTGAACAGAAAACTGACGATTTGGGTAGCGATGACAAATTCGCTACGTGGCGTTGGAATTGGGCGTTGATCTTCGAATTGTAGCAAGCGTGGGAGCTAAGCTAAGAGCCTATATCAAAATCTTGGGCTAGAATCAACTCAGGTGCACACATGGAATCAAACTATAGCATGTGGTTCAAACTGAGAAAAATTGGCTATGGTGATTAAGAAATTGATTAAGATTTTTGCTAATCAACTTTGAGTCAAGCTCTGATACCAAATGTTGGATATGATAACTAAGCTATGAAGATTGATCAAAACATACTCAAGGTGGATCAAAGATTGTACAAGACATCATTAATATGAGGGACAAAAATTGGTATATGCAGAAAATTGATATGAGATTAACACAAAAAGACACTGATTGTGATTAGACATAAACCAAACTTACATAATCACTTGATCACGACTTGTACCTTATTTAGAGACTCCTCTACCCTATTTTTAGTTGCATGAGTTGCATGAACAACATGCACCAACCATTTGTAGGCTTTACACACCAACCCCACTGACCACTAGCCTATCCACCACATATTAAATTGGACTAAGGAGTTGGGATTACATTTATCCAACACAACCATCTGGTTATAAGGTCCCATAAAATTCTGCACCACCTAATTAATTAACTTGAATCAAAATTTGTCACCCATATTCATATTGTAAGCGACTTAGTTTTCTATTGCTCATGCACTTTGCTAGTGCAGCAGTGGTGGTAAGGCCTCTGCATGTTGTGGAGCCGATTCAACACCTGCCTCTGCATGTTGTGGAGCCTATCCACCACATATTAAATTGGACTAAGGAGTTGGGATTACATTTATCCAACACAACCATCTGGTTATAAGGTCCCATAAAATTCTGCACCACCTAATTAATTAACTTGAATCAAAATTTGTCACCCATATTCATATTGTAAGCGACGTAGTTTTCTATTGCTCATGCACTTTGCTAGTGCAGCAGTGGTGGTAAGGCCTCTGCATGTTGTGGAGCCGATTCAACACCTGCAATAAGTAGATGTCGTTTACAAGGGAATCACACCAAGCTTCCAAAGACACAGTGTGTAATGGCATAGTAGCTATATTGAAAGCATCCATGGGCTTGGTGTGGCATAGTGAAACTGCTCAGCATTTGCAAAAGCATCAACGAGCTTGGTAGCAATAGCACTACACCACAAAGTAAGGCACCGTTTCCCCCCGTGGTTTGTGATGCAACAACGCTAGAAAGCCAACACTTTCTCATGAACTTTGTTAACCTCTTATGACGGACATTGAGACGTACTATGTTTTACGTCATTAATTTAAATATTCTGAGTCATGGGCCGGGCTTGTCGGCACCATATGTTGAGGATGAAGGGATTGGGTGACCGATGAGAGGCGCACCTTGAATATCAGTAGGATAAGGGTTAGGGTCGGCCGGCCATGTATGGGCGCCCAAGTGTGAACGGCCAAGTCACCTATAAGAGTCAAATGTAACCCTAAAATCCTCATTCTCATGTGTTGTGAATACAAGAGTGCTCTTGCCTTATCTCTTTGGTTTCCTTCTCCTGCGTGTGTGTGTGTGAGAGAGAGAGAGAGAGAGTGATCGAGCACTGTGTAGCGGCACGGCGGCGGAGAGGCGGTAGAGCGGCGACGGCGGCTCCTCCTTCACGGCTGCGACACGGAAATCCTTCAAGGCGGCAGTTAAGCGGTGAGTGACACACCTTTTTGCATTCTGTTTTGAGCTTGCTTCCCTGGTTGTATGCTTGCAACCATTCGTGGCTCGCATACGGTGTTCGACAAGTCCCCAGCTACGACCTGTGCGGCAAAAGCGCACATTTTTGGCGCCGCTGTCCGGGGAGTTGCCCTGCACCAAGCTCCAGTTTGCAGCTCGGGTGCTGCATGAAGTTTAATCTACACTGTAGGAAAGCGACTGTGTGTTTGTTGTTGAGGTGTTTCTGTGTTTTGCAATCTGTTTCTGCAATTTGTCTTCTGCATCTCTGTTTCTTTTGTTATATTTCCGCTCCGCGTGTGGGCGTGCGTTCTGTTATCTGGTTATCTGCGTGGTGTGGGGAGGATTTCTGAATCCCCAGATCTGTGCTGTGTGCGAACTGCGCCGCGACCAAGGCTGAACCCTAAAGAAACCCCAGAAAACTTATCTAAAAAAAATAGAAAATAAAAATTTAAAAAAATATAAAAAATAAAAAATAAAAAATTAAATTTTATTTTTAAAGAAAGAACCAAACGTGTGGAGAGGAGGAGAGGAAAGATTTTCTAATTGGAGAAAAAAGTTTTGAAAAGAAAGAACCCCAATTGACCCACGACCCATGACCCTGGCCTCGGTCTCGGTCTTTTGATATATATATATAGGAGAGTGAGCCTCCATAGCTTTCTTTCAAGTGAGAGCTTATGGGAAGTCGTGCCCTATATGTAGCCCACTCCCCAAGGAGTAAAGTGAGCATGTGGGATAAAGCCCTCACCCTTTCCTCCACAAGCAAATAGGCTTTTGCCCCTTCCCCCCAAAGGAAACGGACTGTTTTGAGGACCACGAGAGCTCTGGATAGGCGAACACGGTGCTGTAAAGCACACTAGGACCCTTTAAACGATATGCTCATTTCGAGCTATCACACGCCTTAGTCCAGGTTCGACCATAAGTAAGGGGGTCAAAAACGGGTTAAAAACAATCTAAAAACAAGTAAAAACGGGGTGCGAAACACCTAAGAAACCACTTGTGTGAGTTTCAAGGGTAGTTACCAACGCACATAGGGTACCCACGTCACATGCATCTACGTTCTGGTCGGGTGCTAGAGCCTGAACCACTAGAAAGCGTTTCAGTTTACGCAGGCTCACACCATCCCTCCACGTTGGCATCTTGGCCTTCGGCTGGAACCCAAGGGAGTGCAACCCAAGATCCACGAATAGTGGATAGTGACTCGTCCTCTGACTCAGAAGCCATGGAAGGACACTCTACCAAGAATCCTGAGGAGACAAGCCAAAACATGCCAGTGTGGGCCCCACAACCCGGATCTAGCATGTTTAGTCGTCTAATAGAGGGGTAGTAGATTCGCCATTCACATCTTATGTGGACCCTACCCTCCCAAAGAGTGTCCATGTGGATATTCTACCCACTTCGTTTAATGAGGGCCCTACTGAGCTACCACATTCCGATGCTCTTCCTAAAGTAGAGGTCCCTAGAAGCCAACCCTTAAGAAGTGACATTACGTCCACTTCAAGAGAACCGTTTGGCACACCAAGTCTGGATGGGATATTTCTCAATGAAAATTGGGAATATGATCTACACACAGAGACTCTAACGGACCTATACACGGGTTACACATACCATGTGGGTTGGTTAGAAGTCCTACGATCTACATCTAGCGCCACTAATCTAGAGGAGCAACAACACATGATATGTGAGGTTATTCATAGAATTATCCAAATTGAGAGGCAAAATAGGGGAGTGAACCTAGTTTCCACTGGCCCTATGAGGTTTTTGGATACGGGCAAGGCCAAACAACCAACCCTATCACAATTGGAGACTCCCTCGGTGAGTCCCATAGACCCTTCATATGTTGTTTCGCCTGGAGTCTCAATGCAGGTTGAGCCCACGAGCAGTAACTTTAGCTTTCCAACCTTGGCTCAACTTTCCATTAGGGAATCCACAATGCCTACCCCAATGATGAGCATAGCGAAAAATGCACCTGTTACCGCTGTAGTTAGTACGACACCGCTACCTAGTGGAACAGTACCTACAACAGTGCGTGCCAGTGCCTATCAACCATATGTACCTATCGCTACTCATGCTCATGTAGCTCCTACTCCTCTTAGTATGCCAATGGCGTATGCTCCACGACCACCTTATCATAACCATTATCCAAGGGGAGCTAGGCCTAGTCACGTATCATATCCTACGTCATTTGCCAACATACTCAGACCAACGCCAACTCCTATCAGCCAGGCTATCCCAGAAGTGCCTCCACCAGCTATGTCTGCTCACTTAGGTGATCTCACAGTGTTTGCTCAGACGATCGGACGATCCATTGAGGAAAACATGCGGGGCATGCCTGAGAGAGAACCTAGAAGCAAGGCGGTACAAGTGGCTAAGCTCACTCAAAACTTCATTGGTAACGAGGATGTTAGGAAGCACATTGAAGTCTTTGAACACGTGTGTGATTCTTTGGAAGAGCACAATGAGCTGCATAAGTGTAAAGCCTTAGGCTTAACCTTGAGTGGGAAGGCCGGAGATTGGTATCGAACCTTAAGGGTTGAAGAGCGCACTCACTACCCCACTCTCAAGAGATTGTTCTTGAAAGAATACATACGCGAGGGTGTGCTTTGGGGGGTAGCATCTCAACTTCAAAAAGCTGAACACGAGGAAGGGGAGTCAGTGAGAGACTTTATAAGTCAATTGAAGCATCTAAATTCTCGCTGCACTCCCGATGAGCGCTTCAATAACAACCAACTCCTCGATAGATTCATCCGAGGATTACGCCACGAGGACATTTACAATGGCCTAGTCATTAGAGGTCTTACAACGTGGGAAGCAGTCACTGCCAATGCAATCCAGTTAGAAGACAACTTGATGATTGCAGGTAAAAAGGTGTCTTCGGAAACAAAATCCGTTAGTTCGCAAGTATCTGGGCACGAGCCAATGACGGTGAAACCTATTGCCAAGGAGCCCAAGATATCTGAAATGTCTGTGACCGACCTTACTAGGGCTCTCCAAGAATACTTTAGGGGTAATCAAGCTCCTCAGAATAGCCATATGTACCCAAGGAGAGAGCAACAATGGTGTTCGGTGTGCTTAGGACCACATAGCACGAGTGAATGTCCCACATTCAGAGTCAAATTCAATAGGAATTGCAATGCATGTGGTAAGTATGGCCATCAATCTAAAGATTGCCTAGCACTTAAGCGAATGTTGGCAAATCAGGCACCACTAGCCTGGTCAAACACACCTCAAGTACCCGCGCTAATGCCTGCACAACCTGTCGAGCAACCGTCACAGCACATAGTTCCAAGGAATCCGAATGTAGTCCAGTCTGTGTCGTTACCACCGCCAGTGCTAGGACCACAACCTCCACAACCAAGGATTACCCCTGTAAACCAGATGGGTTGTGAGTCACATAGTGCATGTGGGGATTATGAAGAGGAGATAGACCCCACTGCTCCATACGGGGTTGATACGTTTGAAATGATTCCCCAGTACTACATGGAGGATCATTTCGGGCAAGTTAAGCCTGTATATCAAGCGGCTGCTCTCGCCACAAGAGGGCAAAACCTTAATACCATGGCAAGGAGACCACCTCTTCAATGCTACGAGTGTGGTGGACCGCATCGTGTAGCGGAGTGCCCTAATAGGCTACAGAAGATCGCTACTCAAATGCAACCAAATCAAGGGAGCACATCGGGAATGCCGGTACTTACATGTAATCGTTGTGGCATAGATCATTTGATCGCTCAATGTCCACATAATCCTAATGCACCCAAGATTACGCCATTGAATTTGGTTGAGGTCACCAACCAAACACAAGGAACCACACCCGTTGTACCTGTGAATGTAGTTACACGGTCAATGCTTCAAAATCAAAACTACATTCTTGAAGAGAGGGATACTGCATCAATCGCTCAGGCAAAGAAAAAGAAAACACGGCGGAAGAGATCGCTTAATGCCACGAGCTCCAAGCCCAGTTCGAAGACCAACATAGGGACAGGAGACGACCCCGTGTATATGAATGATCCTGAAGACGATTCTGATTCAATAGAAACCATGGGGACCAAAGCCACTACCTTTCAAGGAAGGAGAATCAAGCGAGTACATAAATAAGGGGAAACAGAAGGAAACTTCCTCAGCCCCACAACCAAGTCAGTTAATGCCCTCTCGACCACCCAAACTGACTAAGACTCCCCAAGACAAGCCACGTGGGCCAAAAACCCTTAAGAAAAAGATTGGAACTTACCCAAACCCAGTTGAGGAGATTGAACAAGTGCAACACTTAAGGGGTTTGGTGGAAGAAACACAAAGAGAGCTGGAGCCAAACCCAAGAAAAATCAAAATTCCAGACACAGTGTTTCCTACACAAGTTCAGCCTCACAGGAACCATAAACCGTTAGCGATACCTAGTATCATTCGGGAAGAAAGTGAGGGTAGGACATCAGGAAGTGGACAAACACCCTTTTTGCTTGAAAGAATGTTTAGTGAGGGAATGCCTGACCCCATCGAAGAGGAAGTGATTCCATCTTCAAGGGGCAATGTCTCGAAAAGTACCGTTGAATGTGTCCAAGCTAATGGATTTCATGTCCTCTGAAATCAGAACCACGATCATATCCAAATTATACGGAGATCCTGAGCTATTCTTAGCTCTTCAGGCATTTCTCAATGGAGAACTAAAGGCGGGGCTACCACAATTTGCAAATATGGATAGACCCAACACGCTTCAAGATGAAGGGGAGCATTGGGATCTACAACCCAACCTAGATGAAGACACGGTCGTTGAAAACAAGTTGGGACAGTACTTTGAAGGTGACGAATCTAATGCAACCCTCCCCATTACTACCAAGGGATTAACTCTAAAGGGAATCCTTGATGGTGGTGCTGGCGTGAGCATTGTGACTAAAAACTGTTGGGAATCTATGGGGAGACCTCACCTCGAGGTCATAAACATAGTGGTCAAGATGGCAAACGGAACTATTGCTAAACCTATTGGAATGTTAAGGGACCTTAAGCTCAAGGTTCTGGGATACAAGGTAAGACATACCTTCATTGTAATGGATTTCTCCAAGCATCCTATGTCATATCAAATGATCTTAGGACGTCCTTTCATGAGGGAAGCACAAATGGTGCATGACTGGTCGAAAAACCATGTCTATCTACAATTCCAGGACTCTGTCATTCAAGTTGATCTTGAGAATGGTCGTGCACATCCTTTAGGAAGCAAGGTTATCATTGATAATCGATCGGATACCACTATTCACTCCGCCCCATTAAGGTATTGCTATACATGCAAAAAAGAGACTGATGATGGGAAAGATTCTCCTTATATGGATGTCCTACCGGGTATGACTGAGTCGGATAACGTAGATTGGGTACACCTAGCGGCAACCATAGACACATGGGGAAATAGAGGCACAAGTTGGGTAACACCTGCTGAGGGGCAAGATATGCCACCATTAGTGCCAATAAACATGATAGGTGTTATGCACTTGACTCCTGATGGCGAGAACGTGGCAAACTCCACCGACACTGAAAGTAGCGAAGACTCTGACCAATGCAACTCTGAGTATGAATCTCAAGAAGAAACTGACCCTGAGCTTGATGGGAGGGATGAATCAAATATTCACCCAAATGTGGAAGCAATGTGCTCAAGGCCTAGGACGGTGACCTCCTGCAGTTCATCCGAAAGTGAAGATCAACCAAGTGAGTCCGAATCTGATAAAAACAAAAATCAAAAACTTGGTAAGAAGAAAACGAGACATAAGCGTCAACGCTATCGAGCCAATGTACGCACTGCAATAAACAAGGAAAGATCCACTGCAGAATGGCTTAGTTATGTAGGAGCCATTGATGCTCATCGGAAGATAGCAGATGATTGGGGACAATATCTCCAAAGTGTCATGTGGTGTATTTCGCAACCTCATGACGTCGCCCAATTAGAAATTGATGAGAAGCCAAAACTAAGTCGTACTGCAAGGAGGCGGCAAAACCAAGAGTTGGCTCAGCAGCAAAAGGAAGCGCAATTGAAAGAAAAAAGCCTGGCACAACAAGAACCAGTAGACTTACACCCCGCACCCGAGCATTTCAAATCATTCACCACAGGGGAACGTAAAGTAGTCTACACAAAAGCCCAACGAACGCTACCAATGGGAGTAGCGGTGTCTATGATGGCCCTGCGGCGGTAGTTAAGGAGATAGACTTAGCAGATCCGGGTGAGGAGTCTCAACCAGTTTTTATTGCTCAAGACCTCACCAAGGTAGAAGAAGCTGCACTTACGAAGCTTCTTAAAGAATTCAAGGACATATTTGCTTGGACATATCATGATATGAAGGGTGTTCCACCCTCAGTGGTGCAACACACGATTCCAATGATTAGCACTGCTAAACCAGTCCAGCAACGTCCCTACCCAATGAATCCTAAGTATGCAAAGATTGTACAAGAGGAAATTGAAAAGCTGGTAAAATGTGGATTCATATACCCAATTGAGCACTCAGAATGGGTTTCTCCGATAGTCATCGTGCCAAAGAAGAATGGGAAACTCAGAGTGTGCGTTGATCTCAAAAAGGTTAATGCAGCCACCAGAAGGGATCATTACCCCTTGCCATATTCTGAACATGTGCTTGAAAGAGTGGCAGGCAAGGAGGCATATAGCTTTTTAGATGGGTACTCGGGTTACAATCAGATCACAATTGCAATCGAGGACCAAGCTAAAACAGCATTTATCACGGAGTTTGGAGTGTTTGCCTTTCGCGTCATGGCTTTTGGCTTGACCAATGCACCTGCAACATTCCAACGATTGATAAACACGGCCTTTAAGGAATATCTAAGGGACTTCTGTGAAGCTTTCTTAGATGATCTTTGTGTTCATTCCTCTTGGGACGAGCACTTGATGTGTTTACGAAAAATATTTGAAAGGTGTAGATTATATCGCATCTCATTGAATCCTTTCAAATGCCAATTCTGGGTTAAACACGGAGTTATCTTAGGGCATATAGTGTCCAAAAATGGGATTTCCACGGACGAGAGTAAAATCAAGGTCATTCTGGAACTGCCACCACCCACCAACTACAAGGGAGTCCAACGCTTTATGGGCCACGTTGGTTATTACTACCGAAGGTTTATTCTCTTCTTCGCCGAGATAGCTCGACCATTGTATAAGCTTCTCATCGAGTTTATTTGGACCGAAGAATGTGACCGTGCCTATGAGCTATTAAAGAAGGCCTTGGCGAGTGCTCCAATCTTGAGAATGCCTAACTGGGATTTACTCTTCCATGTACATATTGATGCATCAAACTTTGCTATTGGGTGTGTGTTAACTCAACCTGGAGAACACAAGCTAGACTATCCCATTAGCTTTGCCAGTCGAATGATGCTGAGATGAACTACACCATTAGCTTTGCCAGTCGCCAGTTGAACGATGCTGAGATGAACTACACCACTACGGAGCGAGAAGGGTTGGCAATGATATACGCAGTAAGGAAATTTTGTTATTACCTCCTTGCCACCAAGTTTGTTTTCTATGTGGATCATCAAGCATTGTTGTATCTGGTGAACAAACCATGCTCCACGGGAAGAATCACACGATGGCTATTGATTCTTCTTGAGTTTGATTTCACGGTTGTTGTCAGACCTGGCAAAAAACATGTTATGGCTGATCATTTGTCTCGCATACCTAATGGTGAGGCTCCTACGGGGGTTGATGATGACTTACCTGACACTTCCCTGTTCATGGTGGAGACAATGCCTGAATGGAGTGAGAAGATTGTTAACTTTTTGGTTAATGGCTTTCCACCCAAGGAGCTTCGTAAAGATCTAGCTCGAAAGCTAATCAAAGAATGCGAACCCTATTGCCTGATAGCCGGGACTCTTTATAAAAGAGGAAAGGATGACGTTCTTAGGCGTTGTGCCCGAGAGGATGAGTATCTATACATTTTGCAAGAGGCACATATGGGTGTAGCCGGTGGTCACTTCTCAGGAGACTTAACTGCGCGAAAGATCTTACAATCAGGGTATTGGTGGCCCACTATGTTCCAAGATGCATCACTCTTTGTGAAGGGTTGCGATGAATGCCAACGATACAAGAGACCCCAGAGGAAAGATCAGATGCCCCTACATCCAATCAAAGTAAACCAACCATTTGAAAAGTGGGGTTTAGACTTTGTAGGTCCGATTAGCCCAGCGGCCCGAAACACACAGTCTCGCTATATTATTGTGGCCACTGACTATATGACCAAATGGGCTGAAGCGAAAGCGACACGTAAGGCAGATGCAAGGACAACAGCCAAGTTCCTCTTTGAAAATATAATCACACGATTCGGTTGTCCTTTTGAACTTGTGAGCGACAATGGTACGCATTTTATAAATGAAGTGATTAAGGAGCTCACAACAAATTTCATGATATCCCATCATAAATCTACTCCTTACTATCCACAAGCGAATGGCCAAGCCGAGAGTACGAACAAGACATTAATCTCTGTTTTGACAAAGACAGTTGAAGCTCATCGCATGGATTGGGATCTAAAGCTTACGACAGCTTTATGGGCCTATCGTACTGCGTACAAAGTGGCTATTAATTGCACACCATTCAAAATGGTATATGGCCAAGAAGCAGTCATGCCGTGGGAATTTGTCATTCCTAGTCTTCGTGTTGCTACTCAAGAGGGTTGGGATGGTAATCCCTTAGCAGAGCATCTGTATATCCTTGAGCGGCTAAATGAAGAAAGACAATTGGCTGTATACAATGCCCTTGTGGAGAAGGATAGAAGGAAAAAATGGTTTGATCGCCATCTAAAGGACAAGGACATCAAGGTTGGGGATAAAGTCCTGATGTATGGAGTGCGAAACGAAAAGAAGAAGCTCAAATATGCTGGTAAAGGACCATATAGAGTATGTGAAATTACCCCGCAAGGTACCATCAGAGTGGAGACTCTCGACGGAGTTGAAACCATTGGATTCCTTAATGGGAGTAAATTCAAAAGATACTATGACCCCCTGAGCCAGGAGGAGTTACACGCAATCCATCAAAAGAAGGCAGCTAAAGAACAGGCTGAGCTTAAAAAGATACAGGCAAGAGTCGAAGCTAAAGAACGTCAACAGCGTGCTAGGAGACAACTAGAGGCCAACTTGGGAATTACGCAAGTATTTTTCGAGGAAGCAGAGGAGGATGCACTGGAATCTGACCCACCTCTAAGATACCCAATTGAGTTACAGAGTCCTTACGGGGAGGTGCTGTATAATGCATTATTGGATACAGGAGCTCAACACAATTTGCTATCATATGGCGTGTGGTGTCAATTGGGAAAACCACCTTTATCCAAGAGTTCTATCCAAGTTCAAGGAATCAACAAGAAGAAAACCCCTGTCTCAGGAATTCTGCACACTCCGGTTGCTTATGACAAGGGAACCATAATTCAAAGCTTTTTGGTTATGCCTGCTGGTACCATGGAAGGGACTGTAATCTTAGGGCGCAAATGGATGATGGCCACCAAGTGCAATATCGATTGGGCAACCAGACAAGTCACAATGCAAGAACCAACACTAGGTCTGACCGCTCAAAATCCCGCACCTAAGTCATCCACTCAAATATTAGATAACGAAAAATCACAAAGTCCAGTGGCAAAACCATCTTCGATTGTTGGCCACCCCTCTAACGCTTCAACGCCAAAAGTGGAAACAGGCAAGGTGGTCTCTAAGGCTCCACTTCCTATGCCAAAAAATACATACAAATGGGTCCCAAAAGCTTCGTTAATAGCTACTTCCCCTGCTCAATCTCGTTCAGCCACCAAGAAGCCTCGTAAAAGGAAAGCAGCTAACCACCCGAGAAAGGGCAATGTAACATCACGATGGATCCCTAAAAAATTATTAGTAGCCCAAGGGTACTACGAGGGGAATGACCAGATTTGGGTCCCTAAACATAAGCTGAATCCCTCTACATCACCTGTAAAACCTTGCAAACCAATTGTTGCCACCCCAATGATGACAATTCAAGACCGTGGTAAGGGAAAGGTAATAGAGTGCTCCGCACCACTTCTTCCAGAGTTAGTTTGGATTCCCAAACGATATCGATCATTACCACCTAGCTCAGGAAGGGGGGAGCCACATGAAGCTTCTAGCTCCTCATGCCAAACACACACTCATATAGAAGTTTCTACATGCTCTACACCTACTCTTGTCAACACCCAACAAAAAACCGATGAGTCTACGTCTCCCCTTGTAATAGTATCGTCGGAAACCATTTCCTCCATTCGTCAATGGGAGCGTACACTACCATCTCTACAATTGGATGTGGCCACAAGGGTCATAAAAAGCTATCTGCCCACATCACAACCTATGACCCGCTGGACAAATTGGTTCCAAGAGGCTGCAACATCATTGCAAATAATATGATCTACCCAAGGTAAGGGGGAGTATGTACGCACGTGCTCGACATTCTAATGCTTCCTCCTTAACCTTCTCCCCTGACCATGTAATTGCCAAATTCAAGGGGATGTATATATATAGCTTCATACGTTTTTTTTTTTTAAAACAAAGAAAAGAAAAACAAAAAATAGTAAAAAGAGCAAGAGCACAAAAAGAGGAGCAATATCCAATCAAGAACTAGATTGACCTGTCTCACAAACCTACTGATGCTATATCTGTGTTTGCAGATATGGCAGATGCACGATCATCATACACTTCATCCACTCCCACCTTTGGTGAGAGGTATCATCTGTACCTTTCTCAAATATTCCACATGTGCTATCCTGTAATTGAAACTGAATGGGATCATATAGATGTACTAGCCAGAGAGGAAAATGTTGAGGAATTAGAATGGCTAATTCGCCTATTGACCATGACTGACCCCTACTCCGTAGAGGACATATCCCCGATAGCCCAATGCTTTCCTTTTCCACAAGATGACTATCCTCGCATGGTTACATTTTTGATGAGTTTATGTGGAGGGAAAACGAAACGAAAATATCTGACAATGATGAATGGACGGATGAAACTCATGGCACTACTGAGGTTGACTTTATTTATTTGGATGATGCGGATAGAGGCTTAGCCTTAGGGCTAGAGCCAGGACTCTACAACATCCTCTTACCGTATCCTCAGTAGTAGTGTGGTGACTGGTAGGTAGGTTAGTGTTTTCAAGTTTTTTCTAGTTTAGATTCCTTAAACAAGTCTTGAAATTTTCACACTGATGTGCCTCTCGAGGTATAGTGCTTGTTAGTTGATTGTACAAGTTAAAAAAGTTTGAGGTGGGTTCGCTTTCAAGTCCTGAGACTGCCGCAACGTTCATCAAAATATATCTACATCAAATTGCAAGCTGTCTCATCGAATCAAGGAGATCTCCAATTACAGGTGTAATTCTTCCATACCCACTCTCTTTCGTTTTTACTGTTCAATTAATTGCATAAACTATAATGCATGACCACATGGAAATTGTCAATGTGCTACTTAGTTTTTGAAGTTACTTGCATGCTAATGTAAATCATTAATGAGCTTAACTTTATTGGAAATATTCCTAGGCAGCATGACGTCTTTAGTTAACCTTGGAATACGATTGTCTTAGGTCTAGGGTCAAACCATCTTAATGTTTGACACCTGGCCATGTGTGTGTTGACCTCTAGGACATAGCTTTTACCCCTTGTCGAAAGGATGCAAGATAAATTATAGTTCAGGAGCGAAGATCAAAAGAAATTATTTATTAAAAAAAAAGAAAGCCTACAATAAATGGCAATACAAGTCTATGATGTGCTTTAATGTTGGCCTATCGCCTTATTGATACTTGGTAGGCGAGGAGTATTCTACTCCACACCGATGCCTTGGTTGATAAGGGGTAGCCTTGCCTAAAGTGAGCTAATAGATTCCTGGATGATACCTTGTGTTAAACATGGTACCAGGATCGATGTTAGTTTTGCCTTAGGAAGGTCGCCATTGTGTGTAAAAATTGTCACGTGCATTAAACAAAAAAAAATAAAGGCAAAAAGCTCCTGTAACTCTGATGTTTCTTGTTTCCCTAGGCTTGTGGTATTAACTTGTTCTTAGAGTAGACACAGTGTGGTCATGTGTTTATTTATTAAGCTTGGTTATTTTCCTTGACTTAGGCCAGTTATAAACCTTGATTAACCTTTGACACCTTGCTTACTCTTGATTTACTTTCAATAATTTTAAACTCCTGTTAATTTGCTACACTAGCTCATTCATGTGACCCTTAAACTAAGTTCTCATAGCAACATCCATTGTGGTCTAACATGCTTGAATTTATACACTTTATATCTTTTAAATTCCAGCATACCTTCACTCTACTTCCCTGTTTTGCAGACGGTCTACCACAACAACCCTCTCGAGCTTACCATACCATAGCTTCCGAGGACGGAATCTACATCAGGAAGGGGGGCATGTTAACCTATGACGGACATTGAGACGTACTATGTTTTACGTCATTAATTTAAATATTCTGAGTCATGGGCCGGGCTTGTCGGCACCATATGTTAAGGATGAAGGGATTGGGTGATCGCCGATGAGAGGCGCACCTTGAATATCAGTAGGATAAGGGTTAGGGTCGGTCGGCCATGTATGGGCGCCCAAGTGTGAACGGCCAAGTCACCTATAAGAGTCAAATGTAACCCTAAAATCCTCATTCTCATGTGTTGTGAATACAAGAGTGCTCTTGCCTTATCTCTTTGGTTTCCTTCTCCTGCGTGTGTGTGAGAGAGAGAGAGAGAGAGTGATCGAGCACTGTGTAGCGGCACGGCGGCGGAGAGGCGGTAGAGCGGACGGGGGCGGCTCCTCCTTCACGGCTGCGACACGGGAATCCTTCAAGGCGGCAGTTAAGCGGTGAGTGACACACCTTTTTGCATTCTGTTTTGAGCTTGCTTCCCTGGTTGTATGCTTGCAGCCATTCGTGGCTCGCATACGGTGTTCGGCAAGTCCCCAGCTACGACCTGTGCGGCAAAAGCACACAAACTTGTTACATCTTACCATAGCTTTCTTTAATCCCCTACCTTCCTCATGCACAAATCTTCCCATTTTCTCTGCTTTCCATCTATTGATTTTATTGTTGGTGTTTTTATCTTGCTAAAAAGAACACCATTATAGGTTTCCCTTTATAATTATCACCATGCTTTCTTTTGAATAAAACTTGCCCTCTTGTGTTCTTTCTGTTAGACTTGGTTGAAAGATGTACTCCTTGCATATTAAAACTCCCCCAACTCAAGTGTTGTTTTGCCATGAAGAAACAATTCATGGGCTCCCCTCTTTTTCTATATTGCCATGTTGCCTTGAAATCTCAACATATATTTTTCTTCTTCTAGGAAATGATGATGATTATGATGGTGGTGAGAGCAACAGAGCGATCCAATAAGATGTTCTACATTGCCCGCATCCATCTTCATCTTTTTTTTAAAAACACACTAGAGAGAGCGAGTAAGCTTGTCGAAGAACCTAATTTTTATGTGGGAGAAAATGCAATGTACTATGAGAATCAAAGTACACAAATCATACTCACAAGCCATATATCAAAGTTTCAAAAAGAGATCTCAATCTCAAAGTTCCAAAAAGAGATCTCATATGCTCAATACTAAAGTGCTCAAATCAAGTTCCAAAAATAGATCAGTATTCTTTCAAGGAACACGTTCCTTGGCTCTTATAAAATTTAGAGAGAATTGTGCCAACCCTCCACCCTTATGAAATTGTGGTTTTAATACTTATATTTTAATTTATATATGAATATACACAAAAATTCTTATTGTATTTTTTAAGAAGTCAAAGTTCCGAAAATAGATCTCACATGCTTAGTATCAAATTATGCAAATCATATTTCTATTTCTAAGAGTATATATATTACATAGCATTATTGGAATATACACATTAAAAAGCTCTCTATTAAATTTGTTGAACACATAGCATCCCTTCTTCATATTGAGCATAGTCTATGCTCAAACCAACGGTGCTCTTCATAGATTTCTTTTGAGAAACAATAGCCTTCACACCATTTTGCTCATCAGTTCATGAGAAAACTTAAAACTAACACATCCCTCTTTTTGGTGTGCTGTGCATCCTTAACCCACAACCACTTATCCCTTACTTGGATAGGCTTAATGCAAAAAACCATGGGAATCACAGACCACGAAAACAACACAACATATAACTGGATTTTATAGAGAATATTTAAGAGAGTAAGTTGTAAAACAAACATGTGAGGAGATCTGCCACGTGCAGAAACAAACAAGCGATACAAGATTTTCATGTGGATGATGCATGCGTGGGCAAAGAACGAGGATTGGTGACAAGTGGCTTCCTATGTATTTGTCTTCCTTATCGGTGATCGATCAGCGCTGCTAGCTGTTACCCTGTCCTTGCCTGTGTGAAAACATTGATAGTTCTGATGGCTCTCCTCTACGCCAATGCCCTTTCAAGCACCCACAAATCGCGTCTTGCTTCCTCTCCCCTCTCTAAGCACACCATTTGCATTCGTAGCAGCAGCAGCAGCTGCTGCTCTTCTAGATCACTAGCACCTCGGAAGACAGTCCTGTGTGCCCCAAGGTTGACAAAAGTATCCCCTCAATCCTTAAGGTTAGTTTAAACGTCTTCCATTATACACATTTATATAATGGTGATCTTCTTTGTGAGGGCAGTTGTAGTTCAGAATTGCGACGCTTAATATGTTTATTTGTGTGTGTGTGTGTGTGTGTGTGTGTGTGTGTGCAGGTTCGCATCACCTTTCTTTGTTGATGCAGGCCTGCTTAAGCTCAGAACTGTGATCGCACAGATCAAGGGATCCAGTGGTAATGGTGGAGCTTGTAAAGCCACTAGCTCGATCTCTTTGTCCGCAGAGACCCTCAGATGGATTGTCACAGGAGCCGCAGCGTAAAATCCGAAACAACCCACCACCACACACCACCCGCTCCCCTCGCTCCCCCAAAACACAGTTTGTTATTCTCAATGTGTGTAGCCATGACCTTGGAAGCCTCAGCAGAGTTGAGGTTTTTGAAAGGGGGATGGCTGATCAATGTGTGAAGGAAATCATTGCATACTTTATGGCGGGGCCAAGGTAGCCCATGATTGCCAGGATTTTGAGAATGTTGGCAACATCCATTCTTTACCTGTCAAGGTCGTTTGACGGGTTTAGTTACAGATTCCACACGGGATCCAAGCTGTCACTCTTACTCATACCTGCACATCAACATCAGCTTTGGTATCTGCAATTGTACGACCTTGATGGCCATGGTCTTGCAGTTTTTCCAGAAAGGGCTCCCAGCTTTGCCGGTCGGTGGTTGCCCTTGCCTTTGCCTGGAAAACTGCCCTCCTCATGTCCTTTCCCTACACCATTGCTGGCCTAGACTGTCCTGAAGTCAATGTTCGGGTCGGTCTTTGCATACCTGAAAGTGTAGGGAAAGACCGTCGGGAGGCCTTTCCGGGGAGGACTTTTTGGGAGCCCCAGCAATGTCTAAGACTGTAGCCATTTATGGGGAATGGCTGATCAATGTCTGTCCGGATACTGTTACCCAGCTTCATGTGTGAAGGAGAGTCATGGCATACATGATGGTTCAAGCACCCTTGAGTGTCTTCTAGGCAAGTGGCCCTGTTACAAGGGGTCATGGCATACATGATGTTTTGGTTAAAGATGGCCAGCTCCTCTAATGTAGGCTTGTTTTTCTGTAAGCCCATGAAGTTGGGACCCTTCTCATGCCATGTGTGATTTGATGCAGGCTGCTCATGTTTCTGAAGAACACGGCTATCAACAAGTCATTCTTGGTTCCTTTGTTGGCCCTACAAGCACCTCGAGATGCCGTCACTTGGATTAGGTAAGCTGACTGATATGTATAATTGGGAAAAATCTGCCATTATCTTTATTAATGCACGGCACTTGAGACGTTATATACATGGAGTACCTTGTGGGGATACCTCAAATGTCTTTCGACTTTGACACTTGCAGGGGTGAATACGGCCTTTGGGCAGCATTTCTGGCTCTATTGGTTCGGCTATTCTATCACATCCCTGGTAATGTGTGGTCTAAAAAAATCCTTCTCCTTTGTTCATGTCATCTCACATAGTTATAGAAGTGAACACATTATATATCTGTTTAGGGGCTTTAAGCATCTATCATTAGTGTCTAAGCCTGGGCATTCCAATCTATTGTTTTCACATACCAGTCTCCTATTTGTGTTTGGCTTCCTCAGGAGAGCTTGAGTTGCCTTTGATATTCGTGCTGCTTGTCATTACATCCCCTTACCAAGCTATGGATTTCAGGCAAGTTGAAGAGAATCATTCCTCTTATGTATGATGTGGATGCTTGTGTAGTTACGTTGGTTAGCAAAGTTGTCATTGTTTGAATTAGTTGTTTGGTAATGGAGGAAACAGACCATAGAGCATACATCAACTAAGGCTGGATACATGCCCTCTCAACTAGAGAGCAAATCAGGACTGCCTGAAGCACCCAACCCTAATACACATGCAGGGGGGCCGCCTTCACTACCGGTGGATTGGAGTCTATCATACCTGTTGATAATTGGGATGGATGGTCTCTCATGCCGGTCAGGTGCCCTGCGTGTCTGTATCCAGCCTAAAAGTGTTCCATAGGTGCTTACATGCATACAGTGTGTGCCCTTATGGATAGCTTATGTATGTAATGGCTGATGTGTGATCAACGGTGTATTATATATGCTTACTGATTGCATGTTTAAAATGTTTTTAAGAACCTATAAAAATTGCTTCTGAAAACACTTCATGTGTATTGCAGAGGGACAACAGCAGCTATTGTTGTGTGTGCTGGTGTTGCTGCCTACCTAGCATATCAACACTTCTCTGCAGCAGGTGGAATCAAAGAATCTTTTAAAGAGGGCACATTTTTGGCAAGCTTGGCAGTTATTTGCCTTATAGTTGTTCCAGTTGTTTTGTTCTTTGGAGGGTTCTGAGATATTCAATATGGTGTAGGGTGTCTTTCTTGTAAGGTGGAGGTGTTCTGAGGTAGTAAATATGGGATATGGTGTCTTTCTTGTAAGTAGAACTTGCACAACAGTGGTTCTGAATATTCAGTGTATGTTGGGTTTTATCCAATTGCCTAATTTTCCTTGATAGCAGCTGGCTATGAAGTTACTTGGATTCTCTACTGTACTTGGGCTGCTAGAGTACCCCTGGCCTGCTGGCCTGGTGGCTACGTCATTTAACTTCTTAGAGATTTGGAAAGAAGGAGCACACCATAGCAACAGCAAGCCTTGCTACATAATGCTGTCTCTGCATACAAGAGTTGCTACTTACCGACTGCTCGGCCTTTTCCTTCTTTTGGAGTCTTTAACAGAGTTAGAGCGTGATCCTGTGGATTGCTTGAAAACTTTCTCACTGCAGAAGGTAAATAGAGTAGAGCAACTCTTCTGGGCCAGCGATATGACAATTCTTCCCCTTCTCGAAGCAATCCATGGCAGAACGGCAACTTTTAAATCTCCGAAATATCTAGTTTTTATTACTAGAATCTTTGAGAAATAAAAAATCATTAAGGGTTGCTCAAAATCTTAGCCAATACACTGTTCTTTTCGAGCACTCCATGGCAGTGCTCGAAAAAAAACCTGTAATATCACCTTCCAATTTAAAAAAATACCTGCTAATTTATAGCTTGAAGGTGCCAATACTTGTAAAATTTGAGGAAATATAACCTTCAATACTTGTAAAATTTGAGGAAATATAGTACAAATATCTTTAAAATAAAAAAAGTTTTCATTGATAATTTTTTAATTTTATATATAAGGGTTTTCCAATTTTTGAGAAAATGATTTTTTTCGAGTAGTGCTCCACGGGGTAGCGAGAGTATGTTTTTTCATGTGGCATCAATCCTACACTATTACTACACTATTACTTGTTATTTTGTCCTATTACTTTATTTTGCCCTTGCCATAGCACCCATGTGTCATTCTATGGCCATCCCATTTTACCATGTGCAACAAGGAAGAGTTAACTAGTGAAAGACTCAAGTCACTTATATGATTTAATCATCTTTCTCTTTCTCTCTATTGTCATTTTTAAAAAATAGAACACCTCATCATTGTGTGATAAGTGAGCACACCTCACCACACAAATCACACTAATGAAAAAAGGAAACAATTACTTTTCAATTAAAAAATATTTTTTTAAACAAAAATTATATTTACATGCATACATACATATATACATGCATACCCAGGTGCATCTATTTGAGGATATAATAAATGAGCATATCTCACTACACAACTCCACTAGCAAAAAGAAAAAAAGTAAAAGCAATTACTTTTCTATTAAAAAAATATTTTTTTAAACAAAAATTTTATATACATTCTTACATATACATATACATGTGTACCCACACACACACATGCACACACATGGGTATACACAATTACATGCACTCATGCACTCACGTACACACGCATAGACACTTAAGCATACATGTGCATAGTCATACACTTGCATATGCACGTGTGCATGCATTCACATGTGTACTTGATTCACTAGCATGCACACACGCATACACATGCACACTCCAGTGTACACACATGCATGCACACAAGCTGTACACTTGTGTGTATGCACACACATACACACAAGCTCACATATATGCGTACACATACATGCGTGCATCCACACAGGCGCACAGATGCACGCACATGGTCTTGCATACGTGTACACACTCTTGTGTGCGTGCACACAAAGACACATACACGTGTATACATATAGGCACGCGCACAGACAAGCCCACGGTGTACATGCACATATGATTATCGGTACACAATCATACGCGTACACATAGAGTCAATACACGTAGTCTCAACATGAGGGTAACATGAGCTAGGTTCACTAAGACTTTAATAGATCGGGGTACACTAACATAGACATGTGCGCACACACAGTATTGACACAAAGACACGCACGCATGTGTGCACACAGAGTTGGCGTGCACACACTTAACATACACATGCATGCATATACACATACACTTCCACTACGCACGCAATCGATACACATGTACGTGCACATGGAATCAACACATATATGATCACGTATATGCATGTGCACTACACACGCAATCGATACACATGTACGTGCACATGGAATCAACACATTTATGATCACGTATATGCATGTGCGTGCACACACCCATGTGTGTACACATGCACATGATGCACATACACAAAGGCATGCATGTATACACACTCTTGTATGCTTCATGTGCATGTGTGTACACATGCACATACGCATAAAGACATACACGTATGCACACTCTTGCATGCTTCCACGCATGCACTTGCACACACACCAAACATGCATACACACGTGCACATACACTCGCACACGTACACTCGAGCGTGCATGCATACACGCACATGCACATATACTCAAGTGTGTACACACATACGTGCACATATGCATACACATACATGTATACATAAGTGTGCGTGCATGCACACGCTTGTACACACGTACACATGCATGCACATACACGCGTGCATTCGTACATAGGCACATAGATGCACACCCACTCTCTTGTGCACATGTATATAGAGATATACACATGCATACATATAGGCACACGTACATACACTCTCAGGTGTACACAAAATCGACGCACACCCAATCACACATGTACATGCATGTACACAGACCCATATATGTGTGCACACACAAGTGCATGACGCATATACACATACTCGCATGTTTTTACACACGTACACAACACACACAAAGACATACACATGAAAATATGCGTGTATGCACACTTGAACGTGAATACACATATACATGAGCACGTATGCATGCACACATGCACACGTGCACATGTACACGCACACCTACACACATATGCATGTGTATACACATGTGAATCCACACACAGGCACACATACACTCTTGCGTATGTACACATACACATGCATACATAAAGCACACAAACAAGCATAAACATGGTGCTGCACACACACATGCAATTTTGTCGACACATAATCATACACGTGCGCACATTGAGTTGATACAGACACTCTCAACATGAGGGTAATGTGGGAGCCACCTTCATTAAGGCTTTAATACATAAAGGTGCACTCACACAAATGTGTGCGTACACACTATCGACACATAAAGGCACACACACTCGCACACGCACGTGCGAACACAGAGAGTTGACATGCATACACTCGACAAACACATGCACATATATACACACATGCACTTCCACGTGTGCACATACATAATCATACACACATGCACGTGCACATAGAATCGTCACATACAGAATCAACACATACATAAACATACAGAATCAACACATACACAATCATACACACATGCACGTGCACATAGAATCGTCACATACATGCACACATCCCCACACATGCATTTATGTGCATACACATAAATACACACACACCTGCATGCTTACACATACACACTTGCACACACACACACACACACACACACACACACACACACACACACACACACACTTGCACACAGCACACATAGATATACACATGCACATGCACGTGCATGCACACACTCGAGCATGGAAACACACACACACGTGTACACGTGCACAAAAATGGGTTTATGCATGCATACACACACACATGTACACACGCATGCATGTACATACACACGTGCATCTCCACACACACAACAAGCACATAGATGCACACCCACACTCTCTTGCGCACATGTACACAACGACATAAACATGCATACACATTGGTGGATGCTCATATAAACACACACACACATACAGGGCGACACACAATTGCACGCATGCGTACACAGGGTTGATACACATAGTCGACACACACAGTTTGAGCGTGCGGGTAGCATGAGCCACCTTCATTAAGGCTTTATTACTTGATGGTGCACTCAGATAGACACGTGTGTACACATTATCGACACATCAAGGCACACATAATAGCATGCATGTGCACACTCACAAAGTTGGCGTCGTGCACACAGTTGACACACACATGCACATGTATACACACATATATGTCCATGTGTGTGTACACATAAAAAACACCCACACATACATTATCTAAGCGCAAGGGTCTAATCCCTCTGCCAGACCACTGTATGTAGAAGGATTAAACATGCACACACACACTTGCACACATATGCACAACACACAAACACACACATACGTGTACATATGCATGCACACATAAGTATTCGAGCATGCGTACACACGTACACACACATGTACATACATATACACGTGCATCCCCACACACACAAGCACATAGATGCACAAAAACACTCTCTTGTGCACATGTACACAAAGATATACACGTGCATATACATCGACGCATACACGTGCATACAAAGATATACAAGTTCATACACAGATATACACGTGCATACACGTTGACGCATGCACATATAATCACACACACACACACACACGGAGCGACACATACAATCCCACGCATGTGTACACAGAGTTGACACACATAGTTGACACACACATTCTAAGAGTGAGGGTACCATGAGCTACCTTAATGGTGCACTCACATAGACATCTGCATACACACTATTGTTACATAAATGCACACACATTTGCATGCAATTTGCATGCAAGTGCACACTCACAAAGTTGGCATGCACACAATTGACACACATGCACATGTATACACATATGCATGTCCACGTGCACACACACACACGCGCGCGCGTACAATGTCTGAGCACAAGGGTCTATATCTATAGTAGCGAGTGTGTGTGTGTGTGAGGGTGCACATGTGGGTGCATGTGTGTGTGTGTGTGTGTGTGTGTGTGTGTATGTGTGTGTGTGTGCGTGCGTGTGTGTGTGTGCGAGAAAGAGAGAGAGAGAGAGAGAGAGGTTTGAACTTACACACATGAAAAGAGAGAGAGAGAGAGATGTTGAACCCATACACACGTACACATACATATTTATAGTATTGTTCATCCCAAGAAAACATATACACATCTCACACTATGAGTGTATTCACACATAATCACTCATATTCGAATATAAGCTTACAAGTTGGTACATAGGGCAATTGAAATATTATTTCAAGGTGATTACCGAGTTTTGTTTCAACGCACGGGTCTGTGACTTTCATGCTCTCTTTATTCTGAAGGCAACACAGTCGTTCGAGCAGCAATGCGGGAAACTAATCTCAAATCTACTACCACATGGCAGGTCTAAGAGCTCCTCTCTAGTCACGTGTCACATGGCAACAACAAGGTAATACCAAGAAGGTAGTGCGTAGGGCGTAGCAATGCGGGGTCAAGTACTAGTTACCTTCAAAAAAGAAAAAAGAAATTATATCATATTAAACTGAGGTCTTTATAGATCTATTATGTTCTCTCTATTCTTGATGAGAGGGCAGCAACGCGGGGTCAAGTACTAGTTACCTTTAAAAAAGAAACAAGAAATTATATCATATTAAACTGAGGTTTTAATAGATCTATTATGTTCTCTCTATTCTTGATGAGACAACTCAAAAAAAGCGGATCTCCCCCACTTAATTGGTGATGGACAGGAATTCTTCCTCATCCAACTGATCGTCTGTGCGAGAAACACGTTGACAGCTCTATGGTAATTGTGTAAAACCCTTGAATATTGCCAATTAAACTAAGCCTCGGTCCCTTGTTTGTAGCTTGAAAAAAAATGATTTCTCAAACACTATAATAAAGACTTTAGTGGATTTGTTTCTTTAGTAAACATTTGGGAAACTTAGTTTAAAATCATATACACATTTCCTCTTCATTTTCCATGAAGTTGAAAAATTGATGATACGAGGAAACATGTTTTCAAAATTTAACACTAATATTGCATGTTTGTCATCTAGCACAAGATGCTCTATCAACCATTTTGAACTTTCAAGTGGTTGAAGTATAAGGTCAACCTAACATTTCCAAAACGTTGCTGCTGCATAGTAGCAACCCATGAGATGCCTTTAGTGGTTTATACCAACAATGGTGGCTCTGGAGGACCAACAGAATACTAGTTTCATTATAAGATAGGGAGTAAATGCAAACAAGGTGATGTCATTTGGATTATGCAACGCTCTAGGCATGTTCTATAGTCACTTGAAAGAAAATTAGTTTCATTATAGAATGGGGAGTAGATCCATAAAAGGTTATGTGCAATATTCCCATACGCATTCTAGAGGACACCTTCCATGATTAATGAGAGCATTCTTATATTATTTTAGTGTACTTAGAGAAATATCCAAGCACCTAAAGCACCTTAGGTTTTTTCTCGAGGGGTTCACCTAAAAATATGTAAGTATACCACGTGTGTTCACACTGAAGGGGTTTTTTAATTCAAAATTTTAAGGTAAATTTATAGAAATACATTTACAGAAGGGGTTTTTCTAATTGATTTTGAAAAAAACTTATAAGTCTATAAAGAAAAAGGGGTCATTTTATTCATGAAAAATTCACAAGTAAGGGGTTTTTAAAATACCCCTTGAACACACATTATACGTAGGGTTTCTTAGTAATGCACCCCCCTCCTCCCGAGGGTTTTGTAGATATACCAAGATAGGGGGTTGAGTCTCACTAGTAAACATGCGCTTTTCTTTTGTAACTCCAGTACCATTATGGCATGCTAGACAAGGGGTCGAGTCTCATTAGTAAACATGCGCTTTTTTTTGTAACTCTAGTACCATTATGGCATGCAATATCACCAAGTGGTTTGTTATTTTAAAGAAAAAAACATTTATTGTATATGTTTTCTGAAAACAAAGATTTAGTAACTCATAAAAACTCAATAATAAACGATGTATGTCTCTTGGGATAAGTGTGCATATGTACTATGACCTCTTTGTAGACTTGTGTATCTAAAGTCAAATTAATAGCACATTACATTATGATAGATCAGGGGTGTGATCACGAATTATGTCGTAGATCTACTTGCATTTTGGAAACTTGTGTACAATGTATTCAAAAAAATTAAAAGAATATTTCATGCTCCACGTTTTAATCTCTTGTAGATCAATGTGTGTATATATTTTAATCTCGGATAATCTAGTGTGCTTGCATTTTGGGATCTCAAAGAAAGTGTATAAATGCTACGGTACTCAAAATATCAAATTAACTCAACACATTCTGATCTCTTGTCGATCATAGTGTGTATTTTTATCTGTTTTGGGGGTCATCATGTCATAGCCTATTGGGGTCATCATGTCATAGCTAATAGGCCCAACCATTCTGATTTTGGGCAGTTCATGCATTGATTATTGCTATTTTGATCATGTCCTAGCCCAATAGGCCTAAATGTTTGATTTTAGGCAGTTCACACACTAAGTATTACTACATGCTATTCTTTGTTGGTGGTGGTTATGGAAAGTGGTAAAGGCAGACTAGGAGGTTTATAAATGTCTCTTACTAATTGGTTTTGTGTAATTTGAGCAACATTGGGTACTTGTTATTGTGTGGCTAGTGTTGTAAGAAGTGCTATGTGTTGTCTTTAAAGAGGTGGTAAATGCTTATAAATTGATAAAAAATGACCTTGAATTTCTAACTTAACCTTGGTCATACTTTACATATGCATAACTATCACATGTAAGCAACTTCTCTCTCTAAATTATTTTTTAGAGAATTCTATTTTGTTAATGAATACACTTTTAATCCTTAATTGTTATTTGAATTTGGTCTTAACCATCCAAATTCTATTAGCCTTCTGCCTTCGAGAAGTTCAGGTGTGAACAAAGTGTTTGGCTTTTAGTCTTCAATATTCAGTTCATTGCTCTTCGCTTTTAGTCCATGGTTCTCGGCTTCTTTTAGCATTCAGCACTTTTCTCTATATTCAGAAGCATGTTTTTCTATCTAAAATTTTCTATCTTCAACAGTCAATGCTTTGCATTCCAAATTCAATAGTAGTTGGCTGGGTTTACTTTCAGCAGAGTTAGATTACAGTAGAGTCAGATTACACGTCTGCCAACTCCAAACTACTGACTCCACGTCAGCATCAGACCTACTAACTCCACATTAGCTTTGGATCTATTGATGCCACATCACCTTTCGAACTCGTCAACATGAAACCTGTTGACTCCACGTCAGCTTCGGATCTACTAATGCCACATTGAACTACTGACTCCACGTTAGCATTGGACCTACTAACTCACGTCAGCTTTAAATCTACTGACACCATGTCACCTTTCAGAACTGTTGACTCTGCGTTAGTATCAGACCTGCTGACTCCATATTAACTCTGGATCTACTGATGCCACATCACCTTCGGACGACCTGCTCACTCCACATCAACATAAGACCTGTTGATTCTACATCAACTTCCATCGGGCCTACTGTCTCCATGTCAATATTAGGCATGTTGATTCCATGTATGCTTTCGTCTTGCTGTTTCCCCATCAGCTTTTAGTCAGCTGATTTCGACCTGCTACTTCCCCATCTGATTCCGCACACTTGCCAATTTTGCAACCTACTTTTGGTAAGTTTTCTTATCCCTCTACAGGCATTGAAGTACTTTGACTTCCTTTTTTGCAAGTCCTTCTTGTGTCAGCTACACTTCAGTCTGTACATTCCTTTGTTGTGTAACATGTCCGAAAACACCAATGAGTTGTTCGGAATGATGTCCATTGAGGACAAGTTGGATGGAACCAACTATTCCATGTGGATGTATATGATGCGTCATGTTCTGGTGGTGGTAAAGAACCTATGGGTATATGTATCTGGTGCTGACACTCGGCCTGTTGGGCCAACATATGATCTATCAGCACATCCTCTAGATCTGCTATTTTGGCACCAGTGAATCAGTTCTAGTGTACAGCCTGCACATGTTCCTTCTACACCAAAATAACTCAAATGGGATACCAAACATGCATAGTTGCACATGCACTTATTTCTCTCTCCTATAAACGGTAAGTTTTTCCTGTAGGAGGAACATGTGCATGTACAGCTTGCACGTGTTCCTTGTACATTGGAACAACTCAGATGGGATGCCAAAGATGCACATAACGGCAAGTTATTCCTCACATCCGATCATGTTCCTCTGTTAAGAGTGCATGGGACGTCCTTGCAAATGAAGATTAACTTTATATTAGATCCGCAATGAAGCTCGAGTTGCCTATCTTTAGGAAAAGCTTGACTTGGAGCATCTGATAGAGGGTGAATCTATGGATGCATTTCTGACCCGTGTCAAGGATCTACGGGAACAACTGATCAATATTGATGAGGTTATTCGGGATAGTTCTCTTGTCTCTACCATTCTGAATGGCATGCTTGAATCATATCAGGGATTGGCTACCATACTTCGCCTCCTCATAAAGAGCAATTCCGAATTGTATACTTTGGATAAGGTGGTGGCTCTCCTACTTCAAGAAGAGAAATCTTGTTCTCATTAGAACAATATGTTACTTCCGATCAGGCATTTGTTGCCTCCCATCATGGCAAAGGTAAATATGGGGCTCCACCTCATGCCTAAGCCAAAGGGCAAAGCACCAGCCCGGTTAGATAACCCTAAGCCCAAAGAGGAGTCAACTGAGAAGAAGAAGAGATAGAATTACTGTCAAAAACCTAGTCATGTTTTAGAGGACCATCAGAAGTAGAACGAGAGTGAGAAGAACAAGAAGAAGCAAGGACTTGCTTCCACTATAAAAGACAATGCAGAGGAAGTAAAAATTTTCACATGATGGCTATGTAGTGATCATAACATGCAGTGATCTACCTGCCTCTTATTTGTCCTTGTCAAATGCTTGACTGGTACTTTGATTCTGATGCCACTAAGCACATTATTCATGTAAGCAATTGTTTTCTACCTTAAGAGATGCTCTGTCAGGTGGAACCATACTCTTGTTTTGCTGACACCTTGTATGTACCCAAACTCCACAAGAATCTCATTTCTGTCTCAGCACTTGCCAAAGTTGGCTTGAAGATTCAGTTTTCTAATCATTGTTGTTCCATTCAACAACAGAACTGATTCTGATGTGCTTCTCTTGTCTAGTACATTGCGCAATGGCCTTTTTTTAGTGGACATCTCTACTTCATAACTTTCATTGATGGCTACACATGCTTTTGTTGGGTGTATGGTCTAAAAGTCAAGTCCCATGCCTTCTCAACTTTCTGTCAATTTCTTCCTCTTGTTGAAACTGCTTGCAATCATAAGCTGCTAACATTGTGTACCGATAGAGGGGGGGAATATTTGTCAAATGAGTTTGCTACTTTCATTCTGCCCCATGGCATTTCTCATCAGTGTACTACTCCTTATACACCATGGCATAATGGTGTAGTTGAACATTGGAATTAGACACTCATGGAAATGGCCAGTATCTTTCTTCTAGATTTTGGTTTGAAGTAGTCGTGTGCCAATTGTGTACTGAACTACTATCCAATTAAGGCTTTGAAATCTATTGACGGCTTATGAAGCTTGGAATGGTAGGATTCCAGTCATTACTCATATGCATGTATTTGGCTATCTGGCTTATGTGCATGTACTAGCATAGCACAGACATAAGCTTGAAGCAAAGGCTTTGAAATGTATCTTTGTAGGGTATAGTAGTGAAACCAAAGGATATCAGCTGTATGTTTCGTCCACTCGGAAGTTAATTGTATCTAGAGATGTCATCTTTGATGAATATACATCTCATCCCATGCTTTCCTGTCAACTATAGCCATCCATTGATTCTCCGGATGTATTTGATACATTGCTACCTTTGTTTGGTATTGGTATTGACTCCTTTGAGCTAGCTCGACTCTCAGCCACCTACTCTGCACTCCATCAACAGATTCAGTAGCTTAACAATATCCCTATTGCTCTGGATCTCGCTATGGGCATTATGAGTTCACAATCATGCCGTTTGGATTGACTAATGCCCCGGCGACATTCAATCGTCTTATGCAAGATATTTTCAAAGAATACTTGGATGATTTTGTTCTTGTCTTCTTTGATGATATCTTAGTAGACTCAAAGAATGCTGCAGATCATGAAGATCATGTGCGCAAAGTCCTGGAAATCCTAAGGAAACACCAAGTCTTTGCAAAGAAGAGCAAGTGTTCCTTCTCTGTTGTGACCAGGTGGAATACTTGGGATTCATAGTGTCAGGGATTTCTCCTAACCCCGCAAAGATCCAAGTAGTAGTTAAATGGCCAAAACCCAAGTCAGTAAAGGAAGTCAGATGATTCCTAGGGTTAACCGGATGGTATAGGATCTTTATACCTAGGTATGCTCAGATAGCATCCCCTCTAACTAACCTTCTCAAGGAAATGAGTCAAGTTCTTGGATACAAACTGGATGAAGGATGCATGTATTTTAATAATCGGCTATGTATCCCCAATGATGAGGGAATAAAGGGAAGAATTTTGAGAGAAGCCCATGATAGCCTGATAGTAGCTGGACATCCGGGGTTTATAAAAACCTATATGTTTGTGAAGAAAAGCTTCTTCTGGCTAGGACTCAAAAAGGATGTACTTGATCATGTAAGGAAATGCTTGATGTGCCAAAGAGTCAAGGCAGAGATAGTCAAGATGCCAGGGAAACTGCAGCCTCTAGACATTCCACAGATGAAGTGGGAATGCATCAGTATGGACTTTGTCACTGAATTACCTTCAGTGCAATCAGGTTACAAGTCCATTTTTGTGGTAGTTGACAGGCTAACCAAAGTTGCCCATCTGATTCCAGTGAAAGAAACATACTCTACAGTGGATGTTGCCAGAGTTTTCCTTAAGGAGATCTTCAAATTGCATGGTTTACCCAGGAGGATAGTAAGTGATCGAGATCCCAAATTCACATCAAAATTCTGGACTACGTTCTTTGAAGCAGTAGGAACTTTCTTAGATCTCAGCACAGCCTATCACCCCAAAACAGATGGCCAGACGGAAAGGGTGAATCAAGTAATTGAAGATATCCTTCGGTCATGCTGCACAGCAGCAGGGAACCCAAGAAGTGGTTAAGTCATTTGCATCTGGTTGGATTTGCATTTGGTCGAATTTGCTTAGTGTCATGAAATCGCACTATAAAAGTTGTATATTATGCGATATTGGCCACCCAAGGCCTAGTTAAGTAAGTTTTGGGCACCCAAGTGTGAATAAGGGCCAAATGTATATAAGAAGGTATTTTCTCATAATGAAAAGACACAATCTCCTTTTGTGCTATAGAGAGTTCTTCTTTGTGTCTCTTGAGAGAGATTGATATTGAGAGAGAGAGCATTCTAGCATTGTGCCTCTTCTATGCTTGTATGATTCATGCATGTGTGGGAGCGAGTGAGAGAGTGATTACCTTATGCGGCGACGGTGTGAGCGACTCTATGGTGACAGCGTGAGCGACTCTATGGTGACAGCGTGGAGGTGGAGCTTGTAGGTTTGGAGCTTAACAAGTGAGCTTGGAGGCCTCAAGGGACTCAAGTTTGAAGCATTGGTAAGTGTCCTATGATGGTTGTGATCTATTGCTCATCCTTTAGGTGAATGTATTGAGTTCCCTCTTGGAGGTGTGGTAGCCCATAACACCTAGATTTTTGGTTGGATGGGTTCTCAAACTCCAAGTTATGAGCTTTTTAGGTCTATAGAGAGGCAATGACATGTAGAACCCCCGGGTAGTAAATTTCCACTTTGACCAAGAAAACGAGGTCCAAATCTTGAAGTTTTTAGCTTTCTGGAATGAGGAAAGAGCATACTATCTAGCTATGATGTCAAAATAGGTTCAGTCTAGAAACCCTAATTTCTACAGAAACAGGGTATCCAGTGGAAAAATGGATGTAGCGGATATCTTCGGTGTCTAAATGGTGAGGTCTAAGGCTAGATGGGAAGCTTAGGGTATGGGGAGCCTAGCCCTATGCTCACTTTGCCAAAATGAAGTGTTTTTTGGACAGGGCAGCCTTCTTGTCTGGCTAGTAGACTTGCCAATTGGAGAAGTAAACGGAATCCGAATCAAACACTTGAGGGTTCCAAACGTAGCCCTTGGAGACTAGAATGAGACTATGTAAACACCTTGAAAGCAGCCCTAACCCTCTCGGCCTAAATTAGGGTTTAGTGCCATAGCAAAAAACTACCAAACTTCTCTCCAATCACAATCCGCACTTCCCCTTTGCTTTGGTAATGTCGTCTCCCTCGGACCTTTTTTGAAGGCATGAATTTCATCAATTTGTAACTTGGCATCCACATGTAACCTCAAGTACCTTGCATAAGTGCTTTTTGCAAAACAATTGATAGCACCTCCTTTGTTTTAAAAGACCAAATCTCAATATCAAATCAATTGAAATACCAAATCTCAATATCAATATCAATTGAAATCAATTGTAATACTAATTCCCATGCTAGATGCATCCCCAATAGGCACTTGGAAGTCTATGTAGAACATTGAAGCTTGCCGATCTCCTGGCCAAAAGCTCTTCCCACCCTCGTACTACCTAGGTTGAAACTAGGCACAAGTTGGGGCCATTTCTTCACCACTGGTACCTAATCCTCCACCTTACCACTTTTCCAAGGCACTCACGCGACAAGGTGGATTCAAGACATACTCCCCCCAGCTTTTTCTCCAAATACCGAGGTACCCTCACACATCACTTGCTTTACTGGAAATTGAAATGTGAATACAAGTGTGTGTGTGAGTTGTATAGCATGAACTTGAAAGTGTAAATGAATTTCACTTACAATTGGCACTTATAGTTGCATTCCATGAACATCCAATATACGAGGTTAATGTCGTAGAAGAGGTTATTTGGGAATACAATTTAGCTCCTTGATGTCTTCAATCCCCATGGCTTTATGTGGAAGCAAATCAATACCAATTGCACAAAGAAACCCCAAAAGAGAAAGGCAATTTGACTTCAATGATCCACTTGTGGGTATGCAATTCCCTTGATGAAATCAATACATAACATGATCAATGAGACCTATGGGCATATGTCTGTGCATGCATATTGAAGAGAAAACCCAAACAAGCTCCTGTTGCATAGGATTCATTATTGCCCCTACATTCTAGTAGTGCATTGTGTGAAAAATGAATGGATAAGATATGTGAAGTGGGAAGAAATTGTGAGAAATTGGTTGTGATGCTGTGTATGTTTGTGGTGTAGTGGTTTTAGGATAAAGCTTCACTGTTTGTTCTTGTTAATTTTGACATTCGCATCATTGAAAACACTAACGTCGTGAATGAGCAAGTTGGTGTGCGGTTTTCTTTCTTTTTTAAAAATTTCATAAAAATCAAAGACATAAGGGACCATTGACTGTGCCAAGAAATTGCATTTCATTCCTTTTAGGAGTGGCACAATCAATTTGGTATCAAATTGGATAAGTATTACGCACCCAAAATCACAAACTTTTGATGCAGGAAGTTCCACATAAAAGTGCAAAAAAGTTGTTCACGTCGTGAACCATTTCCTGTAGTCGCTCACGAAATTAGTGCTGCAATTAACGCCAGAAATCACGGGATTGCCTTGCCATAAATAGAAAACCTTATCCTCTAACACCTCTGACACCGCGAAGTCTGCCAAAATTTTTGAGCACGTGAAAGTTCAGTAAAGTGTTCACGACATGAAACATTCTGAATTTGTTCACGGTGTGAAACCCTTACTGGTTCACGACATGAAACCCTTTTGAAATTGTTCATGGCATGAAACACTTTCATGTTCATGACGTGAAACATTCTCTATAGATTCACGGGTTGACCAAACCTAACAATTAGACAGTCCAAAGCCACAAGGGTTGGTTAAGGAGCGCAGCCTATATCATAAAAGAGGGGATCTAATCCTAAAGGCAAAATTTTTGAGCACGTGAAAGTGCAGGATAACGTTCATGCCTTGAACCATTTCTTGCAATTTCACGGCTTCTGAAACATAGCGATAGAATCAAAAGAAAAATCAAATTGGGTTGACAAATAGCTTATCAAATCGTGCATACATGCACTTAAGATCTGGAAAACTCATCAGAGACGATCTTATGTCTGACAATAGTGCAACGAATCACCCAGGATCTTCCTATCAAAGAAGTGGGGTTAGGACATTCCGAGCACACACCTGAGTGTTTTAAGAAACCTGACCACCGCTGAAACTAGTAGTAAAGAGTCCATGGAAGAAGGGTTGAGATACGCTAGGTTTGGGAGGAAGAGAAGAAACCACACTCCCCAACCAGGTCCAGTGGTATCATTGATATGGCCCGGGGATTTTTCGGTCTCCAAACCAATCCTCATGATGAAGAAGCGCAATCTATGGGCATGGGTACGTCAACCAGCGTGAGACTCGCTCCACAACAAGAAGTGCCATTCTAAATGTCGAATTCTAGGCAGTCGAATACCGACACCCCCCGCATGAGACGAGACATAGAAAGTACGGCTAGGACAGGTCAAATATTCTTCCCCACACCACCGAGAAAGTAGAGTTATATCTCAAACGGAGTGTGGTGGAAAGAAAACTACGAGAACTGAGCTTAAGGAAACAAGAGCTCGATACTCAAAGGACGAGAGCTTAGCAAAAGGAAACAAAAAGTTTTAACCCACTCCAATCACGAGGGAAGGAACTAGAAATAATTATGGGTAGAAGTGAGGGAGAGATTCCAAACTTAGAACCCATAAACAAGGAATCCATAACAGAGGAAGGGTTTACAACCATAGAAGAAGAGGGTAACCTAGCAAGCATGGAAGGTGAAGTAGAGGACCGACTCTACACCAAAAAGGATATTGATCAGATGATCAATAACCCTACGTTCCTACAAGACATGGAACTTTTGATTCTGCAAAGACATACGGAGGTGACTAATGGGGAGTCACTCTAAGGTACCGTCGGCGGGGCTGGACCATCCCATGGACCTGAAATACCTAGAAGAGCCAATACAGGAAGGGGACAAGGTCTAGGAAGGGGGGGAGCAACTCCTCAAATGCCTAGGATAGATCCAACCATGGACCTTAAAGTGGCCATAAGGGTATGGCAGCAGAGATGGCCATAAGGGTATGGCAGCAGAGATGGGCCGGGGATGGCCAGAGAACTAGGCACTGCTCTAGAATCTCGACCTTCCTAGATGAAACCCCATATCATTTCAAAACTTGTACAAAAGTTCTCTAGGGACGGGGATCCTATCCAACATGTAGAGATTTTTGAATCCACATGTGAAACCTGCGGGCCAGTCAGTGATGTGACAATGATACATGCCTTTTCACTAACCTTGGAAGGAAAAACTCATCAGTGGTTTCGAATCCTTAAGCCTGAGGATAAGGTTAATTTCACAAGGCTAAAGAATATTTTCTTGCCCAGTTTTGCCCGAAGTGGTGATAGATGGAGCCCTGTGGCACAATTACATAATATCAAACAAAAGGAAGATGAGTCGATGAGAGACTATGTTTCTCATCTTAAGCACTTGAATTCGAGGTGCAAACTTGGGGAAAGGTTAACTAATGATCAGTTGTTACCTTGTTTCTGGAGGCGGGTTAGAGACCATAAAATGCATGATTACCTGGTACTAGCCCAACCTACTACTCTTGATGCATGTTGCAAACTGGCAATCGAATATGAAGATAACACGTTGGAATTGCCGCAACCAGAAGATGTTAAAACATCTTCAGCAACTACGACTTCGCGTGTCTCGAGCCACTAAGAAATTGGAACTCGAAGCAAGCAAGTCAGAAACATGACAATGGATGAGATCAATAATGCCATATTAGAGAAATTGAAAGTCAAGGAGGGAAGAGAAACATCTGGGCATGGGCATAATCACCTTTACCCCCATAGGGAATTGGTGTGGTGCTCTATGTGCGGGTTAAATCACACCACCACTGAGTGTCCATACTTAAGAGCAAGGCCATTACTCTATTGTGCTCACTGTGTAAAATTAGGAAATCATGACACTTCAATGTGTAAATATCTAAGGGTTCAAAATGTTGCACATCTACTTGCACTTAGAGCCCCATTGGCTTTACCAGCGCCACCTGTACAGATCACTGCTACTGCTGGATAACCCAACTCTTCCTACTTACCTAGGGGGATGTTTCGGGTACAAGACGCTTCACCTTTGCCGCCACCAATTCTACCACCACAACTACATAGGCTAAGATCAATCAAGTATTGATCGAAGAGTCGTCAGAAGATGTTGACATGGTGCGGGAAATAGAACTTAGTGGGGAGTACTTCGAGGAAACCGTTGAGGTTACGCTAGAATACTATGTCTTACATAATAACACGCTAATACCTGTGTTTCAAACCACGGTACAATGGAAGGGCAAGGACATGAACTCGAATCTGAGAAGAGAACTGCTACAATGCTTTGGCTACGGAGGGCCCCATTGAGTTGCCGAGTGCCCAAACAAGAATATGGGTCATACACATCAACCCACAACAAGTGGTGGCTTTGCCCAATGACATGCCAGTGCTCACCGGTACTAAATGTGGAATTGATCATTTGATCAAGGATTTTCCATTCCGAGCAAGTGGCTCTACTTCTAGTGCGCCAATCAGGCCACCATCCAGACCATTAGTGTATAATCTAGGAAGATCACACCACTCAATGTCCTAACAAGAGCTCAAGCTCAACTAGGAGACAAAGAAAGAAATCGAGCGAATGCGACTATTTCTAGAGCTGGCAGGAGAAGAGTGAAAAAAGTAGGTAAGGGTGACACAAGGGTCACAATCCAAGACGGATCCGAAGAAGATACAATTGATACCGGATCCACCCAATCGAAGGAAGAGGAGTGTCAAGGGATTAATCATAGAGGATCAGACCAGGAAAAACAAAGAGAGCAACCAATAACTCCTAAGGGGGTCTGTGAATATCCCAATGCCGACGGGGAAATAAGGAAGCTCGAAGATGCCAAGGCCTTAGTCGAAGAGTACCAACAGCTCCATGAAGCCAAGATGAGGGCCAACCATGTAGTAAGGGATACAATTTATCCACAAAACGAGCCAACCCGGGATAGGGAATTGGATGTGCCAACCCCAATTCCGGAAGGAACAGAAGAGGAGTCCCAAGCAAACACACTGTCCAGAATGTTTGAGGAAAATGGGTTAGGGGAGTCCATCCATTCCTTCCCTATGGAAGAATACGAGACACCTACATGGGAAGAACCCTCTATCTCCAAAGAACCCAGAGACATAGGAAGCCTCGTGGCTATGCTATCCATGCGTGTCCAAATTCCAGAGATGAGACTTTGCCGCCTTTGCAGAAAGAAGGCATACAAGGGAAACCTGAGTCGTTAAGATACCAGTTAACCAACAACTGGGATGCTACTACGAAAGCGACGACACATGCTACCATTCCAATTCATCATAATGGGTACTAGGCACTGGCTATCCTGGATGGTGGGGCAGGGGTTAGTATCATTACAAAATGTTGCTGGGAAAACTGGGGGAAACCTAAACTAAAAAAAAACAGATCTGATTGTTAAAATGGCCGACGGAACATCTTCGAGGCCCATTGGGCTTCTGGATAATGTTAAATTTAGACTTTTTCGTTTCGCTATATCATCGTACATTCGTGGTCATGGACTTCCTGCTGCCAGCCAACCTGACACATATGACATAATATTGGGGAGACCCTTCATGAGGGAATCCAAATTGGTGCATGATTGGGCCTTGGATCATGTGTATGTATGTAGGGATTTGCAAATCTTAAAGATTGATATCTGAGAACATGGAAAGCACACCCCATGGAGGGGCAGTTGTTTGGTAACGATTCGGTCACAACGGAGCGAACCACCTCTATACAGATATGCCAACCCTTGGAGGGAGATCCCAAGGATGAAGAGGAAATGAAAATGTATGCATCACTCTCTCCTCCTGACTTTAGTGAAAATTGGAAGCATGTGTTGGCCACACCATTGATGTGATGCAGCCCAGAGGAACCTAGTATTTGGAGTCTGGAACCATCCCCACAACCTCTATCTGCATGGTTAATTGGCAGAACATTGATGAGGAATCATGAGGGGAGACGTCAAGTACAGAAGGTACTATAGCACAAAGCCGTACAAATGCTCAACGCCTTAAACGGTGGCGGAAACAAAAACGGTATATAGCCCGATGAAATGCCCTATTACAAAGAAAACCCACGGATGCCTAGTGGCTAAGGTACCTTGAGGCCACTAAGGTACACGATGAGTTCTCAAAGGATTGGGGCGAGGAGTTGAGTAAGATATCGTTGGAGGGAAGGCACAAAGAGAAAATCATCCTTCAAGAGCCAAAAACACCCAAGCTTACAAAAGTTGGGCACCAAAAACGTAATAAAGCCCTAGCAGAGGCAGAACGTGAGGCTAAAAAGATCATGGCTAAAGCCAAAAGTGACAATGAGGACAAACTAGACTTGCTTTCAGTACCCGACCACTTCAAAACCTACACTGTTGATGAACGGAGGGTGGTCCGACTGACATCTACAAGGGTGAAAGAGGATGGGCTATCCACATCATACGATGGCCTGACAGAAGTCAAGGAGGTAGATATTGTGGGACCAGTGGAAGAAGCCATCTACATTGCTAAATATTTGACTTCGGTTGAAGAAGATGAGCTCATTGCTCTCCTCAAGGAATTTAAGGATTGTTTTGCCTAGAATTACAAGGAGATGAAGGGGATACCGCCTGAGGTGGTACACCATACGATTCCAATCATGGAAGGTTCGAGACCAACTAGGCAAAAGCCATACCAGATGAATCCTAAGTATGCAGCGACAATTGAAAGGAGGAAATTGACAAGCTCATTGCAGTGGATTTTAGCTATGAAATCGAACATACGGATTGGTTGTCACCAATCATAATAGTGTCAAAAAAGAATGGAAAGCTTAGGGTATGTGTTGATTTAAAAAAGGTTAATGCAACCACTAGAAAAGACCATTATCCACCATTGCCTTTTACATAACACATTTTGGAAAGAGTGGCTAGGAGAGAAGTTTACAACTTCTTGGATGGATTCTCCGGCTACAATCAGGTGTCCATAGCACCAGAGGAATAGCACCAGAGGACCAGCACAAGACCGCTTTCAACACAATGTGGGAGACATTTGCATACAAGGTTATGCCATTCGGCCTCACAAGCACCCCAGTGCACTCTTGATGGGTGGACCATCTAGCCTGCTTGAGGAAAGTGTTCGAGCAATGTCGATTATATCATATATCACTGAACCCCTTGAAGTGTCAGTTTTGGGTCAAGCAGCATGGTGTGATATTGGGACACATTGTCTCAAAGAATGGTATATCCACGAATGATAGCAAGGTCAAGCTGATATTGGAGCTACCACCGCCACCAACTACAAGGGAATGCAAAGGTTTATGAGTCATGTGGGGTATTATCGTTCGCCGCTTCATAATTTTTTATGCTGAAATAGCCAGACCCTTGTACAAGCTCCTCATTGTTTTTGAGTGGACCGAGAAGTGTCACGAAGCATATGATCGATTGAAGCAAGCATTGGCCAAGCACACCAATTCTACGACCCCCCAAACATCTGACGATCCATTTCATCTAACATTTGCTTCAACACATTCACTCTAGGTTGGACCAATTTAATGGCATTAAATAATCTTGTCCATAAAGTACCTTAAATTGACTCATCCCTATGCTTCCGATGATTAGATGCATTGTAAGCAAATTCTACCAAATGTAGATAATTCATCCATCTTTTGGGTTCTCACTTGAAGAATATCTTCGATTACCTAGTTCACCCTCTCTGTCTGGCCACATCAGTCTCTAGATGATGAAGCAGTACTAAGATCTAGAGAGGTTTCCACAGGTTCAAAGAATGCAGTGCAAAAAGAAGATGTGAACTTCACATCTTGATCATTGACAATCCGTTTGGGTAATCCATGGAGTTTGAATATTCCCTTCAAAAAGAAATATCAAGAGTGTAATAAGTCATTTTCATTGGAATCAAATGACCTTTATCAAGTGACCTACTACAACTGGAACTATATCTGCATTAACTAAAGGCATCAAGTAATGAAATCCATCCTTGTACAACACTTCCATTTTATTTGTGCAATACATAACGGATGCAACTTTCTCGGCATTTTTTATCCTTTTAGCTAGCAAACATGCTACTTTCGTGGAATTTTTGTCCTTTTGATCTTGATCTTCTTTTATTCTTTTGGCCTTGACAAACATATTTTAGTACATCCTTTTTAAGTCCAAGCCAAAAGAAACTCTTCTTTACATCCATGAAAGTCTTCACATATCCAAGGTGTCCTACTATAGAGCTATCATGAGCTTCATTTAAAATTCTATTTGTGAGATCTTTACCTTTAGGAATACACAATGGATTATTGAAGTACAAGCATTTATTCTCTAATCTGAATCCTTGAACTTTCTTTACTTCATGTGACATCTTGCTTAAGAAATGCAATAGACGAGCCAAAGAATTTATGTGATCCAATCTTCTCCATAATCTCAACAATGAGTAAAGGATTTGAAATTAATGTTACTGCGCGAGTAAGGAAGCCTTCCTGTTAAACATTTGCAACCATATTCTCTTTGCATGATCTACACTTGATATCGAAATCAAACTCTTAAAGTGTTTGCATACATCTTCTTTGCCTTATGTTAAGATTATTTTGGGTTAAAAAAACCACTTTCTAAAACAAACATAACCAAAAAGATAGGGTTGTCAAAGCTTCAAGGTATGCAATATTGCAAGTATCTTAAGATCATGGACATCATACTTCCTTTCATGAGGTCGTAATTTTCAAAGACTCATAAGGGAAATCCTTATTTCATTAGGATTCATCCAACAACAAATCCACTGGCATCAATAATAATGACTTCAAAGGGCTTCTTGAACTTTTGTAAACTTAGCACCAAATTACTCACTAAATCAACCTTCAGCTTATCAAAGGTACTATGACACATTGCAAACCATTGGAATGGAATATCCTTCTTAAGAAGTGTTGTCAAGAAAGCTTGGTAAATTGAGGAAAAAAGATCTAATACCACCCTATCAAACCTATGAGTCCTCTGACTTATTTTATCGTCTTTGGTTTTGGCTAATCATCAATACAGCTTGTACCTTGGTGGGATCAATTGATATACCATGTTTTGGCACTATAATCCCTAGTTATTCAATCCAGTTGAAAATGATAATATCCTGACCACCACCAATCAATCTTTGTAAATATCTAAGCTCCATGCAAACGGTCTAACAGTTTTTTTTATCTTGGGAATAGGACATTAATGCTTAATAGTAAGATAATTCAACCCTCGATAGTCAATAGATAATGTGAGAGTCCCATCCTTCTTGTTCTAGAAAAGAATTGGTGCACTCTAAGGGGATACGCTGGGCCAAACAAAGCCTTGCTCTCCAAAAGTTATCTAAATTATTCCTTGGGCTCAATTGCCTCTGGAATGGCCATCTTATAAGCTATTTTCACTATTGGTTGGGGGCTCCGAGGACCAACTCTAACCTCACGAGTCAAGGGTATTTCAATCAAATTCTCAAGAAATATGTAAGCATACTCACTTAGCCCTTCTAGATCCTTCGTATATATGACTTTATGCCTATAGGATTGAGCTTAACAACATAAATTGCTTGCTTCTTCCTGAGTACCTCAATAATTAGATACCCTTACAAGTTACAGGGGAGCTCTAGTTACTCCAATCCCTTCCACCTTGTGTAAGAGAATACAACGCGTAGTGTATACAAGATAACACTCACAAGAAGTAGGATCTTTCACAGCACAAATTTCTCAATAAGAGAGATAGAGAGGAATATTATATTATTGAAGTGATACAATAGATGGCAAATCCCCACAGACATGTGATCATGTGAAGGGAGCTTTGATGGCTGATTTGGAATTGTTAAGATGGATGCCATATGCTAGTAAAAACTAGGGAGTAAACTCAAAGTGATTATTGATAAAGTGTGTGGAGAAGGGATTGGTGGCTATGTATCTTTATAGGCCTATATGCACGAGGTGGTCATAGTAGATGGAGGCTATATGCTAGTAGAAACTAGGGAGTAAACTCAAAGTGATTACTGAGAAAGTGTCTGGAGAAGGGACTCGTGGCTGTGTATCTTTATAGGCCTATATACACAACGTGGCCATAACATGACCATGTAGGTCAGTGGTCATAGTAGTCAATGCCACCATCCTCGGTGTAGACTCAACCTATAAAGATGTAACAAAGACTGTATAGGGCCGTGGTCATACTTGGTGCCAACGTCCTCAATGTAGACTCGGCCTATAAAGATGTACCAGCCACTATATCATTCCCACCACGGCCATCCGGTCTCATCTTGGACCCCATTCAAGCCCCATAATGGGTGTCCAAGAGTAAAGTCTACCTACTCCATATGTGGACCATTATAAGATAACGGTCCAATGTAACATGTAGCCTATTTAGTAGTGTGCCAAATCTAATCCAAGATATCTCTAAACCATCTGGCCTCATAGGCCACCTTCTCATGTGAATATCTCTAAACCATCTGGCCTCATAGGCCACCTTCTCATGTGAATATGAGGATTCCAAGTGCCCATGATGCTCAACCGTGGCTACTTTTCATAATGGGGGTTGTATGAACATGAGCTAGCTAATGCCAGAACAATATAATATGAGAGTAGAGCATTGATATCCAACACCTTCTTGATTGTTGTGGACTAAGATCGTATGCCTCTAGTAGTAATGAGATCTGGGAGTGGAAGGAGTTGGGAAGGTAATAGCAACATAGGTATTTGGGCAATCCTTCATCAAATATCCTAGTTTCTGGTCTCTAAAAAACACTCACTCTTGAGCTGAAAGCTGAAATTATAGATCTAATGGCATTCTAGGGAAATAATGTTGGCATCTATTGGGCCCACTAGCTTCTGATACTTGGCCCTGATCATGTCCCCTATTTCTCTTTGACTTTGACATACCAAAATTAGATGAAGCTCTTTGGGGGAGGGGGTAAAAGGGCATTTGATGGGCCATCTCCTTAGGAAAGTTTTGTGCAAAATCTTCAACCATCCTAACTACTTCAGCTATAGATGAGGGCTTTATGTTCTTCAATAATATGTCCAAGGGAGGATCGGATCTTTTGATAGGGTCTCATCATCCATTGTAGAAGCATACAGAACTAGACTTACGCAATATCGGTGATATGCCTCAATAGGTTTGCCAACCCAAGATAGTGCTAGAAACTCATTCATCTTCTCTTCTTGAAATCCACGAGACAACCCTTTGATGAAGATAAGTCTTCATGTCTTTCCATCTCAACTAGTTGTAGTTTATATGGTTAGATTCAATGTGGTTTCTTGAGCTATTCTGGGCTACACAAGTAATATTCAATTTGGTAAGAGCCATCTTGTGCTTCTATCATTGTACCTTGCAATATCAAATTACTCATCTATAGAATCTGTCCAATTACACACTACCTATTTCAAGTTGTTACCCTCACCTTGGAATGGTTTTGACTGAGATCTATGGAGTGCCTCCTTAACATCATTATCCAATTCAACACTACCTCTTTGAGGTTTTTACCCTCACCTTGGAACGGTTTTGATTGGTTGAACTTTGAACTATAGTGAGGTTATGACAATAATAACCCATGTTTCACTTATATATAGTGCCCACTGCTGCTATAAATATGAGCTCTATGGAGTGCCTCCTTAAAATCATTATCTAATGCCTCAATTTTGGGTACAATGTTTTGAGCTTGACAGCCACACCTCATGATTCTTCTGAACAAAAAGGCTTTTGTTGAATGAAAATATTGGCAATGACGACTATATAAGTGGAAAATTATTTCTTTATTTCCTCAAAATATTCACTGCATTGCCAAGAAAAGATCCTAATCTTGGGCTCCAAAAAGATGAAAACGGTGATATTGGCCTATAATTATAAACTTTCTACGAGGGAGAGGGCGATACACACTAAGATGATTTAGCTTAGCTAAATTTCATCTATAAGGTAAAAAGGCTTATGCCACGAATTTTGTACTCTTTTACAAAATCTAAACTCTCCATAATCATGGCCAAGTTTAAATTAGAGGCATAGAATGGAAGATAATCTATGTCTATCACCAAAATAAACTTTTCTTTGTCCTTGTCCCACCGATGATGCCATAAATATTGACTGATAAAGCTTTCTAAAATAATATTCTCGACAACCCAGATAGAAATTTGCAGCTTACTGCTCAAATGCTCAAAGGTAACTCAGATCGCTCTAATAAGTTCTAAGCCATATTGTACTTTAATTCTTCAAAACATTACTTGAAATAAAAGAAAAGATTCAAACAAAGGACAATAAAATATGTATTTTATTCCAAAAAGTTTTATTTTAAGTACATCAACGAAAGAGGTCATCAACAACCAAGCCTAGCTCTCATGGAGTGACCATGTGTGAAGAGACACTCCATAGTAAACTTGATTAGATGCTTGGCTGTAGTCGAGATTCTATGTCAAGGAATATAATGTCTAACTATTCTATACATCAATCTATGAGCTTTAAGATCTATACATCAATTGATGAGATCTAGAATCTCATTGAAAGCAATCTGTAACATCCAATCGAATTAGGATTATTCCAAGGGCAATGTTCTATGACAATGGCTCATCCTGGTTATAGGTAGCCTTGATCCATTGACTCATACCACCAGTACCTTCGATCGACAACTGTCATAATGTAAAGGCTCTCAAAGTGTTGGGCTAAGGTAACCCTATCTACACAACTAGATAAAGAGATAAGGTGCTCAAATACGAAGGCTATCATGTCATTCTCCATAGATAGCTCGGTGTTTCCAGATAGGTAGGGTCTCACTGTTGCTCCATCTAAATGAGAAATCCAGAAAAAAACTATAAGTTTTAGTTTAAGAGAGTGCACCATACGATAAAAATTAAATCAAAACTTTGTCTCTCTAGAAATAGGCTTTCCTTTGGAGAGATTGACTTAATTTAACCATATTTGATACAACTTGATTTTCTAGAGTCATCCTATCCTTAATTCTACTTACTTAGAAGGTCACTTCACTTTCTTTCTCTAGAATTCTCCTTCTAAAGTTTTCTATGTCTATAATCCTTTGTAAGAATTTAAAAATGAATTTCAAATTTAAATTCTAACAATTTTCCTTGGGCAAGATCGACAATTCCAATTCAAGATCAATGATCCAACAATGTATTCATGGTGGTAGTTACTTTATGTACTTTTCGAGTATTATAGGAGTCTTTACTCTATTTTACATCCTCTTATTAGAAAAGAATATTTGACTAGTAGTGTACAATCCAGGGTATCAAACATTATATCATGCTATTTTTATACACATTACCGGCTTGTAGTAGTAGACACACATTGTCATGTCACTTTATTTTATACCTTATTACATGGGTCTCTACTTATACACATCAAACATATTTCTCCTCATACAAGGCTACATAAAGAGATAAGAGTATATACTATAAGAAAAAGTACTCTCATACTGTAACGTATAATGTTCGGTCCATAGTGTGAACCCAATTATATAAGCTGGTGCTATAACTATGCCATATTGTAGTAATCTAAATATGACTGTCATATAGCTTGTCATCCACAGACGACATATCAACCATAATCTCACCAACCGTGCCAGTGGCATAAGTGTGGCTGCTATCACCTATGCGGATCATCAATGTCTATAGCACTAGTTGAGCTCAATATCTCAACAATTATGATGTTATTCTTAGATGCCTTATTCTGCGTCAAATGAATTTAATTCACAACTAGGAATCACAACTGAGACAGAGATGACATCTATCTCCACCAGGAAGATGGCACTATCAAGGTGAACTTAAAAAGCCATTCCTATAGAGATGTGACCAGGACGCCTATCAACATAGGGTCGAACATGACAACATACTCTACAAGCTTAAACTTATGTCAAGTGAATGGACATAGCTGTAAAAGATATGAGCAAGATGAGGAAACTTCCTGAAATCGGCCTCTGATAGAAACCAGAGTGCGGTAGACTAGCAGTCACCCGTCCACTTGTAGTCTAGATGTGAAAACAAAACAGATTGGAGCTAGAGTGCCCAAATCTGAAAACAAAGCGACACCTGTTGGCCCCAAAGCTTGGCGCCCCTTGCGGTATTTCTTTATTAAATTCCAAAAAAAAAATATGAATGGCTGAGTACAACAAAAATCAGCCAAGAGTTTACACCTGTATGTCCAATCTGACGGCCCACAATACCTCTTAGCACAGAGGATCTATGCACACAGATCTGTGTTCCACAATAACACACTGTGCCTCCCTCTGATCAGCCAAGAGCACTAAGCAGGGCAGCCATGAGCATACATCTGGAATAACTCAAGTGCTTGATACAACATCTCAGCTCATACATACATATGTTATCCAAACTCTGTCTCAACCCTTGTCAATCTGCCATACCCCTCCTCTCACAAGGGGCCAGATAACTCATATCTGCAACAGACATCAAGCAGTAGAAAGAGAGATAGATGAACAGAAGCGGAGCTTACCAAATTCAGCTCGTGAAACAGCACTGGAGAAAGCAACGGTACCAATCTGTACTTGCAGGTACTTGTTCCCACAACCCTGCTTCACACATGTGTTTGTACTTGTCTGTACCCTCCTCCTTGTGTTCACTTCTATGCTGTCTTTGAAAGTACAGATCTAAAAAACAGCACTGTACTTGTCTGTACTTGACTATACTTGCTTGTACTTGCTTGTACTTGACGGTACGGGCTGTTTCTGCAGAAAACCTGAAGTAGTCACCTGCTGATTTGCTGCTGGTCACCTGCGCCGTCTGCAACAGTATTGCCCAACACCTGTACTTGCCCCAAAACTGACCGTACAGTGTACTTGCAAAAAGTACAGAGCTGTACTTGCAGTCGTATAGCCTGTACAGCCTGAATTCAACAGTCGCAGCCGCCTATATCTGTCCCACAGCTCTGCGCCTCTCTATCCACAGCAGTACCTGCTGTTCGTACAGCACTGTACGATTGTTGTACGGCCTGCTTCAGCACACAGCTCACAGAAAACAGCAGCAACAACCCTAATCAGCAGTCGACCTGAGTTTTCTCAGCTTTTCCACGCATGTGAGCCCACTTTTGCTCCACGACTCTCAAAAGGGAAGAGAGAAGAGAGAAACACACACTCCAAAAGTGGAGTGGCCCTCCTCCCCAAAATAATCCCTAGGGCCCCAAACTTTAAAAGTCCCTAGGGGCCACTAAGGCCTAGGGGCAAACTTTAATAAACATTAAAGTTTAATGTTCTAGTTCCCCCCCTTCACACCTAGGGATGTCCACACATCTTAAACTCTGTCCGGGCACCCCCGCCCATGTGAATCATAAAATATTCTGACTCTGCAACCACCATGCCCACACTTGTGCTGTTCCATTTTCACAGGGCCATGACACTTCCATTGCTTCACTATTAGACCCTGAAAAGGAGAAAATTTGGATGCACATGTTGGCTACAATGAATGCATATCCTAGAACCATGGGAACTTAGTTCTAAGACAAAGATGGTAATGGCATTGTTCTTATCACAACCATATCTACCGTACTCGCAAAACCAAAAGGGGTTGAACTGCTTGAAAACCACGAAGAAACAATTCCTACGAAATGTAGTGTCATACCACTCACAGGCTTTAGTGCAAGCCTCGGGCAAAGCTATAACTCAGGATTGATGATGAGGACGAGAATGTGTTAGAAGAACACCAAGTACTCTTCATAGAATTCCTTGAAAGTAGAGAAGCATCTCTGAGGAAGCTAAAAAAACCAACACATGTCAAAACGAGAGACTCGCCTAGCCTTAAGGATGAAGAGCATTATTTGCATTATGTTAAAGACTTGAGAGCTGCTAAGGAGTTCTGTTCCAACTGGCAAGATCTAATGAAAAAACCAAGTCATAATATTTTTAAAATAGATCTTGAGTTTGTTAAACCTTTAGAAAAGAGAATCACATTGATTCGACCGTAATTTGACTCCAAAAAGGCTTCTAAGTTTAAATGTTTAAGATGAAACAAAGTTATACACGAGGGACAAATCAAGAGAGATCGCAAGAAAAGAGTTACAATGATAATGACCAAGAAAAGGATTGGAGACAAGTCCCCTCACATTACAAGAACTACAAGATTAAGAACAAAAAGATGTGGGCACCAACAACAAAAAGAGAGAAACAAAAAGAAATAGGGGTATCTTATGATGGACCAAAAGATGCCAAACAAATTGATCTAGCATTACCAAGGAAAGAGCCCAAAAAGATTTAATTCTCTACTAACTTAACCCCCGAGTATAGAGATTGAATTAACAAAGTTACTCAAGGAGTACAAAGATATATTCACTTGGAGTCGATCTTAAGGGAGTCTACGGTATGTTAGCATACGATTCCACTAGTGGTGGACAGTGCAAGGCCAGTTATACAAAAGCCTTACATGTAATCCAAGACCAAGGAAAAAGTTGATAGACTTATCTCACTAAGTTTTATATATGAGATTGAGCAAACAAACTAGGCATCACCAGTGGTCATAGTACCAAAAAAGAATATCAAGATTCTCGTATGCATAAACTTGAAAAAGGTAACTGCAACCACAGTGAGAGATCATTACCCACTAAAAGGGTAGCAAAAAAAGAAGCATACAACTTCTTAGATGGATTTTCAAAATACAACCGAGTATCTACAGATCCCAAAGACTAACATAAGATCACCCCCTTGTGTAATTAGAATGATGTCTTGTGTGGTTAAAAGTTCATACTTCTTGCAAGTGTCAACATGCGTCTCCATGACTATAGTGCCTTGCACAATGTGCTAGTTTTGGGTTAAAATTCCCCAACATGTTTTCAACTTAGTGGTCCAAGAAGGAGATGTGCATTGCAAAACCTTGCCATCCAACACCTTGTGTCTAAATTCCCCACCTAGTTGAGTCTGTCCAAACCATCCACTTAATTTAAGTCACGCAAGTTGGCGAGAGGCGTGCCAAAAGGATAGATAATGAAATACGTCACACAACCTTTAATGAGCGTCTACCATCCTATTCTTGCTCCTCGAAACACCAAGTGCAAAGTTGATGTTCAACCGGTGAAAAGGATCAAATCTTTGCCAACTAAGTGAATGAGTTTAAACCAAGATGGGAATGCTCCTCAATCTTGAAACATTCTTTCCCATTCATGTAAGAAATCCTTTTAAGTTTATTCAAGATAGAGACACACTCTTTCCCATTCAATTAAAACACAATATCACCTTGCTGGGGATGAACCTTGAATCTTCAACACCCTCAAAATTACGACGTAGTTATGAAAGTTTTCTTAAGCTTCCTCTAGTCCTCTAATTATGAATGCACCTTGAATATGTGTGGCAAATGAGGTAATTTACTTGTCCTCAACAACTCAGTTCCGTAGACAAATAAATAAGTTCTTACCGGTTGAAAAGATTATCTTGGAAATCCTTTGTTTTAAGAAAAGGAAATTGGCAACATCTTTAGAAACTAATCAAATCTTTTGTGAATACCAATTACATATATTTACTTATTTATTTATTTACTTGCATCTACATTTACATTTACATATAATATATCAATGGTAGAAACATAAAATATATATCTTTGGCCCATACAAAACATCTATAAAAGGACTACAAACAAATTGCTGTGACAAGTTGTTCATAAGAACAGCAGCATTCCCATCGAAGCCATGACTGCCACCATGAAAAGAAAAGGTATCCACTCTGATACGACAAGTCATTACTACTGTCATTACTACTCTGATCCCCAGCTGTGTAGCTCAATCAATTGTTCCTACCCTCAAGGTGGGTGCCCAAGTTTTGAACCCCCGCTCTATCACTACTGTATAATAGATTATACTCTTAGAAGAATTCTTGTCAAATACCATACCAAAAAGACATGCCTGCACATCTTCTAATACATACCACAACCTGTTGGACTGCTTTGTAATCCCAAATATGAGCATCAGGCAGACCGAAAAAGCGTCCGGTTATTGACAAGCTACTACATATTGGCCTTAAATCATCTAAACACTCTCAGCTAACATCCACTGCAATCCAACAACTTTTCATTTCTATTTGATCCAACCCAATTTGTCCATTTGGATACAAACATCATGCTGAGTTGCACATTCAAATGACATCTTCATCATATCCAAACAAACATATTAATAGCCTCTTAATCGAAAAACAGCCAAACATACAAAATCATTAAAATTGATATCATGGTGCAGTGCACATTCGGAAGGCATCTCAATCATATGCAAACACATGATTAAATGGCCTCTTAATCAACAATAAACAGTAGAACATACAAAATCAGTCAAGTGGCATCTCAATCATACATGATTAATTGGCATTTTACTGAAAAAAGAGCCAAACATACAAAATTATGGAGATGTTACCACATGAGCAAGACTGATTAGGGTTTCGCAAAACCCATTCTGTTTAATTAGCGTTCGATCTCCCCGGATTTCTTGAGCTTGATTACAATTAGAGTTTAGGGTAAGGTTAGGGTTAGAATTATGAGACTAGGGTTAAAAGCCTCAAAGTTCTTGACTTTCCTAGGGTGACGACTGGCAACAGAATTAGTGCAAGGGTTAAAGTTTGAGCACCTGCAGAATCAGCTACCGTTTGCAGGCGTGGCTTCAGCATCATTGTCACCGGCTCCATCCATCGGAGGAATAGTCTGCGGAGACAATCCAGTTCAGAGAAAAGCAGACAAATGCAAAGAAACCGACCCTAACCCTAACCCTAACCCGAATCTTGTCGGAGATAATGATGGTGATTGTGTAGGCATAATACCAGGTCAGGCTTGAAGATGTTGTGGACGATGGAGGCGCCAATAAGCAGGGAGGAGAGGCACACCACGAAGGAAAAGCTCATGGAAGGAGTGCCTGTTAGAGGCTTGGCCATTTTCTCTCCGTCTCTCTTTCTCGATACGAACTTCCAAAGCTCTAATGGTGTCTAAGAGGGGTTCAGACGAGTCCGCCCGCCGCCCAAGATGGACAATGTGAACGCATAATACATGGCATTAACGAGGTATGTTATCTCAAATATTGTAGTTTGGAAGTGTTTTTCCTCTCATCACAGCTTTGTAATCTAAGGATTCCATTAATGGAAAATAAAAGTGCACATACAGATAATATATGTGTACATGTGTGTGTGTGTATACATATATATAACCACACCACTTCCACTCCAAAAATTACTAGACCTAAGAAACGTGCGCTTCCTTGGAAGAATACTTTTGTTCTTGTAAATAGAATACCATAGATTTTGTGATTTTGATTTGTGTAATTGGATTTACATAGTATGTTGTATTTCAATGCAACGTTTGATTTGTGTACTTGGATTCTCTTTGTAAGATAAAATGGTGTGGCTAAGAGGAGGCATAAAACATCAATGCACAATACCATATACACCTTAGCAAAACGGTGTGGCTGAGAGGAAGAGAAAAACTCTCATGGAGATGGCACATTGCATGCTTTTATGTTTAAAAAAATAAAAATGTATGCTTATGTGGAGAAAACGATTGGAGAAAATAAATGCTTTAGAAATCAGCCCATACTGGCTAAAAACCAACTCGAATTTTAGCCCACAGATCAACCTATTGTGATGAGGCAATTATGGATGATGCAATGGATGAGGAAAGGTTAGTCATAAAGTCATCCAAGAGTATGCCAAAATGGCTGGTGCAGACATTATGGGACCACAAATTAGCTAGTCCTTTACCTAGCATAACACATGGAGGTTCTTATTATGTATCTTATTCTTTTGTGGATGATGCTCTCATTGCCATTATATGCAATTAATAGGAACTTTTTTCCTTTGAGGAAGCACAAGAAAATGATTATTGGGTGTAGGCCATCACGGATGAGTATGAGTAATTCCTAAAAAATGACACTTGTATTTAGCAGATTTTGCTTATGATAAAATGCCATTGGTACAAAGTGGGTTTATAAGCTTAAGTGTAAAGCTAATGGTAGCATTCAGTCCACAAGCAACACTGAGTGTTCAATCACAGCAACACTGAGTGTTCAGTCTTGCATATAATAAGCTAAGGGACTAAGTGTTCAATGTAAAGCTTAGGCACAAAAGCACAAGACCATAAGAGCACTTAATCTATTATAAGGGGGGTGATGTTCAACTTCATGATTTTAGTGATTCTTATCAGGCTATATGTTATGACACGTGAGTATCCACTAGTTTGCTTATACCTTGGTGGTTCATGTATATCATGGCTTAGCTAACAAGAAACAACCAACAGTGCCCACTTTGAGCTGTGAAGTTGAGTACATGGAAGCTTTAACTTGGTGATTCGTATATATCATGGCTCAGCAAGAAGTAGCCATGACAGTGGACACTTTAAGTTGTGAAGCTGAGTATGGGGAAGCTTTTACAGCAATGGTGGAGTGTGTATGGCTCAGACACCTTTTAGCAAATCTTGGTGTTGGACAATCCCCCATCTCCATCTTCACTACTGACAGCAGCCAAAGTGCATTGGCAATGTGAGGAATCCAATGTTTTATGCTTGCACAAAGCACATTGAGGTGCATTATCATTATGTCAAGGAGAGGCTCATTGCAGGAGACATTAGTATAGCTTATGTCTCTTACACACGACAATGTGATAGATATGTTTACAAAGCCTCGCTCTCTCACGTGAGAGAAATTTGAAGCTTTTCACAAAGTTTTGGGCTTATTTGGGGATTGATAAGCCACATGATCCCTATACATGCTCACATCATCACTATAGGGGGGATTTGTAGCCATTTACATAGTAGTGATATGTGGATAATAATGGATCAAGACACTTTTTCCCACTTCAGGAGGTTTTTCTCCCCAAGCATCTGTACATACTTTTATGAGTGCGCATGACCTTATCATGCCACTTCACTTATACTTCACTCATTCTCATCAATCTACTTTGAGTGTTGTGCTTTCATCTATCTCTCCTCGCTTGCTACTTCTATGTGTGTGTTGCTACATTGATCTCCATTCCAACACTGTTGGTGTGAAGAAGAAGATGCACATAAACCCATTTTTTTATGCACGTTTAAGCTTCAATTGTCCAAGTTCCCTAATGTTTTATGATGCCATTGGTGCATAAAAATTTGTTACTAGAGATGGGGGGATATCTTGGAAAAAATGAGTGCGGTTCCCTAATTTGACATGATGGTAGATTTCTTCTGACATTGGGCTTTCGCGTCTTGCTAAAGATGGATCCACCTTGTCGACGAACTCTAGACTGCCATTTTGAGTTGTCCTCCTTATGTCTTCCACATTGGCTCTTCTATTAGTTTTACTTGTTTGTATCTTTTTTCTTTCTTTATCTTTTTTGTTTCCTGTCTTTTTGTTGTTTTGTTTTTGTTGTTAAATTTAAGTTTTTCTATTATTGCCAAGTATATGTTTTTATACAATTAATAGCAGGTGCTACGTTACATATGTACAAGTGAGGTTCAAGGATTTTTTTGCAAGCTCAATGTGCAAAAGCGAAAAATCTCTTGCCCATCCATGAGGATGAAATCTTTGATTTCACCACAGTTGGTTTTTCATTGGTGCACTTGATTAAGCCATTATGGGGCATTTGAGCATAAAAAAGGCCTTATAAGGATCCCTAATTTTAAGGAATTAAGACTAATTTTATTGAGGCTTAAGGAGACAAAGCTCATAATGAAGCCTACTTTTGGGCCGGGATCTCTCTAATTTTCAAACTAGGATTCTCTTTCTAGCTATTAAAACCCCTACTAGCATAATCGCTAATATCTATGCTTTCAATCTTATTTACTCCACTTTAATAGTCATATTTCAAATTCCCCCCACATTCCATATCATCAAAACCATTTCTTTCACTCATTACTATTATTCATCACGTTTCCCACCAACCTATGCAGAGTAAGATACTCTCTCTCCCTTTTTCCCAAGCTCTCCTCTCCTATTGCGAATACAATAGGTCTACCTCTCTCTCTCTCTCTCTCTCTCTCTCTCTCTCTCTTCCCCAAGCTCCCATTGTGATACAATCCGACATCCCTATTGTGAATACTATAGGACAGCCCGGAGTCACTTTAGAATAGTCTCTTCCATTTTTCAAATGGCACACAGAGAAATTTCAGATTTAACAAGAGTGCGGAAGGTGGACTTGCATGTTCGTATATTGAATGAATATGCACCAATAAAAAAAGAACGTCTGAATGCACAGGGGAAGCATGCATGAAGACAAGAAGGTCGGCGGACTAATGTGGATCTTTGGGTTGATGGATATTTATATCCTAACAATCCTTCTTCACATTGTCCACCCTTCACTGATCTCCCTAGTTTGTTAGAGAGGGTGAGAATGGGCTGCTTGGGTATTGCAAAAGGTTAAGCATGAGTGATGCATGGAGAGTCCAATTTCTCCACTCACAAATACAAAGCTTACAAAGCACTTTGAGTAGAGTGCAACATGCACTATAAGATGCACAAAATAATATTGTAGAGCTCGAGAAAAGAGACAAAGAGAAAGAGGCTCGCGTTATGAAGCTACAAGACACAATCTCTCGAATGAAGATCACCCCCATGGGAGAAAGAGAGCGAAAGAGGACAATCAATAACATTCAAAAACTTGTAGTTGGTGATGGTGCTCGCAAGCGAAGAATCCATGCAACAAGGTTTATTTTTTGTTCTTTGTCTATTATTGTGCAAATCTAAACTGGTCACATCTTCTTTCCTCTAAACTAACCTCTAAACTCACGAAAGAGTTTGGTCTTGGTCATAGTCTGATTCAAGGTTCGAGTCTAATAAGATTTTTCTTAAACTATCTTTCTCGAAAAGGTTTGATAATTCAGTTACTATTTTACAGAATTTCTTTCTTTGAATCTTCACTTAACTGATTTCTAAATTAGTTACGAATTCCAATGTGAGGAATAAATTAATCATTTATTTGAATAGTTCGATCTCGATAGATTTCCTGAATTTTCTTTTTACAATCCGTGTGAGTATAAAACGATAGAAATTTCTCTCTTAGAGTATTTAATTATTCATTTATCAATTTCTCATAGAATTTAAACATATAATTTAAGAGAATTCTAATTTTGATATAAAAATTCTTTATGCATCTATTTATGCATAAAAATCAACTTCAATGGGAATAACACTTTTAAAAAAAACCTTTTATGCATCTATTTATGCATAAAATCAATTTTAATAGGAATAACACTTTTAAAATAAAAAGAATTTCTTTATGCATCTATTTATGCATAAAATCAATTTTAATAGGAATAACACTTTTAAAATAAAAAAATTCTTTATACATCTATTTATACATAAAATCAATTTTAATAGGAATAACACTTTTAAAATAAAAATAATTTCTTTATGCATAAAAATAAAATTTTACAAGAATAACACTTTTATAATAAAAATTTTCTTTATGCATCTTTCTATGCATAAAAATCAATTTTAATGAGAATAACACTTTTATAATTTAAAAAAAATCTATTATGCATCTTTCTAAGCATAAAATTAAATTTAATGAGAATAACACTTTTATAATAAAAAATTTCCATTATGCATCTTTTTATGCATAAAAATTAAATTTAATGAGAATAACACTTTTATAATTAAAAAAAATAGATTATGCATCCTATGCATAGAAATTAAATTCAATAAAAATAACACTTTTATAATAAAAATTTCCATTATGTATCTTTCTATGCATAGAAATTAAATTTAATGAGAATAACACTTTTATAATAAAAAAATTCCATTGTGCATCTTTCTATGCATAGAAATTAAATTTAATAAAAATAACACTTTTATAATAGAAAAATTTCCATTATGCATCTTTCTAAGCATAAAAATTAAATTTAATGAGAATAACACTTTTATAATAAAAAAATTTCATTATGGATCTTTCTATGCATAGAAATCAATTTTAATAATTAATGTCAGTTATATCCATGCATATTCATAGATGAATATGTCCATGGAGTAATTAGAATATTTCTTTTAGATGCAAAAATGGTGGGAATTACTCTTTTGGAATAACATAAAAATAAACTTTCTTTTTCACAAAATTTTAAAAAATTTTGTCATAACCTCCTTTGTATAGCTGACCATTTCTCATTTTTCTCATTCTTTAATTGACTTAAATTAACCCAAATTAGATGTATAGGACTCTAATCTACACAATTTTTGAAATTCAAGAGAGTAAACAATAAGAAAGTTTAATTAATCTTTTAGTTAATCTTTCTAGGATTAAGAAAGGCTGGAATGTAAAGAAGAGAAGGGGGTGGCCTTTTCCTCAAAGGCATAGCATTTGAATTTAATTCAATCAATAGTAAAACATGAAAATCAAGAAAATCATAGATTTAAAAATTAAACAAGTTAGAAAAATTAGCTTACATGGAGATTGTAAGCTTTCCTTTGGCTTGAGGGATTGAGGGTTCTACTCTTGTTTGAAGCAAGAGTGGCTACCAATTCACTTTGGAGAGGATTAGGCCAAAAACAATTAAATTATCAAGAAATTCAATGTAGATGGCTCAGGGCAGGAGTAGAGTAACAGTGCATAAACACCATTAAGCTTTTACAAAGGGGGAGGCTTCTATTTATAGGAAAAAGTGAGCCTCAAACCAAGCAAACTGATTCTAGAATTTTCCAGATTAGTTTGGTCAATTTTTGACCATTTTTGGGTCAGTTCAGCTTACTTTTTGGATCTAGTTTTGAAATAGGAGAGAGGAGAGATGAAATATCTCATTTAATTGATTTAAAATTGAGGGGTAATCATGAGAAAAAGGTGCCTACTTCATGAGGGGAGATCCCCACTCTGAGGTGTCAAAATTTAGTTTTTTTTAATCTTTTCTTTGGTCTTTAGTCCACTCTTCATCTTATGTGAGCATTTACTCATTTTTGGGGGGGTTTTCTTTTATTCTTCAATTTATCTCCTCCCTAAATTTGGATTAATCTTATTGGTCCATAAGAACCTTAATCCAAAATTTTCAAAAAATCTGGACCCTTAGGCTAAGGTCTTTTGTGCAGATTATAATTTATTTCTAATGCACCTTAGGATATTTTTTTTTAACTTCTGTTTCGGGGGGAATTTATTTTTAATAAGAAAGGATATTTTTCCATCCAAAAATATCTAAAAACTGAATTATCTCTCTCTAGAATATTTTCTCTCTCTAGGCCAAAACAGGTAGAAACAAGATCTTTTATTATTCTGAAAAGGGGGATTGATTACAAGGGAAGAAATTGGACATCTTGAGGGGCTAGGGAGGAATCTTACAGGTCGCCTAAGATACCCACATGTGCATCAGAGGAAGAAATAGAACATTAAGTTGGAGTTATTTCTGAACATGGGCTTGGATCATCTGGTTGGTTGACCTTGCTGGTCTTCAACGGATGAGTCCATGGCTCCTTTTTGGTAAAGTAGATCTCGTTGGTTGATCTAGTTAATCTTCAACGGAGAGTCCATATGGATTTTATAGATAGAAATTGAAAAAGTTAGAACTTGGATCCTGGAACTGGAATATTGAGGATTAGGATGGAAACACTGTGGTGTTATTGCAATTCTGTCTTGAAAATAGTTGAATGAAAAAAGGCAACTTCATATTGGGTACGTAAGTGGTGTGTCTAAATTAAGTCAATCTCTCCCAAGGAAAGCATATTTTTAGAGAGAGAAAGTCTTGATTTACCCTTAAATCAAGAGTTTAATCAAAAGTAGGGTTATACTTCAAAAAGCAAGCCTAGAGTATACCTTGAGAAGAGTGGCCAAATTAAATGACTATTGTTGATGATGGTGAATAATGACCAAAATTAAAGTCAAGAACATAAATAATAGGGACTGATGTGATGAATTCAAAGAGACCATATCCTTAAGCCAAGAACGGGAATAGTAGGGTTTGATGTGTAAATTCAAAGAGGCCAAATCCTTAAGATTTGTGGAACAACCTGAAAAATCTACATTGGAAGGATCCTGAGGATGAGACGTACTTAAGAGTAAACAAAAGATCCCTAGAGATTTTTGATATAAAGTTAAGCCTCAAATAGGAGAAATAGCACAGTGTTTAGAATGACACTTGTTTTTGTACAAAAAGAACCTTAGAATGACCATCTTTCCATGCAAAGGACCTTCAGCAAAGTTGACTAGGTTAACTTATGGAATTGAGACTTGGAAATGATCCCAAGATGGAAAGAATCTTGATTTGAAAAGAACAATAGGATGTATGTTTTGTGAAAGGACAATTTTTTTAAAGGAGTGTGTGTGTGGAAGGACTATTCTTCTTTTGTAAAGGAGTTTGTGCATTATTTTTAAGTGGTGTGTGTGAGAAAGGTGGCAATTCTCAATTATGGATGCATGAGTTCACACGGGTTCATAGGTCCTGTTGGTGGGCAGCAGAAGGTCAAGCTAAACCTATGGATTTGGTTGAAGTAGAAAAATGAGTAAACAATGGAAAGTGGGTGGTCGGGTGGACTCGAAAAGCATAAACTTTCCAAATGAAAAAAAAATATGCTATTAGAACAAGAAAAACCTAGGACAAATAGCTTAGTTCATGAACCATAATAAGGATAGAAGAGTTATCTTCATAATTGAGGAATTGAGACATCTTGTTGAGCCCTAGGGAGAGAGCCGCTTAATGTGACCTGCTTGTGAGAAACACCTAGTGGAATCGTTTACCTTTCTTGCATAGGGATTAGTCTAGTGAGACTGATGGAATAGCCTAGCGTTAGGAAATTGTGATATGAGTCATCCTACCCTTTATTGTGATTATTGTGATTCTGCTATCATAGATAGAGGAATAGGGGTCTCACAAAGCAGCACAACTGCTGGTATCAAAGTCTGAGCTAGGTTTAGATGTATTTTTATCGTATGGTGCACTCTCTCAAACTAAAACCTATAGTTTTTTTTTTGGGTTTCTCTTTTAGATGTAGCAACAACTAGACCCTACCTATCTAGAGTCCTCGAGCCATCTATGGAGAATGACATGATAGCCTTCGTATTTAAGCACCTTATCTCTATATCTCGTTGTGTAGATAGGGTTCCCCTCGCCCAACACTTTGAGAGCCTTTACATTCCGACAGTTTTGTCAATCGAAGGTACTGGTGGTATGAGATAGTGGATCATGGCTACCTATAATTGGGATGATCACCTTATCTCTTTATCTCATTGTGTAGATAGGGTTTCCCTAACCCAACACTTTGAGAGCCTTTACATTCCAATAGTTGTCGATTGAAGGTACTGGTTGTATGAGACAATGGATCATGTCTACCTATAACTAGGATGAGTGATTGCAAGGAACATTGCCCTTGCAAAATGATCCTTGTATGGGATCTCAAAGTTCTTTACGGATTGCTTTCAATGAGATTGTAGATCTCATCGATTGATGTATAGATCTTAAAGTTCATAGATTAACGTATAGAACTACTAGAAATTATATTCCTTGACATAGGAACTCGACTACCAGCGAAGCATCTAATCAAGTCTATTATGGAATGTCTCTTCACACATGGTCGCTCCATGAGAGCTAGGCTTGGTTGTTGATGACCTCTTTCATTGATGTACTCAAAATAAAACTTTTTGGAATAAAATATATCTTATCTTGTCCTTTGTTTGATCTTTTCTTTTATTTCAAGTAATGTTGTGAAAACTTAAAGTACATTATGGCTCAGAACTTATTAGAGTGATCCAAGTTACCTTTGAGCATTTGACCAGTAGACTGCAAATTTCTATCCGAGTTGTTGAGAATATTATTTTAGAAAGCTTTATCATTCAATATTTATGACATCATCAGTGGGACAAGGACAAAGAAAAGTATATTTTGGTGATAGGACAGATTATCTTCCATTCTATGCCTCTAATTTAAACTTGGCCATTATTATGGAGAGTTTAGATTTTGTAAAAGAGTACAAAATTTGTGGCATGTCTTTTTACCCTATAGATGAGTATTTAGCCAAGCTAAATCATCTTACTGTGTATCTCCCTCTCCCTCGTAGAAAGTTTAATATTATAAGCCAATATCACCGTTTTCATATTTTTGGATCCCAAGTTTAGGATCTTTTCTTGGCAATGTAATAAATATTTTGAGTAAATAAAGAAAATATTTTTTATGTTATATAGTCATCATTGCTAATATTTTGATTCAAGAAGAGCCTTTTCTTTAAATATTATCATGAGGCATGGGTGTCAAGCTCAAAAAATTGTATCCAAAATTGAGGCATTAGATAATGATGTTAAGGAGGCAATCCATAGATCTCAATAAAACCATTCCAAGGTGAGGGTAACAACCTCAAAGAGGTAGTGTTGAATTGGATAATGATGTTAAGGAGTCACTCCATAGATATCAGTTAAAACCATTCCAAGGTAAGGGTAACAACCTCAAAGAGGTAGTGTTGAATTGGATAGATTGTATAGATGAGTATTTTGATATTGCAAGGTACAATGATAGAAGAGCAAGATGACCAAATTTAACATTATTTGTGTAGAGGAGATGGAAATACATAAAGACTTATCTTCATCCAAGGTTTTGTCCCCTGGATTTCAAGAAGAGAAGATGAATGAGTTTCTTGAGCTATCTCAGGCAGGCAAACCTATTGAGGCATATCACCAATATTGTGTAAGTCTAGTTCAGTATGCTCCTACAATGGATGATGAGACCCTATCAAAAGATTAGATCCTCCCTTGGACATATTATTAAAGAATATAAAGCCCTCATCTATAGCTAAAGTAGTTAGGATGGCTCAAGATTTTGCACGACTTCCCTAAGGAGATGGCCCGTCAAAAGCCCTTTTGTCCCCTCCCCCAAAGAGAGCTTCATCTAATTTTGGTACATCAAAGTCAAAGAGAAATAGGGGACATGATCAGGGCCAAGTATTAGAAGCTAGTGGGCACAATAGATGCAAAAATTATTTCCCTAGAATGCCATGAGATCCATAATCTCAACTTTTAGCTCAAGAATGAGTGTAAGTATTTCCCTAGAATGCCATCAGATCTATAATTTTAGCTTTCAACTCAAGAATGAGTGTAAATATTTTAGATACCAAAAACTAGGATATTTGATGAGGATTGCCCAAATGCCTTTGTTGCTATTACCTTCCCAACTATTTCTACTCCCATATCTCATTATTACTAGAGGCATACGATCTTAGTCCACAATAATCAAGAACCTCTACCTTCAGAAGTAGAGAAATTAGAGAAGGTAGATCCAACCCAGTCAGCCACTTTCTAATGCTATTACAATAGTTAACCATTACATTCGTGGATCTTCATGGTAACAAGGTGTTTTATATCAATGCTCCACTCTCATATTATATTTTTCCGACATTAGCTAGCTCATGCTCATATACAGCCCCCATTATGAGAAGTAGCCATGGTTGAGCATCATGGGCACTTGTTAACCTATGATGACGGACATTAAGACATACTATGTTTTACGTCATGTGATTCATTTAAGTATTCTGAGTCATGGGCCGGGCTTGTCGGCACCATAGGTAAAGGATAAAGGGATTGGGTGATCGCCGATGAGAGGCGCACCTTGAATATCAGCAGGATAAGGGTTAGGATCGGTCGGCCATGTATGGGTGCCCATGTGTGAACGGCTAAGTCACCTATAAGAGTCAAATGTAACCCTAAAACTCTTATTCTCATGTGTTGAATACAAGAGTGCTCTTGCCTTATCTTCTTGGTTTCCTTCTCCTGCGTGTGTGTGTGAGAGAGAGAGAGAGAGAGTGAGAGCGATCGAGCACTGTGTAGCGGCACGGCGGCGGAGAGGCGGTAGAGCGACGGCGGCGGCTCCTTCTTCACTGCGACGCGGGAATCCTTCACGGCGGGGTTTGAGCGATGAGTGACACACCCTTGCATTCTGTTTGAGTTTGCTTTCCTGGTTGTATGCTTGCAGCCATTTGTGGCTCGCATACGGTGTTCGGCAAGTCCCCAGCTACGACTCGTGCGGCAAAAGCACACATTTTTGGCGCCGCTGCCGGGGAAATGCCCTGCACCAAGCTCCAGTTTTGCAGCTCGGTCTCCTGCGTGAAGTGAAATTTACACTGTAGGGAAGGCGACTGTGTGTGTGTGTGTGTTGTTGATGTTTTTTCGTGTTCTGTAATTTGGTTCTGCAATTCTGGTTTCCATGGTCATCTTCTTGCACCGCATACTGTTTTCTGGTTTTCTGTGCTGTTTGTGAGGGGATTCCTGAATCCCCAGGCATGCGTCTGTGTGCGAACAGCGCAACGGCCACGTCCAAACCCTAGAAAGAAACAATTAAAAAAACAAAAAAAAACAAAAAAGTCAAAAAGAAAAAAAGAGAAAATTAAATTTAAAAGAAAAACCCCCAAATGACCCCAACCTCGGCCCCGATCTCGGTCTCTTGATATACATATATATAAGAGAGTGAGCCTCCATAGCTTTCTTTCAAGTGAGAGCTTATGGGAAGTTGAGCCCTATATGTAGCCCACTCCCCAAGGAGTGAAGTGAGCATGTGGGATAAAGCCTTCACCCTTTCCTCCCCACAAGCAAATAGGCCTTCACCCTTTCCCCTTAAGGAAACAGACTGTTTTGAGGACCACAGGAGCTCTGGATAGGCGAACACGGTGCTTTAAAGCACGCTAGGACCCTTTAAACGATACGCTTGTTTCAAGCTATCACACGCCCTAGTTCAGGTTCGATCATAAGTAAGGGGGTTAGAAACGAGTTAAAAACAATACAAAAATAAGTAAAAACAGGGTGCGAAACACCCGAGAGACCACTTGGGTGGGCTTCAAAGGTAGTCACCAACGCCCGTAGGGTACCCACATCACATGCATCTATGCTCTGGTCGGGTAGTAGAGCCTGAGCCACTAGAAAGCATTTCAGTTTATGCAGGCTCACACCATCCCTCCACGTTGGCATCTTAGCCTTTAGTTGGAACCCAAGGAAGTGCAACCCAAGATCCATGAATAGCGGATAGTGATTCGTCCACTGACTCAAAAGCCATGGAATGGCACCTTACCAAGAACCCTGAGGAGACAAGCCAAAACATGCCAGTTTGGGCTCCACAACTCGGATCTAGCATGTTTAGTCATTTAATAAAGACCTTTAGTAGAGCTACACGCTCTGAACATGCGACAAGCGAAGTAAATGAAGAAGGAGGGGTAGTGGATTCACCATTCACATCTCATGTGGACCCTACCCTCCCAAAGAGTGTCCATGTGGATATTCTACCCACTTCGTTTAATGAGGGCCCACTGAGCTACCACCTTCTGACGCGCTTCCTAAAGTAGAGGTCCCTAGCAGAAGTCAATCCATAAGAAGTGACATTGCGTCCACTTCAAGATAACCGTTTGGCACACCAAGTCTAGATGGGATATTTCTCAATGAAAATTGGGAATATGATCTACACACACAGACTCTAACTGACCTATACACGGGTTACACATACCATGTAGGTTGGTTAGAAGTCCTACGATCTACATCTAGCGCCACTAATCTAGAGGAGCAACAACAAATGATATGTGAGGTTATTCATAGAATTATCCAAATTGAGAGGCAAAATAGGGGAGTGAACTTAGTTTCCAATGGCCCTATGAGATTTTTGGATACGGGCAAGGCCAAACAACCAACCCTATCACAATTGGAGACTCCCTCAGTGAGTCCCATAGACCCTTCGTATGTTGTTTCGCCTGGAGTCTCAATGCAGGTTGAGCCCACGAGCACAGTAACTTTAGCTTCCTTGGCTCAACTTTCCATTAAGGAATCCACAATGCCTACCCCAATGATGAGCATAATGGAAAGTGCACCTGTTACTGCTGTAGTTAGTACGACGCCGTTACCTAGTGGAACAGTACATACAACAGTGCGTGCCAGTGCCTATCAACCATATGTACCTATCGCTACTCATGCTCATGTAGCTCCTATGCCTCTTAGTATGCCAATGGCGTATGCTCCACGATCGCCATATCACAACCCTTATCCAAGAGGAGCTAGGCCTAGTCACATATCATATCCTACGTCAGCTGCCTACATACCCAGACCAACGCCAACTCCTATCAACCAGCCTATCCCAGAAGTGCCTCCACCAGCTATACCTGCTCATCTAGGTGATCTCGCAGCGTTTGCTCAGACGATTGGACGATCTATTGCGGAAAACATGCGGGGCTGAGAGAGAACCTAGAAACAAGGTAGTACAAGTGGCTAAGCTCACTTAAAACTTCAGTGGTAACGAGGATGTTAGGAAGCACATTGAAGTCTTTGAACATGTGTGTGATTCCTTGGAAGAGCACAATGAGCTGCATAAGTGTAAAGCTTTAGGCTTAACCTTGAGTGGAAAGGCCGGAGATTGGTATCGAACCTTAAGGGTTGAAGAGCGTACACACTACCCCACTCTCAAGAGATTGTTCTTGAAAGAATACATACGTGAGGGTGTGCTTTGGGGAGTAGCATCTCAACTCCAAAAAGCTGAACGCGAGGAAGGGGAGTCAGTGAGAGACTTTATTAGTCGATTGAAGCATCTAAATTCTCACTGCACTCCCGATGAGCGCTTCAATAACAACCAACTGCTCGATAGATTCATCCGAGGATTGCGCCACGAGGACATATACAATGGCCTAGTCATTAGAGGTCTTACAACGTGGGAAGCAGTCACTGCCAATGCAATCCAGTTAGAAGACAACTTGATGATTGCAGGTAAAAAGGTATCTTCGGAGACAAAATCCGTTAGTTCGGAAGTATCTGGGCACGAGCCAATGACGGTAAAACCTATTGCCAAGGAGCCTAAGATATCTGAAATGTCTGTGATGACTGACCTTACTAAGGCTCTCCCAAGAATACTTTAGGGATAATCGAGCTCCTCAGAATAGCCATATGTACCCAAGGAGAGAGCAACAATGGTGTTCGGTTTGCTTAGGACCACATAGCACGAGTGAATGTTCCATATTCATAGTCAAATTCAATGGAAATTGCAATGCATGTGGTAAGTATGGCCATCAATCTAAGGATTGCCTAGTACTTAAGCGAATCAGGCACCACTAGCCTGGTCAAACACACCTCAAGTACCCGCGCTAATGCCTGCACAACCTGTCGAGCAACCGTTCACAGCACATAGTTCCAAGGAATCCGAATGTAGTCCAGTCTATGCCGTTACCACCGCCAGTGCTAGGACCACAACCTCCACATCCAAGGATTACCCCAATAAACCAGATGGGTTGTGAGTCACATAGTGCGTGTGGGGATTATGAAGAGGAGATAGACCCCACTGCTCCATACGGGATTGATACGTTTGAAATGACTCCCCAGTACTACATGGAGGATCATTTCGGGCAAGTCAAGCCTGTATATCAAGCGGCTGCTCTCGCCATAAGAGGGCAAAACCTTAATACCTTGGCGAGGAGACCACCTCTTCAATGCTACGAGTGTGGTGGACCGCATCATGTAGCGGAGTACCCTAATAGGCTACAGAAGATCGCTACTCAAATGCAACCAAATCAAGGGAGCACATCGGGAATGCCGGTACTTACATGTAATCGTTGTGGCATAGATCATTTGATTGCTCAATGTCCACATAATCCTAATGCACCCAAGATTACACCATTGAATTTGGTTGAGGTCACCAACCAGGCACGAGGAACCATACCTGTCGTACCTTGCGAATGTAGTTACACGATCAATGCTTCAAAATCAAAACTACATTCTCGAAGAGAGGGATACTGCATCAATTGCTCAAGCAAAGAAAAAGAAAACGCGGCGGAAGAGATCGCTTAATGCCACAAGCTCCAAGCCTAGTTCAAAGACTAACATAGGGACAAGAGACGACCTCGTGTATATGAATGATCCTGAAGATGATTCCGATTCAATAGAAACCATGGGGACCAAAGCCACTACCTTAAGGGAGGAACCCACTCGGGAGCTCAACGAAGGAGAATCAAGCGAGTACATAAATAAGGGGAAACAGAAGGAAACTTCCTCGGCCCCACAACCAAGTCAGTTAATGCCCTCTCGACCACCCAAACTGACTGAGACTCCCCAAGACAAGCCACGTGGGCCAAAAACCCTCAAGAAAAAGATTGGAACTTATCCAAACCCAGTTGAGGAGATTGAACAAGTGCAACACTTAAGGGGTTTGGTGGAAGAAACACAAAGAGAACTGGAGCCAAACCGAGAAAAATCAAAATTCCAGACACAGTGTTTCCTACGTAAGTTCAGCCTCACAAGAACCATAAACCGTTAGCTATACCTAGTATCATTCGGGAAGAAAGTGAGGATAGGACATCAGGAAGTGGGCAAACACCCTTTTTGCTTGAAAGAATGTTTAGTGAGGGAATGTCTGACCCCATCGAAGAGGAAGTGATTCCATCTTCACGAGTCCCTAGTCAAGGGGCGATGTCTCGACGAAAAGTACCGTTGAATGTGTCTAAGCTAATGGATTTCATGTCCTCTGAAATCAGAACCACGATCATATCCAAATTATACGGAGATCTTGAGCTATTCTTAGCTCTTCGGGCATTTCTCAATGGAGAACTAAAGGCGGGGCTACCACAATTTGCAAACATGGATAAACCCGACACGCTTCAAGATGAAGGGGAACATTGGGATCTACAACCCAACCTAAATGAAGACTCAAGCATTGAAATACCTGTGAACAAGTTGGGACATTACTTTGAAGGTGACGAATCTAATGCCACCCTCCCCATTACTACCAAGGGATTAACTCTAAAGGGAATCCTTGATGGTGGTGCTGGAGTGAGCATTGTGACTAAAAATTGTTGGGAATCTATGGGGAGACATCACCTCGAAGTCACAAACATAGTGGTTAAGATGGCAAACCGAACTATTGCTAAACCTATTGGAATGTTAAGGGACCTTAAGATCAAGGTTCTGGGATACAAGGTAAGACATACCTTCATTGTAATGGATTTCTCCAAGCATCCTATGTCATATCAAATGATCTTAGGGCGTCCTTTCATGAGGGAAGCACAAATGGTACATGATTGGTCGAAAAACCATGTCTACCTACAATTCCAGGACTCTGTCATTCGAGTTGATCTTGAGAATGGTCATGCACATCCTTTAGGAAGCAAGGTTATCATTGATAATCAATCGGATACCACTATTCACTCCGCCCCATTAAGGTATTGCTATACATGCAAAAAAGAGACTGATGATGGGAAAGATTCTCCTTATATGGATGTCCTACCGGGTATGACTGAGTCGAATAACGTGGATTGGGTACACCTAGCGGCAACCATAGGCACATGGGGAAATAGAGGCACAAGTTGGGTAACACCTGAGGGGCAAGATATGCCACCGTTAGTGCCAATAAACATGATAGGTGTTATGCACTTGACTCCTGATGGCAAAAAGTGGCAAACTCAACTGACAGTAGTGAAGACTCTGACCAATGTAACTCTGAGTATGAATCTCAAGAACAAACTGACTCTGAGCCTGATGGGGGGGATGAATCAAATATTCACCCAAATGTGGAAGCAAGGTGCTCAAGGCCTAGGACAGTGACCTCCTACAGTTCATCCGAGAGTGAGGGGGACACAAGTGAAGATCGACCAAGTGAGTTCGAATCTGATAGAAACAAAAATCAAAAACTTGGTAAGAAGAAAACGAGACATAAGCGCCAACGCTATCGAGCTAATGTGCGAACCACAATAAACAAGGAGAGATCCACTGCAGAATGGCTTAGTTATGTAGGAGCTATTGACGCTCATCGGAAGTTAGCGGATAATTGGGGACAATACCTCCAAAGTGTCATGTGGTGTATTCCGCAACCTCATGACGTCGCCCAATTAGAGATCGAAGAGAAGCCGAAACTAAGTCGTACTGCAAGAAGGCGGCAAAACCAAGAGTTAGCTCAGCAATAAAAGGAAGCGGAATTGAAAGAAAAAAGCCTGGCACAACAAGAACCAGTAGACTTACACCCCGCACCCAAGCATTTCAAATCATTCACCACAGGGGAACGTAAAGTGGTCTACACAAAAGCCCAACGAACGCCTACCAATGGGAGTAACAGTGTCTACGATGGCCCTGCGGTAGTTAAGGAGATAGACTTAGCAGATCCGGGTGAGGAGTCTAAACCAGTTTTTATTGCTCAAGACCTCACCCAGTCAGAAGAAGCTGCACTTACGAAGCTTCTTAAGGAATTCAAGGACATATTTGCCTGGACATATCATGATATGAAGGGTGTTCCATCCTCTGTGGTGCAACACATGATTCCAATGATTAGCACTGCTAAACCAGTCCAGCAACGTCCCTACCCAATGAATCCTAAGTACGCAAAGATTGTACAAGAGGAAATTGAAAAGCTTGTAAAATGTGGATTCATATACCCTATTGAGCACTCAGAATGGGTTTCTCCGATAGTCATCGTACCAAAGAAGAATGGGAAACTCAGAGTGTGCGTTGATCTCAAAAAGGTTAATGCAGCCACCAGAAGGGATCATTACCCCTTGCCATATTCTGAACATGTGCTTGAAAGAGTGACAGGCAAGGATGTATATAGCTTTTTAGATGGGTACTCGGGTTACAATCAGATCACAATTGCAGTCGAGGACCAAGCTAAAACAGCATTTATCACGGAGTTTGGAGTGTTTGCCTTTCGCGTCATGGCTTTTGGCTTGACCAATGCACCTGCAACATTCCAACGATTGATAAACACGGCCTTTAAGGAATATCTAAGGGACTTTTGTGAAGCTTTCTTAGATGATCTTTGTGTTCATTCCTCTTGGGACGAGCACTTGATGTGTTTACGAAAAATATTTGAAAGGTGTAGATTATATCGCATCAAATGCCAATTCTGGGTTAAACACGGAGTTATCTTAGGACATATAGTGTCCAAAAATGGGATTTCCACTGACGAGAGTAAAATCAAGGTCATTCTGGAACTGCCCCCACCTACCAACTATAAGGGAGTCCAACGCTTTATGGGCCACGTTGGTTATTATCGAAGATTTATTCTATTCTTCACCGAGATAGCTCGACCATTGTATAAGCTTCTCATCGAGTTTATTTGGACCGAAGAATGTGACCGTGCCTATGAGCTATTAAAGAAGGCCTTGGCGAGTGCTCTAATCTTGAGAATGCCTAACTGGGATTTAATCTTCCATGTGCATATTGATGCATCAAATTTTGCTATTGGGTGTGTGTTAACTCAACCTGGAGAACACAAACTAAACTACCCCATTAGCTTTACCAGTCGCCAGTTGAACGATGCTGAGATGAACTACACCACTATGGAGCGAGAAGGGTTGGCAATGATATATGCAGTAAGGAAATTTCGTTATTACCTCCTTGCCACCAAGTTTGTTTTCTATGTGGATCATCAAGCATTGTTGTATCTGGTAAACAAACCATGCTCCACAGGAAGAATCACATGATGGCTATTGATTCTTCTTGAGTTTGATTTCACTGTTGTTGTGAGACCTGGCAAAAAACATGTTATGGCTGATCATTTGTCTCGCATACCTAATGGTGAGGCTCCTACGGGGGTTGATGATGACTTACCTGACACTTCCCTGTTCATGGTGGAGACAATGCCTGAATGGAGTGAGAAGATTATTAACTTTTTGGTTAATGGCTTTCCACCCAAGGAGCTTCGTAAAGATCTAGCTCGAAAGCTGATCAAGGAATGTGAACCCTATTGCCTGATAGCCGGGACTCTTTATAAAAGAGGAAAGGATGACGTTCTTAGGCGTTGTGCCCGAGAGGATGAGTATCTATACATTTTGCAAGAGGCACATATGGACATAGCTGGTGGTCACTTCTCAGGAGACTTAACTGCACGAAAGATCTTACAATCAGGGTATTGGTGGCCCACTATGTTCCAAGATGCATCACTTTTTGTAAAGGGTTGTGATGAATGCCAACGACACAAGAAACCCCAGCGGAAAGATCAGATGCCCCTACATCCGATCAAAGTAAACCAACCATTTGAAAAGTGGGGTTTGGACTTTGTAGGTCCAATTAGCCCAGCGGCCCGCAACACACAATCTCGCTATATTATTGTGGCCACTGACTATATGACCAAATGGGCTGAAGCGAAAGCGACACGTAAGGCAGATGCGAGGACAACAGCCAAGTTCCTCTTTGAAAATATAATCACACGCTTCGGTTGTCCTTTTGAACTTGTGAGCGACAATGGTACGCATTTTATAAATGACCTGATTAAGGAGCTCACAACGATTTCATGATATCCCATCATAAATCTACTCCTTATTATCCGCAAGCGAATGGCCAAGCCGAGAGTACCAACAAGACTTTAATCTCTGTTTTGACAACGACAGTTGAAGCTCATCGCACGGATTGGGATCTAAAGCTTACGACAGCTTTATGGGCCTATCGTACTGCGTACAAAGTGGCTATTAATTGCACGCTGTTCAAAATGGTATATGGCCAAGAAGAAATCATGCCGTGGGAATTTGTCATTCCTAGTCTTCGTGTTGCTACTCAAGAGGGTTGGGATGGTAATCCCTTAATAGAGTGTCTATATATCCTGGAGCGGCTAAACGACGAAGAAAGACAATTGGCTGTGTACAATGCCCTTGTGGAGAAGGATAGGAGGAAAAAATGGTTTGATCGCCACCTAAAGGACAAGGACATCAAGGTTGGGGATAAAGTCCTGATGTATGGAGTGCGTAACAAAAAGAAGAAGCTCAAATATGCTGGCAAGGGACCGTATAGAGTATGTGAAATTACCCCACAAGGTACCATCCGAGTGGAGACTCTCGACGGAGTTGAAACCATTGGGTTCCTGAATGGGAGTAAATTCAAAAGATACTATGACCCCCTGAGCCAAGAAGTATCAGAAGAAGGCAGCTAAAGAACAAGCTAAGCTTAAGAAGATACAAGTAAGAATTGAAGCCAAAGAACGTCAATAGCATGCTAGGCGCCAACGAGAAACCAACTTGGGAATTACGCAAGTATTTTTCGAGGAGGCAGAGGAGGATTCACTGGAATCTGACCCGCCTCTAAGATACCCAATTGAGTTACAGAGTCCTTACGGGGAGGTGCTGTATAATGCATTATTGGATACAGGAGCTCAATACAATTTGCTATCATATGGCATGTGGTGTCAACTTGGAAAACCACCTTTATCCAAGAGTGCTATCCAAGTTAAAGGAATCAACAAGAAGAAAACCCCTGTCTCAGGAATTCTGCACACTTCGGTTGCTTATGACAAGGGGACCGTAATCCAAAGCTTTTTGGCTATGCCTGCTGGTACCATGGAAGGGACTGTAAACTTGGGGCGCAAATGGATGTTGGCCATCAAGTGCAATATCGATTGGGCAACCAGACGAGTCATAATGCAAGAACCAACACTCAGTCTGACCGCTCAAAATCCCGCTCCTAAGCCATCAACTCTCAACAAAATGCTAGATAATGAAAAATCACAAAGTCCAGTGGCAAAACCATCTTTGATTGTTTGCCACCCCTCTAACGCTTCAACGCCAAGAGTGAAAACATGCAGGGTGGTCTCTAAAGCTCCGCTTATTATGCCAAAAAATACATACAAATGGGTCCCAAAAGCTTCGTTAACAGCTACTTCCCCTACTCAATCTCGTTCAGACAAGAAGCCTCGTAGGAAGAAAGCAGCTACCCACCCGAGAAAGGGCAATGTAACATCACGATGGATCCCTAAAAAATTATTAGTAGCCCAAGGGTATTACGAAGGGAATGACCAGATTTGGGTCCCTAAGCATAAGCTGAATCCCTCTACATTACCTGTAAAACCTTGCAAACCAAATGTTGCCACCCCAACGACAATTCAAGACCATGGTAAAGGAAAGGTAACAGAGTGCTCCGCACCACTTCTTCCAGAGTTAGTTTGGATTCCCAAACGATATCGATCAATACCACCTAGCTCAGGAAGGGGGGAGCCACATGAAGCTTCTAGCTCCTCATGCCAGGCACACGCTGATATAGAAGTTTCTTCATGCTCTACACCTACTCTTGTCAACACCCAACAAGAGACCAATGAGTCTATGTCTCCCTTTGTAAAAGTATCACCAGAAACCATTCCCTCCATTCGTCAATGGGAGCGTACACTACCATCTCTGCAGTTGGATGTAGCCACAAGGGTCATAAAAAGCTATCTGCCCACATCACAACCTATGACCCACTGGACAAATTGGTTCCAAGAGGCTGCAACATCATTGCAGAAAATATGATCTACCCAAGGAAAGGGGGAGCATGTACTCACGCTCGACATTCTATTGCTTCCTCCTTAACCTTCTCCCCTGACCATATAATTGCCAAATTCAAGGGGATGTATATATATAGCTTCATACACAGAAAAGAAAAGAAAAGAAAAGCAAAAAATAGTAAAAAGAGCAAGAGCACATTAAGAGCAGAAATATCCGTATATACAATCAAGAACTAGATTGACCTGTCATAAACCTACTGATGCTATATCTGTGTTTGCAGATATGGCAGATGCACGATCATCATACACTTCATCCACTCCCACCTTTGGTGAGAGGTATCATCTGTACCTTTCTCAGATATTTCACATGTGCTATCTTGTAATTGAAACTGAATGGGATCATATAGATATAGTAGCCAGAGAGGAAAATGTTGAGGAATTAGAATGGCTAATTTGCCTATTGACCATGACTGACCCCTACTCCGTAGAGGACATATCCCCGATAGCCCAATGCTTTCCTTTTCCACAAGATGACTATCCTCGCATGGTTACATTCTTGATGAGTTTATGTGGATGGGAAAATGAAAAGGAAATATCTGACGACGATGAATGGACGGATGAAACTCATGGCACTACTGAGGCTGACTTTATTTATTTGGATGATGCGGATAGAGGCTTAGCTTTAGGGCTAGAGCCAGGACTCTACAACATCCTCTTACCATATCCTCAGTAGGTGTGGTGACTGGTAGGTAGGTTAGTGTTTTCTAGTTTTTTATAGTTTGGAGTCATTAAATGAGTCTTTAATTTTTCACACTGATGTGCCTCTCGAGGTATAGTGCTTGTTAGTTGATTGTACAGGTTAAAAAGTTTGAGGTGGGTTTGCTTCCAAGTCCTGAGACTGCTGCAACGTTCATCAAAATATATCTACATCAAATTGCAAGCTGTCTCGTCAAATCAAGGAGATCTCCAATTTCAGGTGTAATTCTTCCATGCCCACTCTCTTTAATTTTTTACTGTTCGATTAATTGCATGAACTATAATGCATGACCACATGGAAATTGTCAAAATACTACTTAGTTTTTGAAGTTGCTTGACATGCTAGTGTAAATCATTAATGAGTTTAACCTTATTGGAATGCATGAAGTCTTTAGTTAACCTGGAATATGGTTGTCTTAAGACTAGGGTTATAACCATCTTAATGTTTGAACACCTGGCTGTGTGTGTGTTGACCTCTAGGACATAGCTTTTACCCCTTGTCGAAAGGATGTAAGAACACATTTTAGTTCAGGAGCGAAGATCAAAAGAAATAAATAAAAAAAGCCTACAATAAATGGCAATGCAAGTCTATTTTGTGCTCTAATGTTGGCCTATCGCCTTATTGTGAACTAATAGATTCCTGGATAATGCTTTGTGTTAAACATGGTGACAGGATCGATGTTAGTTTTACCATAGGGAGGTCGCCGTTATGTTAAACATGGTACCAGGATCGATGTTAGTTTTGCCATAGGGAGGTCGTCATTATGTATAAAAATTGTCACGTGTATAAAGTGGTATTAACTTGTTCTTAGAGTAGACACATTGTGGTCATCTGCTGTTTATTTATTAAGCTTGGTTATTCCCCTTGACTTAGGCCACTTATAAACCTTGATTAACCTTTGACACCTTGCTAATTCTTGATTTCCTTTCAATAATGTTAAACTCTTGTTAATTTGCTACACTAGCTCATTCATGTGACCCATCAAACTAAGTTTTCATAGCAACATTCATTGTGGTCTAACATGCTAGAATTTATTACACTTTATATCTTTTGAATTCCAGCATACTTTCACTCTATTTCCCTGTTTTGCAAACGGTCTACCACAACAAACCCTATAGAGCTTACCATACCATAGATTCCGAGGACAGAATCTACATCAGGAAAGGGGGCATGTTAACCTATGAGACGGACATTAAGACGTACTATGTTTTACGTCATGTGATTCATTTAAGTATTTTGAGTCATGGGTCGGCCGGGCTTGTCGGCACCATAGGTAAAGGATAAAGGGATTGGGTGATAAAGAGTCAAATGTAACCCTAAAACTCTTATTCTCATGTGTTGAATACAAGAGTGCTCTTGCCTTATCTTCTTGGTTTCCTTCTCCTGCGTGTGAGAGAGAGAGAGAGAGAGTGAGAACGATCGAGCACTGTGTAGCGACATGGCAGCGGAGAGGCGGTAGAGCGACGACGGCGGCTCCTTCACTGCGACGTGGGAATCCTTTATGGCGGCGGTTTGAGCGGTGAGTGACACACCCTTGCATTCTGTTTGAGTTTGCTTTCCTGGTTGTATGCTTGCAGCCATTCGTGGCTCGCATACGGTGTTCGGCAAGTCCCCATACGACTCGTGCTGGACATTAAGACGTACTATGTTTTACGTCATGTGATTCATTTAAGTATTCTGAGTCATGGGCCGGGCTTGTCGGCACCATAGGTAAAGGATAAAGGGATTGGGTGATCGCCGATGAGAGGCGCACCTTGAATATCAGTAGGATAAGGGTTAGGATCGGCCGGCCATGTATGGGCGCCTATGTGTGAACGGCTAAGTCACCTATAAGAGTCAAATGTAACCCTAAAACTCTTATTCTCATGTGTTGAATACAAGAGTGCTCTTGCCTTATCTTCTTGGTTTCCTTCTCCTGTGTGTGAGAGAGAGAGAGAGAGAGAGAGAGAGAGAGAGTGAGAGTGATCGAGCACTGTGTAGCGGCACGGCGACGGAGAGGCGGTAGAGCAGCGACGGCGGCTCCTTCTTCACTGCAACGCGGGAAATATGCTCTCCTCACAATGGCTGAGCGCATCACATATCATCACATCTATTTACCTCTCATTCTCATCACTTCTATCCTTATCACATTCATCCATCCATTCATTCCCATTTATCTCATTCGCATCCAATCTCATCACATCTATTTACCTCTCATTCTCATCACTTCTATCCTCATCACATCCATCCATCCATTCATTCCCATCTATCTGATTCACATCACATATCATCACATCTATTTATCTCTCATTCTTATCACTTCTATCCTCATCACATTCATCCATCCATTCATTCCCATCTATCTGATTCGCATCCCATCTCATCACATCCATCCATCCATTCATTCCCATCTATCTGATTTGCATCCCATCTCATCACATCTATTTACCTCTCATTCTCATTACTTCTATTCTCATCACATCCATCCATCCATTCATTTTCATGTATCTGATTCGCATCCCATCTCATCACATCTATTTACCTCTCATTCTCATCAATTCTATCCTCATCACATCCATCCATCCATTCATTCCCATCTATCTGATTCGTATCCCATCTCATCACATCTATTTACCTCTCATTCTCATCAATTATATCCTCATCACATGCATCCATCCATTCATTCCCATCTATCTGATTCGCATCACATATTATCACATCTATATACCTATCATTCTCATCACTTCTATTCTCAGCACATCCATCCTCTATTCATTCTCATCTTTTTTATTTCAAAAGAGTTATTCTCATCAATTTTGATTTTATGCATAGAAAGATGCATAAAGAAATTTATTTTTATTTCAAAAGAGTTATTCTCATCAATTTTGATTTTATGCATAGAAAGATGCATAAAAGATTTAATTTTATTTTGAAAGTTTTATTCTCTTTAAAATTGAATTTTTGCATAAATAGATGCATAAACGGATTTTCATAAAAGTGTTATTTCCCACTAAAGTTGTTCTTATGCATAAATAGATGCGTAAAGAATATTTATATAAAAAATAAGAATTCTCTCACATTCTATAAATAGATGTGATAAGATGTGATATGAATCAGCCTTGATAGTTATAGCATTTCACTTCCTTGTTCGAGAGCGGAACTTTTGAAGTGGAATTCCAAGGGATTGAGTTCCAAGAAAAGGACATTTCTTCCATTCTGGAACTTCCCATATCCTAGGCTTGACCCTAATATCTCTTAGGCGGTGGAAGGTTGGAATCCCCTTCTGGAGCTAAAAACCTTTTGAAAGGTGATGGTTCTGGCTTCGGCGAGACCTTGACATCAAAGGCCTTGGCAAAATCCTTTGCCATCTGCACTGCTTCGGCCATGGAAACTAGCTTGGCATTCTTTACTAGGATATTCATCATATAAAAAAATTTAAGATTTTTTCAAATTAGGCTTTCTTTAACAATCTACAACCAATATAGTTTTATGCCTCCACATTGAAAAACGAGCATCAAAGAAACCCAAGATTTACAACTGAATTCACAAATGCAACTCAAGAATTTGAATTTGTAAGATTGTAGTGATGGGTGAACCAGCATTGAAAGACACAAAGAAATCATGCATGACACGAAGCACGCTAACTAATTTTGGATTACCACAAATTGTAGTTAACTTTCTTATATCTATCTATTTGCATGCAGCCCCTATTCTCGCTCACAGCTATATGACCCTATGATGCATGTGAAAGCCTTCGCTTCACGTGCAACTCTCTCTCTTCTCTCTCACCCACCATCGCCCTTGTTCATAGCCATGGTGCAAATTTGAGGATAGAATAATGATGCTCAAGTCGTACTGATCACATCCATAAGCTTTGATCTTGGAGAGGTTACGGAAACTGAAAGGTGTTTTTGGAGCTTGGGTGGTTTTGGAAAGAAGTTTTGGGAAAAGTGGTGAAGAAGTATTGTCCAATGGTTAAAAACTCTCTTTGCTGTTGCCTAAAGGTTCCAAAAGACATGTAATCAACCTTTCCACTTCACAATTACTTTAAGGAAATGCCTTAGCCCTTTTGCCTCTTCTCGTGAAATTATTCCTTCCTTTGTTTAAAGCCTTAATATTTGCCAAAAATAAATTCCTTAGCCTCCTTTGCTCCAAACAATTGCGTAAAAATTTATTTTTAAATTTTTTTCTCAAAAAAACTTCTCCTTGAGTGATCCCCAAAGCTCTAATACCATTGTAAGAACCTTTGTGACACTTAGAGAAGAATTCTAATTCTCAAGCACAAAATTAGAACAAACCATAAACTAGGAACAAATTAAAAGCATTAACCTTAAATAAACAAGATAGCTAGAAAATATGAAAGAGATCACCATCAACATAAGATTGGGTTGAATCTCCCTTGGATGAGTATGGCCCATTGCACCATTCATCCATATTTATATGTATTGAAATATTGCTTTTAAAAACGATAACTCTAAAAACAAAGCATAAGTAGTTTTGAGGTTTTGAGCGTAAAATCTCTTACAAAAATATAGCAAGCTATAAAAATAAAGTCTTAGGCCTACCAAAATTATAAATACTAATTGGTATATACAAAGGTTTAAGGTCTTAGCCTTCCATAAATATTAATGCCAAAATATGCCAAACCATAATAGGTGTTCACATGTCTTCCAAAATATCTCATTATGGTCCAACAAATGTTCCACACGCGATTAACAAATAATCCACTACTCAATCATCACCTACATCCAAAATAATATTCGTTAGTACACAAAGCCGATTAAATACATTAATCTTTATTGTATCATACCGATGCACATAGCTCATTCTTCCAAAATATCTCATTATGGTTTAACAAATGTTCCACACGCGATTGACAAATAATCCACTACTCAATCATCGCCTACATCCAAAATAATATTAGTTAGTACACAAAGTCAATTAAATACATTAATGTTGATTGTATCATACCAATGCACATAACTAATTAAACACATTAATCTTAGAATATGATATAAATAAAAGACATATCCAAAATAAAATATTTTAAAATATTCTTAATAAAATAAATGGATGTCCCCTTTGGAGTATCAAACCATCTCCGAATTGCAATCTGAAGTTATAGGGATCTGTATCAGATACCGAACGGTCAATTTGAACCCTCAATTGCACCAAAATACAGTGATTAGAGCTGATTAATAAATGTAAAATAATCCTCTGTTTTGTGTACAAAAAATAGAGTCTGCGAGGAGTCTAGATCTGGGGCCTTAGAGTTCAAATGAGCTCAACTCCTTTCAAAGCCATCAATAGTAGTTAGTCTAGTAGAGGATTAAGCCAAGAAACACAAGATTTGACCAAACATTGAATGCTTAATCTCTGTTTTACCAAAGTCACCTGCAGATTTGATACAGAGCTTGGATCTCACTATAGACTTGATGAAATCAAAAACTATCTTCACCAGCTTGTAGAGCACCCTTGAAAACCCCTGAGGCCAAGAGGAATTAAACCAATTGTATCTGGTGTAAAAGGGATCTCAGTTTTGCTTCAGAAAAATGGTGCTTGAAAAAACGCGAAAATCTACAGCTGCAGCAGCCGGCGGTTTGATGCTTTGAGTTGATGGGCTTATGCGTGGGGAGTATGGCTATGTGTGGCTAGAAGGGTTTGGGCCAATGTTATGTGTGAAGGGAGAGAGAGCTCCTCCACCAGTTGGGGGTACAGAGGTTAATTGAAAAAGAGCTAAAATTTTGATTTTTTTCTAATCCTAATTAACTACGTGATTAGCAAGATAATGGGCTCATAAATTTGATGGATTCTAAGCTAGCTTTGATACCATGTTAAATTTGCAGCAATGTGATGAGCTATGGTGGATCAAATGCTAGAATCAACATCATTAACAAAGAGATTAGATGATGATTAAGACATGATTAGTCAATTAACTGATAGCTTAATGTAGGCATGGATAATCAAAAACCAGTAAATTCTCATTAGGCCAATGCCTCAATTTATAGAGTTTACATCCAAGCATCTAATCCCAGTGATCTCTCCTTGATTCACTCCACCTATTTTGCTTGATTCTTTCCACCTCTTCCCAGAATATCTCCACACATCCTAAATCTTCTCATGCTACCCTTTATTCTCTCCCAGTAGATACTTCTCACCTTTTCACAGCTTCTCTCTCATTTACAGATTCTCTTTTACATCGTCTTGTTAAGGGCTTGTTCCCGCACACACCCTATTCACTTGTATATTTCAACACCATGCTAAGTGGAACTATTGTTTTTGAGGCTACCTTCTACTAAGTATGCCTTTTGAACTTTGATATAGGAGTGGGACTTGATAACCAATGCTAAATTTTAGTTTTTTTTAAACTTTGATATAGGAGCAAAACTTGGTAAACAATGCTGAATTCTAGTTACTAACCCAAATATTACTATTTATAGACTCATTAACTGCTCCAATTGGCCAATCTTTTACAACCCATGTGAAATTCATTAAATGTGTTCATATTGGGCTAAAAAGGTGGCCAATCTTTGGGCCACATGTGGGTTAAGTTAGCAGCCCCAAAACCTACCCAAATTTTATTAGCTTGTTCATGTGACACCCAATTATGGTGTATATCCACATTCTTGTAGGCAACTTCTCTCAAAGCATATGTAAAATACATGTATTGTATGCCATCTTAAAGCTTGAAGAAAGGATGATAAATAAGTATCAACTATTCATCAATAATGTGAAGGGGAGGAGAAAAAAAAAGTCCTCTAAATAAAATAGTCCTAAAAATGTGAAGCGAAGAGAAAAAATAGTCCTCTAAATTAAAATCTAACCATTCCCAACTCTGAAGGGTAACATTTTACAAGATTTGAGATTGTTTTTATGGCATCTAAGTCAAAGGGTTAAGATATTAAAATCACACCATTAAACCTTACAACACATATGAGATGTGCGAAGTTCTCTCTACAAAAGAGTGGAGATTCAAGCCATAAGAAAAACTCTTTTACCATTGCAAAAATATGTGTGAGATAACCTTGATCCAAGCCCATAGATTTAAATCTAATTACAAGAGATTAAACCACAAAATAAAAAGATGACAAGCTCATTGCAAAATGATGTAGAAGGATGATCATGACATCAACATAGAGGCATGGGATTATCGAGTGATTATGGCTTCCCCTTTGGTGTAAGGCTAACGATAGTTTTACACATAGATGTAGAAGGATGATCATGACATCAACATAGAGGCATGGGATTATCGAGTGCAAAGTATGTCCCATTGTTCATGTGCTCTAGCTTTGTACTGGGGTGGCAAGAAATTCTTTTTGGTGAGATTTTGGAACTCTTTCCAAGTTTTTGGTCTTTCTCGTCCGTTGATTGCATCCCACCATAATGATGCACTTTCAACTGAATGATTTGCATCCTTATCTTTCTCAAAGAATTCTTCCTCAGAAGAATAATCATCAAGTTTGGCACTCCATGACAACACCGTCTTTGCATCCTTCTTACCACCATCAAAATTTTGGAACGTGAAAGCTTTATGAGACTGATTTTCTTTCCTTTTTATTGCTCTTGCTCTCAGAAAGTCTCCTTGATGGTACGTCGAATGTCAAGTTCAAGTTCAACACTTTGAGCTCGTTTCCCAAAAGGAGTGCTTTTGTGTCCCACTTCATACTATGTTCTCTTAGTTGATTCACCTCTTCTTGATATGATTAAAGGTGTGAATATAGCTCATCCACCTTCTGGCAGTGTTAGAAAATCAATTGTCTTACCAAGCCCTTGAATTGCTTGGTTAGACATTCCCACCATCATCTCAACAAGGGCTTGATAGTAATGAGTAATATGAGCCTAGTGGTTGAGCCTTGCACAATAACCCAATGAAATGAAAAAAATCATGCAAAGTTTCAAAGGGAGAAGGCTTACTAGTGGATGGGTCTAAGGGATACAAGGCTCCTTGTACCTAAATATTTATGTTCTTCTTATTTATACAGGGCATAAGCTTTATGCTTCAACCGCATCTCACATCATCTTTTAATGAGAACTCCTCCATTTAGCGTAATCCATGTCCAGCATCAAGTTGATATGATGCATTTTCTTTGCATTAGGGATGTTCTCTTAAGGTATCTACCATGGAGAGTGATAGAGCTATGGAGCAAAAGATGGTGGAGAAAGAGGGAAATTGAGAGACAAAGGAAGCAAGAAAGCTATAATGCTATCATGAAAGAGAGGAAAGAGGGGGAGAGAAAGAAAGTTGTTAGGTGATCTACATCATTGTTGAGTCCTAGAGAGAGAAAGCTATGAAGAAAGGAGAGGGAAAAAAGTCAAGAATGAGAGAGAGAGAGAGAGAGAGAGAGAGAGAGAGAGAGAGAGAGAGAGAGAGAGAGAGAGAGAGAGATGGTTATTGGAGAAAGAGGGAAATTGAGAGACAGAGGAAGCAAGAAAGCTATAATGCTATCATGAAAGAGAGGAAAGAGGGGGAGAGAAAGCAAGTTGTTAGGTGATCTACATCATTGTTGAGTCCTAGAGAGAGAAAGCTATGAAGAAAGGAGAGGGAAAAAAGTCAAGAATGAGAGAGAGAGAGAGAGAGAGAGAGATGGTTATTTGCAGCATAGTTGAGTTTTAGAGAGATAAAACTATGAAGAGAGAGAGAGAGAGAGAGAGGAGAGAGGGAAGATTAAAATTCCCCCTTAAAAGGACATTTTTTAAAAAGCCTCTTGTTTTAAAAACTTTAAAAAAAAGGGGAGACCACCTTTTTATGCACTACCCTCCAAGTATAGTAAGGGGGAACCAACTTTTTATACACTAGTTCCCAAATAAAGGGGTGAAAGTGACTTTTTAGGCTAGTTATCTCTCTTTTCGCCCTTGATTTATTAACTTAACTACTTCTTAAACCTTTCCTACATGGCCCATTTTCCTCCTTTTTTCCGTATTTTCGGTCATAGGGAACATGATGGGAGATACTGCAAGTAGAGCTTACAGGCACAAACAACCAACTCATGAACATAGGAGAACGAGTTTCTCTTCCCTCTCATATATTTTGGGTCTAGGGAGAGGTTTGTCTTGCATACATAATTGTAAAGGTCCCTATTTAGTTTATATCATATGTAAGTGGTGGTTGGGACCCGAGTCATGCTAGCACTTCTTTCCTCAATAGAGCATAGACATAATTTTAAGAGCACAAGTTGTGAAAAAAAAGAGCTCATAGGCATGCATCCATAGACCCCCAATGCCTTCTACTACGGGGTATCAAACCTAGGGCCACATTTTTCAAGAGAATAAGTTGTGAAAAAGGAGCATACAAGAAAGCATCCATCGTCAACACCCAGAGCCTTCTATGGGGCATTGACAAGAGTTGCACATAAAAATCCCATTGCACTATGAACCATTGCATTCCTATACACATGGAAATGACATAATTAGGAACCATTATGCTATGAACCACCACATGCCTATACATAAAAACAACAAAAACATAAATAAATAAAAGTAGTTCTTGGGCCCTCTGATAGTGAACCACCACATACCTATACATAAAAACAACAAAAACATAAATAAATAAAAGTAGTTCTTGGGCCCTCTGATAGTGACCACAAAGATCATTTCTGGGTGGGGTAACAGTAGTGGTATATATATGACAAACTCACCATGTGTAAAACTATCGTTAGCCTTACACCAAAGGGGAAGCCATAATTGACAAAGAGACTGTAGAGGTCTACGTGGACAAGTTTTAGAAAATTTTCATCCAGCTACATGGCATTAAAAAAGTGAGATTGAAGGACCAAAAGCACAAATTTATTGTTGGATTAAAGCTTACTCTTGGAATGGAGATTAAAATGTTTTAACCTCATTCTCTATCAATGATAAATCTCCTGAGCTTACAATTGTGACCAAAAGAATGGAGTTCCAAGAAACAATAAACCACCTCAAGATTCTCATATTAGCAAATTTATCAAGTTTGTTCCTTTTTGTAAGTTTCACAAGCACACCAATGATACCAAAGGTGTTGTTTCTAACAACAACAAGGGCGATGATGCAAAGAAGAAACAAGATTCTATACCTAGAAATGTGACATGCCACAACTGTCAACAAAAAGGTCATATCGCACCTAATTTCAAGAGAAGAAGAAGAAACCAACTGCACGAGTCAATCATAAGGATGACGACTTCTCTCTTGGAGCAAGAGAGTAATTCTAAACATGAAATATTTTCGATCATCCATATATACCTAAACCTAATACAGAGAAAGAAGGCTTAAGTCCGTAGAGATAAATCCAATGATTAAGTTAGCTCCTAGATTTTATGGACCTTTCAAGGTTATTAAAAAGATAAATGGAAATAATAATATTATATAAATATTACATTCAAAATAATATTAGTTAGTGCAAAAAACTAATCGAACACATTAATCGTGGCTATATCATACCTACGCACATTGCTGATTAAACACGTTAATCTTGAAAATTGATATAAATATAAGGCGCATCCAAAAGTAAAATATCTCGGTAAATAATGGGTATCCCCATAGAGGTTATAATTAACATTCCCTCTTGCTCAGATTGTAATTGACCTCAATTGCATGGATGATATGAGTGGATGAGATTTTGGTAAGAATAGAAGAATTTTTATGGCATGCATTTAGCATCTTCAATAGGATGACTCTTGAAAATTGCAAAATAGTTAACATAAGTGTTGTCTATGCATGTAGTGGTGGTCTCATGGTCAATGATAGACTCATGCACAAGATGTTCGTCTTCATCCGCTAATTTAGAAGGTTCTTCTAATATAGGATGAGAAGGTAGAGGTCCTCTAAAAGGTCTCAAAAGACTAATGTAAAAAGAATTATGGATATGCCAATTTGAAGGTAGCTCTAACTTAAATACATTGTCCCTTGGAACTCCATTCTTTCGCTCTAACCCTCCAAGGGACAATTGTTCTAAGTCTATGGATTGCTCTAAATTTTGTGTTTGAGAAATAGAATGGGTAGGACAAAAGATACAACATGGAAGATTGAGCATGGAGGTGTGACCCTTGCACATCTACAAGATTTGCAAAGGACTAAGGTAGTGGTGCACACTAGGAGAGGGTGACAAAGTTAGAAAGGCACCACGAGAAAATCATCACTAAAGAGCATGGATTGTGGGATAGGCCCGAAAGTTGGCCATGGCCTCCTCAACAAGCCTGTACAGTAGGATACCGAAGCCTAGGAGGATATCTTTGAAGGGTTGGAGGAAATCCAATTGTTGCACATGTTTCCTACCACAAAGCTTGTGGCAAAGAAATCTATCCTTTAGCCAAAAAGAGATAAAACCAACCCAAATAACTAAAAAAGCCACCCAAGTGTAGCCCCACTGAGGGTGCCCACACTAGACTATTCCAAGCAGACCATCCCAGGGTGTGACATTGGATCATCTCGACCTTGAACCGCCACACTGCCATAGTGGATCACCCCAATGTTGAACCATCTTGGAGCATTCGGTAGAATGTCCAAAATTGGAAGTGCACCACCAAATTAATACATGAGAGGTGCACGCACTGGTGTTGAAGGCATCACACTGTCACCTCCTACATGCATCTACCAAAGATAGGAGATGCCACCAATGCCATCAACTCCAACACATCTTACACGAATCATTTAAATGACCCTAATCTCATCCTACATCCAACACCCTTAACCGTTCCCATTTGGTCCTATTCATTGAGTCTACTCATTGAGTGCTATAGTCACTTGTCATTGCATTGCTGCCTATGTGTCGTCTTACTCACTATGACCATTGCTGGGTGTGAAGGGCATGTAACAATGTCTTGGAGTAATGCAAGTGTTGTTGACAATATTATTATCATTCTGCTACACTTGTATTCTAACCTATCTATTTATGTGTGCATTGTGCCGTGAGTATGAACTTCGGCGGATGACATACTGTGTCTAGAGGAGAACCACCACTTTAGTGTGCCAAGAAACCAATTGTGCTATATCAAGTCTCCAAGGGAGCAAAAAAGGCATTCCCACCATAGGAACGTTGATTTCCCTAATTGAGATCATGCTGAAGGAGATAAGGTGGAGAGCCAACCATCAAGAAGAGGAAGAATGCTCAAGAAGGTGAACAAAAAGTTGATGAGAAGGCCAAATTTTAAGAGGGTGTGAAGAAGAGCAAGACCCAAGAGCCCCAACAATGGCAAAAATAGGAAGAAGTGGGTACAAATAAGGGCAAGGCACAAGGGCTCCAACAATAAAAAGAGTATGCAAAGAAAGGCAAGGCCCAACAATCCAAGAAAAACAATAGAAAAAGTAGAGGAAGGGAAAGGAAATCATCACCAACACAAGTTCACTACCAAGAAGTTAAGATCTCGCCCCCACATCCTCCATGGAAGCCCTAGCCTTACACTCCATCTCCACAAAAGCTAAAGACAAGTCATAAAGGCATGAAGCTATATGTGCTTCATTTGATAGGAGAGTCCAACCCAAGGGTCAAAAAGAGGGGGTACAAATTGAAGCTCGGCCATCTAAGCCATGGGGCGACAAGGAGAGTTTTGACCAAAGGCCACCAAAGCTCAAAAAGATTCTCAGAGCCCTCGAATGGCAGTAGAAATTCTCAAGATCCCCAAGAAGTTGACAAAAGTAAGAGGAGGACCTCCAAGAAAGAAGAGAAGATGGAGACTAGGCACCAAGGCACTATATGAGGGATCAAGTTCCACCAAAAGACCTACTATCTCATTTGTCAAAGGGCGTCATTCCAATGACTAGTCCATAAGATGAATCAAGACCACACATCTGGCAAGATATGCACATCAAAAATAATACCAAAGGTAATAGAAGCCCTATAGGAAGCATCAAATCTCACACATCTATTTGAGGATATAAACTTATGTGCCATCCATGCCCACAGGGTAACAATCCAACATAAGGACATGCAACTAGTGAAGCAAATCCATGGTGATCATAGCCTTGGATAAGCCAGATGATAGTATATAACCTCTTTTGTAATCCCCACCATGGAATCGGTAACTTTTCTAGTGAATATGTATTCTATGCCTTTTATTTTGTTTATTATCTTTAAAAATAATTACATTGATAAACATGTGCTAAGGGTTGAGAGGCCATTTGATATTAAGAATTTGAAAACAGATGTGCAAGCAAGCCATGTACATGGCTATATAACAAATTTATATGCTGTGAGAATTAGGGGGAAAAAAGAGAGGTAAGGGTCTGATGATGGGGTTTTGGTGGGGGCTTTAAAAAATATATATATTATGCCCACCATGGATGTAAGATTTGTTGCTTGGGAGGCCCTATGTATGGTAACAAATATTATTTCCATTGTTTCACATGCCCCCCTCAAAGGGTGTGACCCTTAACACAAAATTACCATCGCAAATAAATAGTTTTTTTCAAAGATGAAATTCATTATATATAAGGAGCTACAATAAACATAGATTTTTATCTAGGCTTCTTGCCTTTTTCATCCAAGAATTATGTGGTCTTCCTATGGTATGAATGGGGTAGAACCTTGAGGTAGTCCCATTTCCGCCTTAGCTAAAATATCTATCCTTGTAGAGGAACTAAACACTAAAATAGTAGTCCTCTTGAATACCTTGTCTACATTCTATGTAATTGGCTGCATTGCCAAGGCAAGCGATAAAGCCTTACACTTCACAAGCTAATTTGTACTGTTTGGCATCATCATTGCATGAAAGACGATGACCACAAAGGGAGGAAGAAGCCCTATGTAGTGTGCGAGGAAAGCATCTCTTGCAAATGTATTCTTGCTTCCTTCTCATCATCCACTAAATTTATTGATCTCAATTGCTCACTATATACATACACCATAGAAATCAAAATAACATATGATAGGAAAAAAAATCAACAATATTATGTATGACCTAAATTTATTTTTAATTTCTCATGATCTACCTTGACAAGGACTTCAAGGAGGAGGTTGATTGATCCTTGGATTTCTTTGTACTTTGAAGGTGGTTGGAACTTTGATAGTTGGGGCTCCATGCCAAATGGCTCTACCTCTTGTATGCCTTTCATCAAGCCCTCGACATCTTGTACATCTTGCATCTTGAAGTCCATCAATGGTGGTGATGCTTCAAGTACATTGGCCACCGCTACACCTAGAGCTTCATTCTCCCTCAAGCCAAACAATTCTTCAATGCCAAGGAGGAAAACATAGTCACATCCATCAACAACCACTGAGTGGAGCTACTTGAGTAGAGGTACTTTACTTGCTCTTGAGTGTCCTCCTCCTCAAGCCAAACAATTCTTCAATGCCAAGGAGGAAGACATAGTCACATCCATCAGCAACCACTGAGTGGAGCTACTTGAGTAGAGGTACTTTACTTGCTCTTGAGTGTCCTCCTCCTCCTACTCATGCTCCTCCTCTTCTTTTATTTCCAATGCTTGTGCCTTTGCCTTTGTCCCTACCTTTGCTCTTCCTCTTGAGCTTGTTTCTCAAGGCCCTCTTGAATGCTCATGAGTGCTAAATCTCCTTGTTTGCACCTTTTCTTCTGCATCTCTTGTTTTGAACACATCCATTGGATCGGATGTAGGCAGTGGTAATGCTTTAATACTCGATGTTACTGTGCTTTTGGTGTCACCCTCAACTTCTACCTCTTGTAGAAATAGGATGAAGGTTGCTTCCCACGAGAGAAACATAACCCCTACATTTGGCCTCTAAGAAATAGCTCTCCATCTCACAATAGATGTTTGAGCCAAAATGTTTAACATCATTACCACCACAAAGATGAACTAGGAAGTCAAATGGAACCTATCCCTTCCAAAATTATCAAAATGAACAACTTTTGAGCTAGCACGTGTGTTCATGTATTCAATTAGCTAGCACATCATTGCTATTCCTTTCAACTCTCCTAAGCACATCAACCTTTTGTGTGAAGATTTGCAATATCTCTTAAGAACTGTCATATAATTGGTTGTAGTAAATAAACTCGTTAAGTGTGTGGCGTGCGTGTATAGTGAGTGGTGGCGTTGAAGGATGTGAAGTTGAAAGGGCTATGAAGTTGGGAAGAGGGCTCTCACTGAGTAGGTGAGTGAAATGAGAGGTTATAAGTGACCTTGGTTTTTTATGCTTAAAATTTTTCTATTTTAGAAAACTATTTTAGAAAAAAAAAACTATTTTAAAAACCAAATGTAGTAGTAAGCTTACATTTTATCAAACATGACTGAGGGTTGGTCTCGAAGTAAGACCTTCCCAAACTTAGTATGTGTGGCTTCGAAGGACCTAGTGAAGGATTTCGCTGGCCTTGGCCCACTCAATGCTCGATTGATGAGTACACTTCTAAAATCATGTCAACAACACCACATGAGAAGGAAAACATAAATAATATAGAGATAAAACTTGCAAACATAGTATGCATGGCAGTATGTATGACAATGGTGCACAATACAGTATGAAAAGAGATTGGGTAGAGTCAACCTCATAGCTGCTAATAGAAAAATATCTTCACCCTTTATTGATTGGTGCTTCTTATTTCTTGCTATCATCATTGTTGGATATAGAAGATGCCTCTCATGATCACAAAATTTATGCATATCAACAAATTAACCAACATCAGTTGTTGGTTAATTTGTTGAATATAGAAGATGCCTCTCAAAGAATTGATACACATCAATAAATCAACCACCATTACCAATCATTGATGAAAGTTGGTTAATTTGTTGAATATAAAAGGTACCTCTTAAAGAATTGATGCACATTAATAAATCAACCACCAATACCAATCATTGATGAAAGTTAGTTGTTTCTACTACAAAAAAATGCTTCCTTTGTCCATGTGTGTGGGAGAAAAAAAACATAATAAACAAGTATGGTAGGGTAGCACAAGTTTAAATTAATCATAGAGGAATGTTCTATTCCCCCATTTAGATGAGCACTTTCAATGTTGAAAGTGGAGGATGGTGTAGTGCTATAGAGCTATATAACACTCGCTTCAAAATCATTCCCATCATGAATTGTGAATGCCATTATCACCTTGCTCTTAATAGCCCTTATTGGCTATCTTGCACCACCTTCGACAACACCGTAAGCATCCACTAGTGTCCTCACTCTCCTCTACTCTTATCCCTCTAGATAAGGCATGTGGCAAATCATTAGAGCTAGAGTGCCATGTGAGAGGCTCACTAACCTCCCTTTATGACCTGTGTTCGGCTCTTTCATGTTGACAACAGCTTTTCTCATGATTTTTTGGTGCCATCAAAAGTTTACTTTGAATTAAAAGATTGCTATTATAAGGCATAAAGAAAAACATTCGCAATAATTGTTTTGACCTTTTCAACTAAAGCACACATTTTTTCGTCGCCTCAATAAGTTCGTGTGACATGCGAAAAAAAGAAGGCTCATCAACCCAATGCCAAGACACATGCTAGCTTGGACATCTATTAAGACTAAGTTTGCTCATGGTTTTGAGCTAATAAGCATTGCATATTGCATATAAATACACATATAGTACAAACAGAAAACCAAGGCATTGAAACTAATGATAAGCATTATCATCTAGGGCGTTGTTGCTTGGCTAGAGATAAGAAGAGACCCTAGTAATAGATGAGCCTAAATCTACTGCAAATTTAGGCAAAATTTTGTGCCTTGATTTTTCGACATGAGGCTGGTTTTTTGAAAGATACGTATGAATAATGCTTTATATGTCTAAAGATTGTTCATTTGAGGACATCTATCTTTAGGATATAAGTAAATATTTTGATGTAAGTTTGACATTGTAAAAATGTTTAACTAATGTGGTTTTCATTGTATACGGAGATTGTAAGATATTTTCATCACCAAACGAGAACTTAGCATTAGATAATAAACAAGCACAAGCTTACTCTAAAACAATTTCAAAGCTAGCCAGTGTCCACTTTATATCATTACTTTTTATTTGACTCTTTGCGGGAAGATATACATATCGGCTCACAATACATACCCATGTTGTGCAGCCTGATGGCATCAAACCTGGGTCCTCGCAATGGGACCGAACCGTCCTATCAACTAGTCTACGTGCCCGTGGGATTTTTATTTGACTCTTTAACACTTTCATCAGGGAATGGCACTTTCTCCTATGAAAAACAGTTTAAACGAGAGACTTGTGCCATACCTTTTTCGCATTTCAAGATTTTTCTTTATAAATAATTTCAAAGTTTTAGATAAAAGTTTTCCACTTTTCAAGATTTTTCTTTTATAAATAATTTCAAAGTTTTAGATAAAAGTTTTCCATTTTTTTTTTGGTTTGGGGAAAATACTTTTTTCTCGAACACTGCGCAGTGCGCTTACGGACGGTCACGTGTTTTGTAGTGTAGCACGGCCCTCTGTCGTCACATGTTTAGGGTTGCCGTACGCGGGCTCAGTCGTACGGACAACGGTCAACGCAAGTGCCAAGCGCCTCTGTTTTTAGCCCTGGGAGCTTGCCCACCCTAAACTCGTGACTGTTTGTCAGCCCTCGTGCCTGCTGCACCTGAAACACGTCAGTGTTGTCGTGTCCCGCGACATTCTTTTTAATGCAGTCGATTCCGCATTATAACATCTGCTCACCTTGGAAATGGGCAGTCAAGCGCAACGGGCACCAGATCAAAGCATGGCTACTTGGCTTTTCTGCATTGCCTTCCTCCTACATCTCCAGGTTATTCCCCTTCATCTCTCTCTGGCAATTGTAGCTACACTCATTGTGCCCTCACTTGCACATTTGGGTCAGCACAAAGATAACTAATTTCACAATCTATGGTGAATCTGTGCTGTTTTCCCAAAGCTTGCTTCAATTTGTAAACATGGAGAGCCAACATTTTGTGAAATCCTGTTTAACACCAACACAGTCTCACACGAACCCTTTTTTAGCTCATGACCCATCTGAATGGAAAGAAATCCTGTGTTGAAGGATCAGATTGCCCAGTAAAAAGCACATGATGTAGTTGTTATGAAAGCCATCTTTGGCATATAGGGTGTGACACCCAATCCATTAGGTCTAGTTACCCATATAGGGTGTTGTATGTGACACCCAATCCAGTAGCCATAATTCCTTATGCTTCGAGTGGGATACAGGATGGGCCAGGAGTTCATAGATTGTAGGCACTAAAGGCCCAGGATGGGTGAGGTAGGTGCTCAGCCAGGCCCTTAGGGCGAGCACATGTCTATCTCATGCATAGTGCAAGTTTTTGTCTTTTTGCTTGTGAATATGGATCACTTTAACATGGATCATGGGATGGTATGGAAGTATTCCCTTAAGATCACGGGATGGTACGAGAGCATTCCCTTATGACTTGTGTCGAATCAAAACAAAAACTAGGCCCTCACTGGTAGGGCTGGTCTGATCAACAATCTCACAACCCACAATTGTAGATCCAAGCGGCTTGTTGTTATGACGGTTGATTTAATATATACTATAAGTTCAAAATGCTACATCATGCATCTTTTGCTTTTAGGGAGTACTTCAGGAAGACACCTCCAAAGTTCAAAATGCTACAGCATGCACCTTTTGCTTTTAGGGAGTACTAAGGCACCTCAAAAGTGGAGCATGTGTACAATATTTATGTGTCAGAAACAAACTATGCTCTCAGATTAGGTTTGCGACATGTGCATGATCGAGTGATGATCATAGATGTGCACTAACTGTGAATGTCTTGGGGTTGGTAGTGTTCTACCAGAGCTTTGTGTCGCACTATGCACATGAGACACCCTCTCACAAACACAATTATGGAGGGGGCAGGATGTTTTTTGGACACATAGAGAATTGAGAAGGTAAAAGTTTTGATGTCATCAGTACTCATGTTGTTGAGTCTTACAAAAAATTAGGAGCTCTTCAGAATGAATTGTATTGCGAATAGAGCGGGATTCGGGAATCTGTAATTTGTTGCAATGGACCCGGCAAAGGTGGAACCCATTTTGCTTTGGCTGGCTTGAGTAGATGTGCACTTCTTGGGATTAATATATCATACTGCAGTTTTGTGGAGCCCTATGCATAAGGGATGAACCCTTTCACAAATACAACCAAGGAGGGCAAGGTGCTCTATTGATAAGCTAAAAGGTAAGTCAACATGGGTGTTGCATATTTTGAAGCTTTGTGTTGCAGTGGCATGATCATCCACAATTGCATGTGAGAGAAGAAAACACTGTGAAAGTGTGAGTTGCCATGTTCCATTTTTAATCACAAGTTGCTTCTTGCAATGGTGCAGGGTTTGAAAACTTGTTCCCAACTCACCTCCATTCTGTACATAACATTAAAGCTCTATCCACTTCAGACATAAAACACCCCACCCATCGGGTATTTCAAACCTCTTTCATAGAGTTTTTCACACATTAACAAGACTCTTAAGAGACATTTCTTGCTGGCCTCTACTCCTTGGCCCTTAAAGATATCACGTATACCTATACATCCATTCAGAACTCCCCATTGGGGATGGAAATTTTCAAAATTCACGTGCTGCACTTTCAGAAGTTTCATACAACTCTGCAATGGTGCATTCCTTGCACCATTTTATACTTCCCAGAATGCCTCTGTATTCGTAGTGTATCCCAAGGAGAAGATTATTTCTCAATATTTACCTGTTTTTACACATGAATCGTGAGGGTCTTTCTGCAGTGAATTTGTCAATCAATATTTGACTGCCCACTTCTCTTGACATGCAGGTAAGCTTCAGCACTGATATAATACAGTTGCCATCCTCCACCTGGGAAGCTGAGAAAGATGAGAATGCTCAGAGGGATGCACATGCAATCATTGAAGGTGCTTTATCTTCCAAGTAAGACACTTGCTTTTACTATCCTGTAAGTGCTGCATGTTTCCAAATGCTAAAGCGGAGTCATTTGTAACTTAATCGAAAATGTGGCCTCATGAACATCCTTTATTGCATCACACATTTGATGGTAATAATAGCTCTTTTAGCAAATACATATAAAGATTTCAAATATGTATGATAAGTACTAAAAAACCGGCCTTTAGTTTATTTCACACTGGTTGAAACTTTTACCTTGTCTTGAAGAAAAACGATTAAAATTTATCATTTTAATTATAAAACTGGCCAAGGAAACCCAGCCACACTCCAACCTTGTTCTTTTTCTCACTGTCCAGGGAAAAAGTTTTTTGCGAACATTGTAACTAATGTCTTGTGGAGCTGAAGATTTCGGATCTTTGATTAGTGCCAAGGAGGTCAACAATGCATCAAATAGAAATGTGTCCTTAAAAGTTACGTACTTGGAAATAATTTCTGTAAAAAAAAGATGGGAGTGGATGTATTAATTCGTAATCATGTGCATTGCCAGGTGCTATCATTACTACAGCAACGCTCCTAACTTCCAACACTCCTCCTCCCCCCATCCCCCCACAACCACCACCGGAAAAGAGACTTATATTAAGTATGCAAAAAATATAAAAAAAATATTCAAGATGCCCAATTTTTGACCCTCATGGATGACCATAATCCACTGCGCTCTAGCAAGTATGATAACAACATATCCAATAACATGAGGCATAAGAGCCAATGTTGCATGCACGGAAGCCTTGTTGTACTTGATCCAGCCCTAAGCCTACTGATTAGGAACATTAATGCAAACATAATGAATAGATAGCATAGAGGAGAGAGGGATGAATTGAATTTTCAGTATATTGATATGGTACAAAAGACGTATATGTCTGAACAACTTCTATGGCCTTTGGCCTTCCGAAAGAGGACTTAACGGACTGACTGTTGACGTGACTGGAGATGAACTATGACCTGCCCCAAGATGGGTCAGATGAATACGACTAACTATGGGCCTAGCCTTATATAGACTCTTTATGCACAGGTTGGCCAGATTTTTGCTGTCGGCCAGCCATGACTGATAAAAATGCTAGAAAAACCTGAATGCTCATGTCCTGATGATACCCATATGTGAGCACCTACTGTTGGCAAGCTTCCTGAGTAGTGATGATTGTGGGCCTGAGTGTGCTAGTGCCCTAAACCTTACCCTAAAACTGTTGCCTAATCAGGGATTAGATCTAAGGTTAGCCATTTCCATAGTTGTGGACGCGACTTTCCCTCTTGCTAAACTTGATGATGGGTTGGAAACTTTTCATCCTTCCTCTGTGGGCTAGTGACTTTGTACCTTGACTGCGTGACAATTTGACTGAAAACCCTGTCGTTCCTTTGATTCCACTCCAAGTCTGGTTGGAGAACTGTGCATCTGTTCCACTTTGTCCCCATGCCTGCAATCCCTTTCCCTTAACACAACTATGGTCTCCTAGTGAGAATGATCATGCGTGATACTCCACCTTTGGAACTGATTTGAGAGCCAATGGTATGCTCCTTTGAACACACAACCCCTAGGGAATGCTTTCCTCTAGCTCTGCCTGCTGCAGACCACCTCATAAATGCTACCCTGGCTGCATTCTTCCATGGATCTGTAATACCCATATGTGAGCACCTACTGTTGGCAAGCTTCCTGAGGCGTGATGATTGTGGGCCTGAGTGTGCTAGTGCCCTAAACCCTACCCTAAAACTGTTGCCTAATCAGGGATTAGATCTAAGGTTAGCCATTTCCACAGTTGTGGACGCTGATGATGGGTTGGAAACTTGTCATCCTTCCTCCGTGGGCTAGTGACTTTGTACCTTGACTGCCTGACAATTTGACTGAAAACCCTGTTGTTACTTTGATTCCACTCCAAGTCTGGTTGGAGAACTGTGCATCTGTTCCACTTTGTCCCCATGCCTGCAATCCTTTTCCCTTAACACAACTATGGTCTCCTAATGAGAATGATCATGCGTGATACTCCACCTTTGGAACTGATTTGAGAGCCAATGGTATGCTCCTTTGAACACACAACCCCAAGGGAATGCTTTCCTCTAGCTCTGCCTGCTGCAGACCACCTCATAAATGCTACCCTGGCTGCATTCTTCCATGGATCTGTGCATCTTTCTTGGGATAGCTGAGTGCTTAGATGGCTGAGCTTGAATGCTTTGATACCAATGTTGCATGCACATAAGCCTTGCTGTACTTGATCCAGCCATAAGCCTACTGATCAGGAACATTAAATGAATAGACAATAGAGAGGAGAGAGAGATGAATTGTATTTTTAGTATATTGATATGGTGCAAGAGACGTATATGTCTGTACAACTTCTATTGCCTTTGGCCTTCCAAAAGAGGACTGATTTCTAACTTATTGGGCTGACTGTTGACGTGACTGAAGATGAACTATGACCTGCCCCAAGATGGGGTTAGATGAATATGACTAACTATGGCCTAGCCTTATATAGTCTCCAGCCAGATTTCAGCTGTTGGCCAGTTCCCTTTTTGTCCACAACTGATAAAAGTGCTAAAAAAAAACCCTGAATGCTCATGTCGCCCAGCCTTGATGATACCCATGTGTGAGCACCTGTTGTCGGCCAGCTTCTTGAGGCCTGATGATTGTGGGCTTGCTGCTTCTTCCCTGCTTGAGCCTGCTAGTGCCCTAAACCCTACCCTAAAACTGTTGCCTAATCAGGGATTAGATCTGAGGTTAGCCATGTCCACGGCTATGCATGTGACACGTTGCAATTGAAATACATACACCCCCTTTGGTCCCATCTGCTGAGGACCAATAAGTGTAGCAAGGAAGAATCTTACCTGTTTTACACTTTGGTCCCATCTACCTGGGACCAGTAAGTGTAGCCAAAAAGAATCTTACTAGTTTTACCACACTGGTGATCACATCCATAGTTCCACCGCTAACAACAGGATGGAGCCGGTCCTTCATGAGGCGCTTTCTACTGTGGTTGCGAAGCCTCCCTAGGTGTTGCACATTTCATGAGACAATCCTCATGGTAAAGATGTGGTTTTGACCCCAAACGCTTAGCCGGTGTTTGTGCTCACCTCTCATAATTGGGACGGAGGGGATAATTGTTGGATCAGAGAACCACCATGCTTAGTGTGGTATGGCGGTTGCAGCAGTATGGCACCCATGGTGAGAGTGCAAGTGAGATGAGAGAGAGATATAGAGAGAAAGAGACACGTAATGATTAGAATAGAAATGATTGATTAGATTGCTTGCTGAAAGGGAGAGATACATGGGTTTATATGGAGGAGGTAAGAGGATGTGATGTGGCGGAGAGTGAATGGAAAGATGTGAATGTGAGATGGTCACATAGCCAGCCACATGTCCACATAAAGTGTATGGCTAGAAATAAGAGGGGCTAGAAATAAGAGGTGCTAAGAGGAGTTTCACACGGGATGCACACACGGGGTAGAGAGGGTTCACACACGAGGCTCCGAATATCCAACAAATCCCCCCTCTGGAGCGAAGGTGGGAAGCTGAGAGACAAACTTTCACAAGGCGGAAAGGTTATGGCAAAACTGCATCCCAATAACTCACATGTTTTGGAGATGCCAACACCCACACTCTCATGGTAGGTGTGATATGAGGCTTGACCATATGAGCCTTATACGTACATCAGCTTGCTGATAAGACATCCCCCCTTGAGCCAAGCTGGGGTACAAAGATAAGGGCTTAAATTATTGAAGGGTGCAAACGCACAAACACATTGAGAAAGGGAAACACACATAGGTAGAATCAGATTTTGGGAGAGAATCCCGGGCAGAGAACCCTTATTAGGAAAACATAGATGGTTAGAGACAGTTAAAATGCATAGTCATCGTCATCTTCCTAGAGGGATAGATCACAGAGGGCTGAGAGTGCTTGGTTTTGGATCATCTAGTTCGTTGTCACAAGCTTCTTCCATGTAGTTTGCTGCTTTTGCTTCTTGAAGGTTGTTTAAGCGCTTGAAGCACCTATTGAAAGTGTGGCCCGGTTTCTTGCAATAAGTGCATTTGGTTGCTTTGTTGTAGCAGTCATTATTGCCTTTTCTTTGGTGATGCTGAGACAACCATTTCTTCATACTTCATATCACGAGCAATGCGGAGAACACCAAGTATTTCTGCATAGCTTTCATTATCTTCAAGGCTATTAAGTAAAACTGCTTTCTTATCATCATCATCAGGAGGACATTCTTTCCATTCACTCTCCGCCACATCACATCCTCTCACCTCCTCCATATAAACCCTTGTATCTCTCCCTTTCAGCAAGAAATCTAATCAATCATTTCTATTCTAATCATTACGGTCCAGGCGCCCCAAGATGAGAGGCCCATCTGACACCGGCGGAGACTACAACAGAGGATCAGGACCATACTAGCACGGCATGGGAGACGTCCAGTCAGAGTACTCACCATGGAGGACATTGAGGATATCCGCCATTGACCGATGAGAGACATCTTTGGATAGTGATGTGTATGATGCTTACCTTTGTTGCTGGAGTTTTCCTCCCAGATGCTATCCATTAGGAGCTCCTAGTACCGTACTTTTCCTCGTAGTTGTTTCAGTTTCAGTTAGTTGTTTAGTTGTTTTTAGCTTTTCTTACACAGACATTGTATCAGATCCACCAATTGTTGTAACCTTTTTGGTCTCATAGGTCATTTTTGCCTTCTGAAGACGTTAATATATCATTTCATTTCATTTCTCTCTCTCTCTCTCTCTCTCTCTCTCTCTCTCTCTTTTTCGTGAAATGGTGTTTTATATTATATGTTAAAAATGTACATCAGCCACATGGCTCACACAGAACCTATGGCCCCAAAAAACCCCCCACAAAAGATCCTCTAAAGGATCATGACCATGCAAACCTGTACACTAATAAGAAAGCCTCCTAGCCAAATAAGCATCCCAGGTAAAAGCATCAAAGATTAGCCAGCCGAGCCGCCGTAGACCATAACGAAATAACATCTGCATCCAGTAGCTGAGCTGAGAGAAGAGAAGAAAACTGCCAAAGCAGCAAACCGCGTATACGTAGAATGTGCCCATGTATTCCAGACAAGGAATCAAAGATGAACCCATTCCGTGTAGTCCAAATATGCCAAAGTCCTATCCATCTAAGGAAATGGAATATCACAAGGTGACTATCCGAAGTAATGACTTGAGGACAAATCCCAAATATCCACTGATGAGCCGAAATAGTAGACCTCCCAAACGCGAGAGACAAAAGACCAAATCTGACGGGCCACTGGACAACTCATGAACAGATGCATAACTGTTTCAGTGCATGTCGTGCAGAAGAAGCAAGAGGCCAATGTAATTTTACGACGGCTGAGCTGATCCCGTGTAGGTAACCCTCCCACCAACATCCTCCAAATGAAAACCTTACCTTGGTAAGGGAGTTTAGACTGCCAACCACGCATAAGAGTTTTCTGCCACCATGATTTAGACTTGTGCAATCCCCACACCTTATTGGCCTTGGCTGAAACCCAATCTTTCTCTGATACAAGCTTATGATAGACCTGGTTAGCTGAAAGTGATATCAAGTCACCAGATTTACATAGTGCCCAATCAAGCCAAGGCTGATCTGCAGATGGCCGAGGCAATGGAGTAAAAGGCTCAACTGCATGCATGATGTCAACCCATAGTGGCTGAAATGTCCGAGGAACCCTAAAGTGCTGCCGAATACGACGAAACGAATATGGCCTCACGACCAGGTATCACAGCATCTCGGATTCTAACCAAGCCTAACCTGACCATGCGGTTGAGTCGTATGCGTGAAGCATCTCTATCTGGCCAAACAATGACACGCGACTCCACAAATGTTTCGAACTGCAAAGAGTTCAAAAGTAGTCTTTCATGACTAGGATCCCACCGAGCCAATAGTAGAACTTCATGCTAAGAAAGGAGAATATGTGATAAAATGTGAGATGAGCGAATACGGACAGGATGAGCCGCATTCACAATGTCCCACCATGAAGCCTGCACACGTGTCCGTCCATGTGACAATCCCTCCAACTCAATCAAGTCACGAGCCATGAATACCCAAGGCTGCTCTTGAAACACATATCCTGAAAAAGCGCCCACCTACGCGCCACCATATGCAAGCGGACGTCCAGTAAAGCAGCCCCACCCATTCTTTTGGGCGTCGTTATGTGATTCCAAGCTATCCATGTTTGACCCATAATATTTCCTTGCCTCTTCCACAGCATAAACCGAATGGGAGCAAGCAAACGGAGAAGAGATTTGTGCGTCCAAGGTAGCAAAGGCAAAAAATAGGAAATCATGCTAAGCATAATAACCTGAGCTACCTTAACCCTCACGTGCATAGGCCACCCTTGAGCTTTCCAATACACAAATTTATCCGAGATCCGAGCAGAAATCCAAGCAAGAAGCGCTTGGGGGTCCACATCCACACCCATCGGATACCCAAGATGACGAACAATGTCTCCTGTATGCACCACACGGCCTTGCCACCCTAATGCCTCAAGATCAAATTCCATGCATACAATGAGGGCTGATTTTGTTGAATTTATTTTCAGTCCAGAAGCCAATGCAAAATTATTCCAAGCTTCCATTGCTCGATCTATATTGGCTTTTTCGGCCCTGAGAAACATAAAAGTGTCATTCGCAAGGGCTTGAGCAACCAATTGCTTGCCATGAGGGAGATGCAAACCAACCACTTCACCATGCGATGCCATAGCATGTAGGCGCGATAACATAGGATGAGTGGCAATGGCAAAGAAAAGAGGGCTAAGAGGACAGCCCTGCTGGAGAGAACGGGTGAAAGAAATACCATCCGAAAGTCCTCCATTGAGCATAATGCACGTGATAGAGCCAGAGCTAAGTAAATGCACCAAATTAGCCATTTTGGGACCAAAGCCCATGGCTGTCATTAACTGAGAAAGGAAAGACCAGTTGACATGATCAAAAGCTTTTTCAAGATCCAGCTGCACCATCACAATCTCGAGTCCTCTAATAATCAGCTTGCCCAACAGGGCACGGCTTTGAATGGCGGGGTCAATGATGCCTAGGCCCGCCGCCCCCTCTGTGTCACAGCTGAATGATCACTTTCCAGGACACCTTGGCCAGGGTAGGCCAACCATTACTACCGGCCCACAAAAAGTTGCAGATCAACTGCTTTACCTGACCAATGCAGGCTTGGGAGAAGGCCCAGCAAGAAGTAATATACCACATGGTGGCAAGGACCTGGTTCGCCACCACCACTCTATAGGCTAAGGAAAGCCTTGTAAAACTCCAATACAAAAGCTTCTTCTAAATGCTCAGAAGAAGAGGCGTGAGCTGCTCCGGGGAGATATCAATGCCCACCTGGCATCCAAGATAGCAGACTAGAGTGCCTCTCGCGATCCACTAGAAAGCCTCAACTAGACGCCAAGTCGAGGCAGGTGTAGAGCCTACCCAAAAACCACACGACTTGTGCTAGTTGATCTGCACTCCTGATGCGCGACAAAAGATCTCTATCGCCTTCGCGAATCTCTGGAGATTCCCCACATCTCCAAATAAGTATGCTACTATGTCATCTGCAAACTCTGAGTCCAGCAGCTCCTCCTGAGTACAGATAGGGAGACTCAATCCCTAGAGCCCCATCTCCTAAGCTGAGAGAAAACTGCTCATGCCTCGACGACAAATAGAAAGAGGTATGGTGCCAGTGGACAGCCCTGCCGAACCAAGTGAGAAAGGGGAAATCTATCACCTCGGGCTCCCTATATGAGAACCTAACTCTGAGAGGCTGAGTAGAGGCCTGAAACACCACGGATCCACTCCACTGTGAACCCCATCCGGTACATCGTGCCCTCCAGAAAGCCTCAGTCAACTCTATCCCTCAAAATCCAGAAGAAGCACAATGAGGTCCTGCTTTCTTCTAGGTGGTGAGCCTTGGAAGGACTTCCTCTTGGCTAGGATTTCAGCCCATACTCTGAGCCTGGGAGACCCTTGGCCTGAGCATCAGATGGATCTTCATAGAGATGTGGGCTTGTGGCTTTAGCCTAGCTTTTGAGGACATATTTGTTGCCAGCCTACTACGAGCTTGGGATCACCTTAGGCCGGTTCCAGTAGCCTCGGAGGAGCGTCTTTAGCAGTCCCCGATCTGGAACCCCCTGATCCGTTTACCCAGTGACCACATGCTGGGGCCCAGCTTCATGTATCTCGAGGAGCGTTGAGCATAGGACGTGCTAGATCCTTTGGAGATTGGCTTGCATTCAGATAGCTTTCCCCTGAGGCTCAAGAGAGGCATGGCTGGGATCCAGGGTAGAGACTTTGGCGTTTATGCATTTGAGAGAGCTGGCCCCTCATGCGCCTCCAATGGGACTTGGGGGGGTGGACTTGGCGTGATCCTATTGATAGGGAGGAGAGGCGGGGTACCCCGTTCTTCGCATACACCACACAGCTAGGTCACAAGATCCAAATGCCCTAGGTTGAGGGCACCCTCAAGCACCCTGGCAGCAACAGTAGACTGGTAGTTACAAGGCCTCTCACAGTGGTTTCGCTTAGATTTTTGGAAGATGCTCTGGGACAGTTTTCGGCCTCGAAAGATCACCCTCTTTCTTTGGCTGTTGGCACACAGGAGTTTGGTAGTTGGCACGTGTTTGGCCATTGGCGGTCGACTAGCTGCTTGTTCGAGGTGCGATCACCCTCAGGAGTCTTAGCGACAATTGTCTTTGGGATTCCCCGAAGGCTCATTAGGTTTGGTAGCGGCCTCTCCGCATTTTCACGATGGGGCATTCTCGCCTGGGCCACTGAGGCTGAGTTTGCCATGGCTTATGAGGAGGAAGGTGGGGGGCTAGCCCTTCAGGTCTCTCACCTTTGCATTTCGGTAGTACCAGTCCCAGGCCCATGATCCATCTATTGATCATTGGACTCCGGGTTCGTGCCAGAGATGGGAGATTTATAGCAGCATTGCAGCTTGGCACACCTGGAGAGTTAGATGCAGTGAAGCCATCGAAGGCACCCACACTCCGCCTCCGGAGTCCATCACGAGCATTTGGCTTGACATCATTCATACCCTCCGTGACCAATGGGGGGAGTTGCAGGGTGGCTTTGAGCGCATGCGGAAGCGGCAGGAAGCCTTCTTGAGGCTCTGGCGGCCTAGCCCTTTTCTCACAGATAGAGGTGGTGAGCCCACTTGGCACTACAGACCACCTATGGTTATTAACTCTGCCTCCCCTTGCATGAGATAGCCTTCTCCTCATAGAGTGGCCAGCCAGAGAAGAAGTGCATCTTTCTCCACCCCTTGATTCTTTGATCTGCGCCCCGCACATGGAGGCGAGTTTGTATCTTGCCCTTCATGGTTGTATTTAGCCCTTCATGGCCGGGAAAAAAAAAACTAGCAGCACTTCCTGGGTTGAAAAAAAAACTAGCAGCATGTGATGAGAACTAATTGATTCCTCCTTATTTCTTGGTTGACTCCTGGCTGTCATATATTCTCTTATACATAATTTCTGTTTCTTTGAGAACTATTGTTTTTCTTTAAAATGCTGCTCAGGGTCTCTCAAATCTGCAGTTCTATATATGAAAGACTCGCATACATGACTGATACTTTTGGCCCTCGATTAAGTGGGTCCATGGCTCTGGAGAAAGCATTGAACTGGACAAAGGTACTTAGTTGTTGCAAGTCAAAGGTTAACTTGGTTGTCCACTTTCACATAAAAACCTAGAGTGAGGAAATGGGTTTCTGGCTAAGACATGTAAATGCTTGGGTGCGACAGGAGGAAATGATCAAAGATGGTCTGAATGTACAAGAAGAGCCTGTGCAGGTCCCATGCTGGGTGCGTGGTCACGAATATGCAAGACTCATATCTCCAAGAGCAAAGAATGTGCGAATAGCTGGCCTTGGTGGCAGTATCGGCACACCAGATGGAAAACCTTTAGTTGCAAAAGTACTGGTTGTTGCATCCTTTGATGAGCTAGAGGAAAGGAAAAGTGAAGTAGAAGGTATGCAAGTAAAAAAAACCAACCATGTGGCTGGGTGATTGATGTTGGGTAAGTATCTGCAGGGGCATGCAATGGTGTGAAATTTATAGAGGTTAAATGGCTTGTCATGCATGGTTGGGATGCAGGGTTGTTGAGGTAGGAATGATATTGGCTTGATGCCAATATCATTCACTTAATACCAACTGATGAACCCTAACCATCAACCTTGCTAAGTTGTACCTGATTGTCGGTCATGTGTGAAGGCGTGAATTGCTTTCTATGCATGGACATTGTGTGAGATTTAATGTCTTTGCTTTATTTATCATCAGAAGAATTTCCAATTTACCAATTAAATGCATCTTAGAAGGATAGGTGAGTGAAGAAAAAGCTGTAATACATTCAGCAAATTGACTGTTCTTTTTACGAATCTGGAAGCTAGGGACCAGCCATCCTGGGTGCCCTGTACTTGTAAATATTAATTGTGTGAAACTAGCAATTTTTATTTTCCTCCCAAGAAAGGTCCTTTAGTATGTGAAAAAAGAAAAGGTCCATTCAAGAACAGACCGAGGAGGTAGCATATACAAAACATCACAGGAGGTGAGGGCTCCTTCTGGAGACCTAGAATGCCACTCGACGCTCGTCCTCATGGAGGAGTGCCATGCTTGTATCTGTAGCCCACGCAATAGTCCTGATCAGAGGTGAAAAGGTGCAATATCCGTATCCGTAGCCCACCAAAGCTCGTCCTCATGGAGGAGTGCCATGCTTGTATCCGTATCCGTAGCCCACCAAAGCTCGTCCTCATGGAGGAGTGCCATGCTTTTTTTTGTATCCGTAGCCCACCAAAGCTACTCTGCTTTTTGCCAATGAGGTGATAGCTCAAGTGGTGAAGGTGTTTGCCTAGGACCAGGAGGCCCTGGGTTCGAAACCCCACAAGTGCTTCCTTGGCGGCATCACCTACAGGCGGATAAAAAGCGCATACGGGTGTAGAAAAGCCAGTAACTATGGGAGGATCTCGGGCAGAAGGCTAGTCAAAAAAAGAAGAAGCTACTATGCTTTTGGACAATGCCAAAGGCAATGGTGATGCATCTTGCGAGTATCGCCGCATAGGCTGTAGGCCAATGAATGGTTGTTGATGATCTCTAGCTGCGTGCCCATTTCAAGACACCTCTAGGCCATCAAGGAAAGGAAGAGGGTGACCTTCCACTGATAGAAGCTGTCGTAAGAGTGGGGGGGGGGCGGTGGGGGCGGCTCAATCTTCCTTGTGGTTCAATAGAAAAGGTCTTGACGGTGCCTCCATCTGCACCATGCATCGCAACAATCGGGCACTTGGGGGAAGGTGGGTCAAGAATCGGTGTGAGCCACACCAGTAAAAGTTGCTAATATCACAGAGAGCAGAGGCCAGGCTTTGCGAGGCCTGCGAGAAATCATGAGATCTCCTAATATCAAGCATCTGACGTGATAAGTGTGCATCTGAGAACAAATGATTAGGGATGCGTACATGAGGTGCTGATCCATGGCGACTCTATCTCTAACGCATAAAACCACTGGGCAATGATCCGATTAGAAGTGCTTGTAGCAATAAAAGTATGGCTCCTTCTGTCAAGCACCCAATCATCTAGGTAAAATCGGTCTAACCGTGCATAAATACATCCTTCATCCCTTCTCCTGTTAGACCATTAATAAAGAAGAGTGGATGGTTTCCTCGGAATGGCATTCTCATGCCAACAATCTCTGCCATGAATGGAGAGTATAAACCTCTCCCAAGACACTCTCTCAAGAGGATGCACCAAGCCCTCATGTCCACCTCTTTTATCCATTCGCATCTCAACTATGTTAAAATCCCCACTAATAATCCAATGGTCAGCATGAGGCATCAACGTAGTGAGAGATTTCCAAAAGACAATCCTCTCACCTCTATGGTTAGGAGCATAGAGGTTAAGAATACCAATGCATGTAACACCCTGCATAAGAAGGATCCACTGTGCTCTCGCAAGTAAAATGACACCATGTCCAAGGATGCAAGGCAAAACCACAACCGAAACAGAAATACAAACACAATCTTTGCTACCAATGGCTGGCGACCAAAAGGTGTGTCCCAAGAGAAGGTTTCCTGATCTCCCACATTAGCTAACATCAAGTTTATGCTCTTGCAAGAGCAATACATCCATAGGTCCACCTGGAACTGCACTGTGCAACTAAGTTTTGACAATCTATTTCCGCCGACAAAACCCCGAAGACCTTGAATGTTCCATGAGACAATCCTCATAAGGACTGAGAGTAGGAACAACTAGATCTCAAGGTCGACGAAGGATCTCCTTTAGAGACGGAGGTACGTCTTGTATAGGTAAGGGAGGGAAAATCTGACGATGAAAACCTTACCTCTTGTTTCCACTCCAGGGAAAAGCAAAAGCTAGTCCTCAAAATTGTAGAGGTACCATGACAATGCGATTGCGTAACATCATCCTCGAGGATGCAATCATCCTGTAAAACATCATCCTCTTGCGAGGGATCCAAATCCTGTGCTTGCATAGCCTCATCCTCCAAAGAAGGATCCACATCTTGTGAGGCAAGAGTTGCATAAGGGTTGGGGTGCTTCTCTAGGGGTGCGGTAAAGGGGTGGGTACGGGGGTTTGAGGGCGCTTGCCATCTCTAACCACAACCCAACGTTGTGTGGTTTGTTGGGGCACAAGGGCAAGTGGAGTCTAGGTAGCTGCAAGAGGCACTTGTTGGGTAGGACCACGCCACCTCCTAGCATGGTCTCTCGATTTGGGACAATCTCTAGCAATGTGGCCCTGTCAACGACAAATCCGACACTCATCAGGTCTGCCTGCAATCTCCATCCTCTGGCAGAAATGAGAGCCATCAGGTCTCTGAAGCATGATATGATCGTCAATAATTGATGCATCAGGAATAAGCACAAAGGTAGACCATCAGAAGCCGCGAAAGCCGAGTCGGGAGAGCCGAAAAGAGTCAGTATCTCTAAAACGTGGCCAAAGGATGCCCCTATGGAAGCTAAGAGCTTCCAATAAGATCGAGGAAGAGTAGGGAACCGCAATGAGATTGGGGTAAGGCACTGATCCTCCACCACTGGATCAAAGCTCACCTGGTACTGAAAGAAGAAGATCTTCCTAGGGCCAAGAGGAAAGGAGCTGCTAGCAAACACCTGAGAAGTAGCTTCTGGAGAAAGAAAGTTCACCTGGAAGAAGCCTCAACCAAGTAGACGTGTATCTTGGAAGTGCACAATCAACTCCGAAGGGAGAGCTGCTAGAAGCCAGTCACGAGCTTGTGACGAGCGAGAGGGGTGGGAGCCATAAACCCTCACGATAAGAGTGTTCTGGACCTCAATGTCAATGTCGTGTTGGAGAGAGGTGAGCTCGTCTTGTGAAAAATTGATGATTCTCTTGGCTTGTGGGTGCGAAGATGGATTAGTTGTGACGGAAGCCATAAGGTCAGAGGTGGGAGGTAGCTAGGCAGAGGCGGGGAGGCAGCAGGGCAATATTAGCAGCAACGCGAGCTCTCTCCTTCCGATTTCCACTCTTCGATTATTTGGGTTGTCTACTACCACTATTATTTGTGTATTATTGTACGGGAAATGATTGAAGGAGACCAACTTGAGCTTGTCTATTAGCTTTCATTTGTTGACAAGAAAAACATGCTGTAACAAACTTTTTAACATCTTGCTTTATTTGAGGCAAATAATAGGAAGCTGTTAGCAACAACTGATAAGTCTTGTTGATACCAGGATGAGTTGCATAAGGACCTCAGGATGTTCCTTCACCAAGAGTTTGTGTTATGAGGGACACAAATGCGATCCTAATAATAAAGTAATCCATCGACGACGAGAGAATAAGCTACATAAATCTTCGAATGAGAAGGATTAGATTGTGGAGTCATAATCACTCAAAAAGCAGTTCTCGATTTGAACTGTAGAAATCGCCATTGCTAAGGCTTGAGGCATTCTGCTTTGAGCATCGACAACAACCACATTAGAAAGACTAGGAACATATTTAATAGCCATATGGAAGTTTTCAAATACTACACCCATCTGCCTTGTCGTGCATTCATAACAGGATGAGTGAAACTATACTTCAAAGAATGATGATCTGTCTTCACAATAGAATCTACTCCTAACAGATGATGTTTCTAGGCTTGATAAGCATGAAAAATTGGGAAGAATTCCTTATCGTATACTCGATAACGTGATTGAATTGTTGAACGCTTATGGCTCAGCCTTGTTGCATGAGAACTGCGCTAGTTGCAATGTGAGAAGCATCTGTCATGACTTCATAAGGAAGATTGGATGTGCGATTGCCATTATTGGGGTGGTTGTTAAAGCAATCTTTAGCTTGTCAAAGGTGAGAGAAGCATCATTTGTCCATCGGAAAGCAGGTGCTGACTTAAAAACCTCTGTCAAAGGTGGTGCAATCTCCAAAAACTTATAAACCTTTGTATGATGAAAATTGGCGAGATCCCTGAATGATATGACATCATGCATATTCTACGGCGTTGGCCAATCAGACTGTGAGTGGTGCGTATTTTCAAACGTTGAACTTGAAAGAATGCCGAACACACACAGCTGAACACCACGCGCAGAGTGGAAGTAGAGCACCATGCGAGCGGAGTCCCCTTCACCGAAGACCCTGTGAACCACCATAAAGATGGAGGATAAGGGGAGACCAATGGGCATTTAGCCTATATAGAGAGGTCAAGTTGACCCCAACCCAGTATGTGGGATAATACATTGCCACATGGTAGCATGAAGAGAAGGAGGGCAAGATTTCATTCCAACACCCCCCTGGAGGTGAAGCCCGATTCCATGAAGAAGGCAAGGCAAGAGCCGAACGAGGCTCTCATACCATGAAAGAACGCGGAACGCGCAGAGCAGAACACCACGCGCAGAGCAAGAGCAGAGCACCACGCGCAGAGCAAGAGCCGGGTCTCCCCCCCACCACCTCAAGATCCCGTGAATGACCATAAAGGTGGGGGATAAGGAGAGACCAATGGGCATTTAGCCCAATATAGAGGGGTCAAGTTGACCCCAACCCACTATGTGGGATAATACATTGCCACATGGCAGCGTTGTGAGGCTGAAAAAACAAACCAAAAAAACGTGTATATATGTATAGAACCCTGGTGTTTGTGTGTTAAGCAATGATGGTTGGTTTGTATTTGGGGTAGGTGTGTTTGTTCTTCAGAATAGAGGGAGTTGTACCTTGACATGCATCATTACATTTTTGTATATTTATAGCATTGTGTTTGATGCATCGTGTGTGGGAATATCATAGCTTAATAGATGATGATGTACCTTGCCAGGAGCTTTCCATGATTGATATGTTTTGAACCCAATGGTAGCAACCTTGGTAATGATATCTAGGGTTAGCAAACTCTGCCAATGGCTGCTTGAGAAGACTGGGTGCAGCGGTTCTTGTCCTCTAAGGTTGAAGATTCTACATTGGAGTTTTGCCAATTATTGGGGCATTTAGGGCCATTGGACCAGTGATGGTTTCCTGAACAGATTGTACATAATCCTGATTTTTGTTGGCCTTGAGAAGAGGATTGAGTAAACTGAATAGAGTTGGTTGTGTCTAGAGTCTCGTCCATAGTTGGATCCTTGTGGTGGTTGATAAGATTATTGGCGCCATGGCCAGTCAGAAGATCTCGTTGGCGAGGCTTCTAGAAAGATTTCTCTTGAGAATTGGGTCGAGGTTGAGAACCGCCAAAGGAAGTTTTGGAGCCATCACGAATTGATTTATTATCATTACTGAGATTAGAAGATCCTGGGCGACCTTGTGACTTAGATCCCCGAGGTGTGAATGTGACATTCGGCATAGCGAATTGCAGCTGATAGATCGACTAGATCATATTTGTGAAGGTCTGTGCGCAACATGGGTGTAAGCCCTTCCACAAAAGCATGTAGCTTGTCTTTTGGAGACAATGTAGGAATCTCTAGTACCACAATGGTAAATTGCGAGATATAAGAGGCCAATGATCCTGTTTGGATCAAATGGTGTAGCTGAGATCGTGCTTGAAAGTCCTCATTGGCAGGTATAAATTACATATGGATCACACGCTTGAGTTTCTCCCACGTGTTGATGGTCTTCCCACTAGTTAATCATCATTGCCACCATAAAAATGCATTGTCTTTCAACAAAGATGGGGTGAAGGGAATTTGTTTTGCGTTGGTGAGGTCCAAGGATTCATGCGGAGCTTGTATAGCCATTGGTCAAGAATACACTTAGTGCACTGGCCGGAATAAGGATGAGGGGGTTTAATGTCCAAAATCTTAGTTTTAGATGCTTGTAAAAGACGATAAATAACCTTCAAGTCATTGGCTTTTACCTGTGGGGGTATAATGTCGATATCTAGAATTGGTGCGTCGATCAAAGCCGTTAAATTTGATCTTTTTCCGGGCCTCAAGAGCACAGATCAATTGGCACAAGTTGTGTAGATTTTGGGTTCGCTCATTCCCTACCCCGGCTTGGTGACCGGTTCAGTACTTCCAGTGGATCCCAAAGGGTACCCGAGTGCGTTATCTCGGTTGTTGGGTCAGGATCGACATCACCTCAGAGTAGTAGCTTGCCCCCCTTTGGAGCATTCGGAAGAAGCTTCTATACTAGAGCACGACCAGGCTCTCACTCCTGGTCGAGTAGATGGCAGCGAACCAGGTCCTTCTCGCTGCCATGTGGCACATCACCTCTTGCTGGGCCTTTTCTAGGGCGTGTATTGGCCAGGTACAACAGTTGATTCACATCTTCCTTTGGGCAGGCAGTGATGGCAGCCCGCATGGTCCAAGGTGTGGCTTGGAGAGTCATCATTTAGCCTTGCCACCACGTTGGCGGGCTTGGGCATCCTCAGCCAAAATGCGCAGCATCCTCAGCCAAATCTGCTGCGCCTGTGGGCAGTCCCAAAGGCAATGTCTGTGTGTCTCCAATGGGTGGCCGCATCGGACGCAGGCCGACGGAAGGCCACTGTAGACAAGCCAGGTGCCAACTGCAGAGCCCCTGTGGGCAACCAGCCACTGGAAAGTCGAGATCCTGCGTGCCTGTCGACTAGCCCAGAGCCTGGTCCCCAAAAATCCTCCAGGAACTCCTGTGAGAGGCCCTGTAGCCGCCAATGCTCCGATGCACCTGGAGAGACCATCCTCCTCTCGCAGTCAAAATATGCCTCCCCAACCGAACAGTGTACTGGAAGAAGGTGATCTCTGTGGCCTCAGGGGACACATAAGGATCGTGCCACTCGTACTCGCCAGGGTCCCACTGGCGGGCCAAGGGGCGCGCAGCATATGCCCATATGCGCCAATCAATGTCCACATCTGCAGGGTCTGGATCAATATGCCACTTCCGAGAAGCGGCAGCCACTACCTGAATCCTCTGAAAGATGCACTCTGCAACCAAAGGCGACTCCGCCTCCACTCTCTGAAGTTTGCCCTCCTCGTGTATCTCATAGTAGCGGCATCTGCCATCCTCAGTGCAAGCTCTGACAGCAATCAGGATCTCCAACTGTGTAAAGGCTCCCATCCACCGTGGGGCCGCTGGCTCGAAAGGCGTGAACCACTCCTCAGTGAGTGCCCCCTGAATGTCATCCCTCATAATCAGCCCCCCTCTGAAGTGACTCAGCCTCTCCGCCTGGATCTCCTCCGGGAGATTGCAGAAGGCCTGTCAATCTCCAAAACTGCGTGCTGGGCCTGCCGCCAATGGTCCCCAGGCTAGACGAGGCCGAGAGCCCAGCATATGACCCTGCTCTGTGCGTACCGCGGGGCTCCAGATGAGCGGCTGTCTGGCCCGCTCCTCATCACAAGTAGGAGGTCTTTGAGAGAAAGCCCCGGTCTCAAAAGCTCCCACGCTCGCAGAATGCTCAAGGCAAATCTGTCCTCCCAAGTGCCCCCTGCTGGGGGAGCTCTAGCCTGCAGCCGCTGAAAAAGAAGCTCCTTCCAAGGCTTAGCGCCTCGAAGCAGCCCCCGAACAATAAGCTTCCCCAGCAAGGCTCTACTCTGATCAGTTGGATCTATAATGCCCAAGCCCCCCTGGGCCCTCGGAATAGTAATAACTGCCCAAGCAACCTTAGCCCGGGCCGGCTGACCATCCCGCCGAGACCAAAGGAAGTTCCTGATCAGCCTCTGTACCTGGCTGATGCAGGAGCTCGAGAAGATCCAGCAAGACGTGATGTACCACATAGTCACTAAAAGCACCTGATTTGTCACCACCAACCTCCCAGCCAAGTATAGCCAAGCTGTACTCCAATATAAAAGCTTCTTCCGAATACTCAGAAGAAGCGGGGCGATCTACTGCTCAGGTGACAAATCAAGTCCAATCTGGCAACCCAGATACCGCACTGCTGTACTAGGAGGAATCCATCTAAAACCCGGGTCTGGGCTCCATGCCGGAGTGGGAGCACTACTGATCCAAAAGGCCACTGTCTTGCGCCAATTGATCAATGCTCTCGAAGCCACACCAAAAACCTCTAGCGATTGCTCTGCCCTCTGTAGGTTGGCCTCCTGGCCATGCAAAAACAATCCCGTGTCATCAGCAAACTCAGAATCGTCAGGTCCTCACCCCGGACTGGGAGCTGGAGTCCTCTCAAACCAACCTCCTCTGCTGTCAGATACAAGCTCATAGCCTCTGCAAAGAAGAGAAAAAGGAACCGGGTGAGCGGGCATCCTTGGCGGACTGATTTGGTCAGCTCAAAACTCGGCCCCCACCCTCCTGCCATCAACACCTGGCTACGAGCTGTGGAATATAGAGCCGCCACTCCTCGAATCCAGTCTGGCTGAAAACCCAGGCGAAGCATAGTGCCCTCTAGGAAACCCCAATCGACTCTATCATATGCCTTCTCAAAATCGAGAAGCATCACGATGAAGTCCTCACCGAGAAATCTAGCTCGGGCCGTCGCCTCCCAGAAGGTGAAGATGTTGTCAAGGATACTGTGCTCCTTGACGAATCCTGTCTGGGTAGCATGAATCAACTCCCCAACGAAGGGCTGGATCCTCAAACTCAATGCCTTTGCTAAGACCTTGTAGACAGTATTGAGGATCGTAATAGGCCTCCAATGCCGAATATCATCTGACACTCCCTCCCCCTTGGGGATAAGAAAGATCAAGCCCTATGAAAAGCTCTGCGGCATCACCCCAGTGTCCAAAACATACTGAAAGCCCCTGCGGAGGCCTGGCCCCAAAAGGTCCCAATAGCGCATAAAAAAGGCAGGCGTCAATACATCCTCTCCAGGGCAACTATGACGCGGAAGGACCCTCAAGGCCTCAACAAGCTCATCCTTTGCCCAAAACTGTGCGCATACGATCTGTGACCCTCCTCTGCACATGGGCCCACACAGTCTGCCTGCAAGCATCACGTGCCTCCGTGGCTGGCTCCGCTGAAAGCAGGTCTCTATAGAACTCAGTGCAATGGCTCTAATCTCCCCGGTCTCAGCGGCTAACGATCCGTCCTGCCTCCTAAGCTGGCAAACTCCTGCTCGAGCATGGCGGGGTCCGGTAATCTCAAAGAACTCCCCAGTCACTCTATCCCCAAGCTGCGTCCACTGAGAGGTCTGGCGATGATAGTAGAACTCATGTCTCTACTCCTCTGTCTCTCTAACCTCCTGGCGTGCCTGGCTCAGCTGGGACGCCACCCACTCACATGTAGGTAGCTGCTCCTGAAGACGCTGGACCGAAGCAAGGCTACGTCTCAAGCGACGCTCCCGCTCTCGTGTCTCTCCCAACCGTGTCAAGGCTGTAGCGTGCAAAAAAGAGCTGAGCTCGATGAGTCCCTGGGCACACTGGCCTGCTGCATCCAGGTCAGAGCTCTGGCAATCATGCCATATCCTCTCAATGTCTCAGAAAGACTGGGATCTGTAAGTATCCTCTCTGGGATCCTCAACTGCAAGCTGGTCTTCCGTGTCCTCTCCTCAAGTGTCAAAATAATTGGCGCATGGTCTGAGAAAGAGGTGCCAGCGAGAATGCCAACGGAGCCACCACGCTCCCCGAACCTGTCGCCCACATAGAAGCGATCAATCCGTGAGAGATTAGTCCCTCCCTGCCCGGCGATCCGACCGAGAAAAACTAAGACTGTCCTGAGAGCGGGAGAAAGCCTCATGCTGCCATGCATCAGCGATCCTCAGTGTCATACAAAATCGCTCCCAAGCTGCAAGCTCCGTGCCGTGCACTGTAACGCACAATGACCCCGCGTTCCACAATGGCCTGCCGCCATGCATCTGCAATGACCATACATACTCCTCCCTGCCCACCCAAAGGGCCAAAACCTGCAAACCAAAATGTGTCCCATCTACCAGGCATCACCGAACCATATCTCCGAATCGTGCTCTCACTCAAATGGTGCTCCTGCATCATCAGAATATCAATACTGCCCCCAACCAGGCATCTCTGAAGCTCCTGTCTCAAGCAACTACGATAACGTACATAGTGTGCGCCACCAAGGCCCTGTACATTCCATGAGATGATCCTCATGGATGACCTGCTGAGGTGGAGGCGGTCTCAGCAATACGGCGGGCCTTCGCAAGCGGCTTGGATGGAGAGTAGTCCCCATCCGAGCGGCTACGAATCTGCCCCCCCAGTGTGCTGCAAGAGTCTCGGACCAAGCGCCAGTGGCTGTGTCCCATGGCGACTGCCTCCCGCTCAGAGAGAGCAACCACATGTATGCATACATAGCCAGGGTCGCGTGCTAGGTCTGCCACTATGCGAACCACCAAATGTCGAATCCCGGAGGCATCCGCACTCCTGGTATCAAAGAAATGCGCCAACTCCGAGTCGGCCTATCACGTCTGTCATCTCCAGGTCGCTCACATGGTGAGAAAACTCAACTGCCTAAATCTTCAAAACACTAAGAGCAAGATCCAGAATCCACTCCCGGTCGCTAGTGCCATAGAGAGGGAAGGACAAGGCCACCGCTGAATCAAGTGCCTCCTCCCCTCGGGCCGGAGGTATCACCACATGAACTCTGATGGGTGCTGGCTCATGGGGGCCCTCCGCTCTAAAAAGCCGTGTGAAGGAGTAGTCGAAAGCCTCCGAGCGCTGTCTAGTGTCGAGACTACTTAGCCGACTGCGGATAGAGGATATCCGTGAAGCACGAATCGGCATGGTAGGTCTCCTCTGCGGTGCTCGAGCAAGGTCGGTGCTCAGTGCCTGCCGGACTGCAGGTGATCGCCAGGGTACTGCCAGTGCCTCCGGGGAGCTGAGGCGAGCGGAGGGGGAGGAGGGGGGGTAGAAGGGGGTGGGGAAGGAGCCGCTGAAAAAGCGGGAGCGTGAACGGGAGGAGGCAAAGGTGGAAGCGAGGCGGGAGGGGGGGACGGGGGAGGAGGGGGTGGGGGCGAAGGGGGGGTGCTGGCATCTCCTGATCCTCAGGCAGCGATGGGGTCTCCTCCTGGAGGGGAGCAAAACTGTTCCTCACGGGAACCCAGTGATGCTGAGGCTGTGACTGCTGCTGCATCGGTCTCTGGGCATGCTGCTGTGGCTGCCTCCCTCTACGGCGCCCCTGTCTAGGCTGCCAATCCGAGGTCTCTGTGGGCTGAGCAGGTGTCCCGGAGGCTGGCTGCCGAGCCGCATCTGCTGCGATGAGGGTCGGGGTCTCCTGCCAGGGCAGGCCTTGGTCAGGTGGCCGACCTGCCTGCATATGAAACACTGGTTCGGGAGCCCCGAAAACTCCACTCTCTGATCTATCCGTCCCCCCCCTATCCTAGGTAGTAGCTGAATGACCTTCGGAAGGGAGGAGATGTCAGGAACCAAAACTCTGACCGAAGGCAGGCCAGCTGCTCTAGCCACCACTGAAGCTGCTGTGGGGCCAGTCTCAAGCACCGAGCCTACCAATGATCCTATCCTAGAAAGGAGCGGAAGGTACTCGCGGCGGAGTCCAGGAAAACAAATTGTAACAAGGAATAGGCGCTCTCCCTGCTCGGCCGCTGCTGGGTCGAAACCATGCTGCCAAGGTCTGAAGAAGGCCCGAGCGCCCCTGATGTCGAGGGGACTCATGGCTAAGACCTGGGCCACGCTCTGGGCTGTCTCGAACTCGATCTGATAGTGACCGCGGCCCAGTAACTGAATGTCTAGGATCTTGCCCACATCTGCAAGAAGGCGGGCCTGGAGAAGATCCCGGATCTCCCCTCTGCTGGGGCGAGTGCCAACTATACGGCAGATGGTGGAATGCGCCTGGAGGCGTTTCACCTTTGCGGCGAGGCTCGCTTCCTCTTCTGGCGAAAGAGAAAGCCTGATGGGGGTAGAGGAGCCTCCATCAGAGTCTGTAGCTGAGTCGAGGGCAAGAAACCAAGCTGCACAAAAGGGGGAGCGGGGAGGGAAAAGGGGGAAAGACGGAAGACAGAGGGGGATGGGTGTTTGACGGTGGAAGACAGAGGGGGGCAGAAAAAAGGGGCGGAAGGCAGAGGCGGAGAAGAGAGTGGGGGGGGTGCGGAGAACGCAAGGGGGGGCGGGGAGGGGCACTCCGAGGTAAAGATAGGCTCACCCTCGACATCCATTCTTCTATCCCTCCTAAGTGGCTTGCACCAGTTCACGACCTGCCTCTCCCTAAGTGGGTAGGGGTTTTTACCAGACATGATGTCTCGATAGTAGTACATGGTGTAGATGGAGGCACCCTCATGACTCTCTTTAGGGCCACAGGGCAGATTGAGCCGCCTCCCCCCCCTTCTCTCGACTGAGGACCTCAGCATGTTGCACTTTATAGAGGGTGAGAGTGATTGGGTTTCATGACCACAGATGGCACGCCAACCCTCCCCCGACCTAAGTGGCGGGAGAGAGATTATGGAGATTATGTTTATGGGAGGGCCGACCACTAATGCAGCTGCAGTGGGATCGAGGTGAGTGGTAGTGGCATGATCCGTTCGCCCCCGAGGATGCTCCTAGCATCCCCTTTTTTGAGTACACAGTTTGTCTGGGCTGCAGGATTTATATGCGAGAGGTTGATAGTACGCTAGCGGCAATAGTAAACTGGCAGACTCGGGGCATGCCAGTGTGTTTCCTCCATGATTTTTGGAAACGGCTGTGGTGCAGCTTCTGGTTAGAGAAGATTACTCTTTTCCTTTGGCAGATAGCTTACAAGAGCTTGACAGTGGGCACGTGGCTGGCAGTTGGAGGTCGGCCAGCCCTCTATTCTTGGGTGGACACCAGCAGTCACAGCAGGATTCCCTTTGGGATGGTTCTGAGGTGCAACAGGTATGGTTGCAGATCGTCCGTATCTTCACCATGGACTAGGCACCTGCTTGACCATCACCTAGGAGGTGGTGGTAGCTTGGGCTTTTGAGTGAGGAGATGGGACATGACCTTGCACTTCTCCTCTCTTACCACAGGATCATGACAACCCCCCTATCAGCAGCCCGAGTAGGGAGGAGGACCACAGGCCCTTGTCAGTGGTGGGAGATTCATTGGCAACATAGCAGCATGGCTCATTTGCTGTGCTCGCTCTGCAGCGGGGCCATAGAGGGGGCACTACCATGCCACCCATTGAGTCCATCCAGAGCATATGAACGAACATCATACACACCCTCCATGTCCAGTGGGAGAAGCTGTGAGTTGGCTCTCAGCATATGCGGAAGTGCCGAGAGGCTTTTGTGCGAATTTGGAGCAGCAGTCCTTTCCTCGGGGTTAGAGAAATGAGGTTACTTGGCATTACAGGCCACCTGTTTGCGTCCCCCTCCCCCTCCCCCTCCCCCCCCCCCCCCCACCACTCCCAGGCACAATTGTATGAGATAGCCTTCCTGGAGCAGTGGTCCTTTCCTCAGGGTTAGAGAAATGAGGTTACTTGGCATTACAGGCCACCTGTTTGCATCTCCCCCTTCCGCTCCCCACACACTCACCCCCCCACCCCCCCCGTGCCCACCCTTCACCCCCACGCACAATTGTATGAGATAGCCTTCCTTCAAGAGCGGCCAGCCAGCGAGGAAGAGCCCCTCTCTATCCCCTACTGTTTTTCTTGTCTCCCTTGATTGAGACTAGGTCATGTACTTAGCTAGCCGTTTCGGCTGTATTTTTGGTAACTAATGGAAGGACTTTTCTTGGAAACAAAAAAAATCATTGTAATCAGATTTGGAAGAAAAGAAAACCCAGACACGGGGGGTGGGGGGGTGTGAGTGGGTGGTGTTGTGGGGGGCGAGGGATTTGTCCTTGTTTTGTTCCCTAAGGCTATATTTGAGCATGAAGCACACATGAACACACCACAAATTATCTTCGTGTATCATACTTCTGTTGTTTTTTTTAAAAATTAAGTGAATGATCAGGATCTTATGGGAAAAACCTGTTATAGGTCGTATTCTAGTTTACAATGAGGAATTTGAAGGGTATGACATAACTATCACATACCGGACTACTGGAGCTCAAAGGGCTGAGAAATATGGAGCTGTGGCTGCTTTAGTGCGCTCTGTTGCTCCCTTTGGTCTCAAGGTAATTTTGTATACCCATTTTAGAAAGTACGCACAATTGTTTGCCAATTTCTGGCAGTGATAGAATCTACAGTTCAGAACTAGAGATGAACAACAAAATGTTTATTGCAACAGACAGTCCACACTGGGAGCTCAAATGCAGCATCTATACCAACTGCAGCAATCACTCTGGAAGACGCCAAAATGTTTTCACGGATGCAGGCACGTGGACAGGAGGTGGTGCTAGAACTCTACATGGAGGTGATATATAAGTGCTTCGCCTTCAAAATCTTGCATTGATGGTCTCGATTTCAGGAAGGTTTCCAACTCATCCTTTCTTACTATCAATGTACCTTGTGCAGGCACACACGCTACCTGATCAAACCTCACGGTAAGGCTTAAGAAAACTGTCCCACATTGTCATTCCATTGCAGGCACTGCAAGCTTCTCAAACAAGCTCTCACCTTGTGGCCTTATTACCAAACACCATGTCAATGCTGTGAAATAAATAGAAAATCTGAAGTGCAATGATATCAATTTTGGTGTCACAAGGTCTTAAGTTTTTGTCTTTTTTGCACTGTCTGTAGGTAACAAAGCCATGTTGTTTGGGGGGGAAGGGGTTCTCACTAGACAAAGGGTTTTTTTGTGGTTGTGACAGCAATTTGATTGTCGAAATCAAAGGTTATGAGAAACCTGAGGAGCTAGTTGTGTTTGGTGGACATATGGACAGCTGGGATATTGCTGATGGTGCCATGGACGACGGAGGTGGAGCTTTTGTCTCTTGGGAGGTAGTTCGGGATAATTTTCTGTTCCATCTCTCAAAGTACCTTCCTTATCAATTGGAGAGTGATGCTATATTGTGAAGAGTAGAAATTGTTTCTGAAATCAGGACGGTGATGTGAATATATGTTGATGTTGAAGCTCAACATTGATGTAGAAGGTATTAGACCCTTTTGAGATGCCCTGCTACATATTGCCTGTCATCTGGCCTGAATTTTATTTATAAACCCTTGTTTTGTGCAGTAAAATGACCTTTTTTAGGTGAAGGTTAGATGAATTTTCTCTCTAAAAAAGAAAAGCTGGAGATTTTAGAGGTCTTCCTTGAAGAATATAGAAAGGATCTGGCAAAGTTGACCATCCACACCGAGGATTAACCAATGTCACAACTGAACAGACAAAATTTCAGGAAGTGGATGAATTCTCTAAACAAGATAACCTAGTGTGACAGTATGATATACCTTAGAATAGTAAACAGACTGTAAATATTTCAGGCTAGCGAGGTGGCAAGAAAGCCCGTACTAGTCAGCTTTGAAGAGGAGGATATGAAAGGGGCCCTGCTAGGTTTGAGGTGATCTGGTAATATGTAGACTGACTGGCTAGCCTGAAGTGGTAATATGTAGACTGACTGGCTAGCCGTGTGTTGTACTGTGTAAGCTGTGTGTGTGTGTGGTTGAGTGTTCTCTGAACCCTAATCCCTGTCAAGATGATTCTGTCGACTGTACCCTGTTGAGCGCTTGTCTGTGCGCGGCTTGCTCTCTCTGGTGCACGTGGCGTGTACGTATGTGCCCGACTTCCAGCCTGCCCACTTTTTCTCTTTTCACCAGCACCTCTTACTTTGTCGTCGTTTTCCTCCTGTCTATCTTGCGCACATGTGGCTTTGTGTGTGCGTGTGTGTTTGTGTTCACGTGCATGTTGTAGCTCACAGGCTCTTGCTATATTCTGTGTTCAGTTTTTTTTTTCCAGGAAAAAGATCCTTCAATTAGTTAAAGAAAAAACAGCACAAAGGGCTAGATACAACCACAAAGGGCTAAATACAAACTCGCTTCATTTAAGGGCAGGAATCAAATGATCATGAGGGGAAGAGACCCTTCTCCTTCGGCTGGCCGCTCTGCAAGGAGAAGGCTATCTCATATAGGGGGAGGGGGAGGGGGGGGAACAACCACATCGGTGGTCTGGAATGCCAAATGGGGTCACCGCCTCTATGTGTGAGGAAAGGGCCAGGCCTCCAAAGTCTCAAGAAAGCTTCCCGCCCCTTCCGCATGCGGTCAGAACCTCCCTGTAACTTCCCCCATTGACCGCGGAGGGTGTGAATGATATCAAGCCATATGCTCTTGATGGTCTCCGTCGGCGGAGTGTGGGTACCCTTGATGGCCTCGCTGCATCTAGCACGCCAAATGTGCTAGGTTGCTATGCTACTACAAATCTCCCATCTCTGGCATGAGCCTGGCCGTGAGTCGCTTGTAGGTGGGGCTGTGATTGGTACTGCTGCAATACTATGTTGAGAGATCTGAAGGCCTAGCCCTCCCCCATCCTCCTCATAAGCCCTGACCACTCCAGCCTCTGTGGCCTAAGTGACAGTTCCCCATGTGATGATCCGGGTCGATGCCTTGTCCATAGCAATCTGTTGCCAAATTTGCTGAGCCTTCAGGAAATCCAAAAGGCAATGTCTTTGAGTATCCTGGGGGTTGCTGCACCGCGGGCAAGCCGCTGGTACCACCAATTGCCAGCCAAGTACCGACTGCCAAACTACTATGTGCCATCAACCAAAGAAAGAGGGTGATCTTTCTTGGCCGAAAGCTGTCCCAGAGTCTCTTCCAAAAATCTGAAAGGAAACGCTGGGAGAGGCCATGAGACTGCCGATGTGCTGTTGCCGCCGGTATGCCATCTATCTCAAGCATATGGATCCTGCGGCCTAACCGCGTAGTGTATGCAAAGAAGGGGGCATCCAGAGTCTCCTCCTGATTCATTGGATCATGCTAAGTTCACTCTCCCGGGTCCCACTGAAGGCGGGTGAGAGGTTGGCGCTCCCATATCCATAGCCACCATAATCTCTCCCTGGCCACCTTAGCCGGTGCTAGATCAATATGCCATTCCCGTGCACGAAAACCAATCACCCTCACCCTTTGCAAGGTACAACAACTAAAATCCTCCAAGGCAAGCTTAGATCTCTCTAGTCTGCCATGGGATCCAATAGAGAAAGTGAGCAGACCACTATCCTCATCTGCTCCATGGACCTAGCCACACTGGGGGGGTCGGGTCTGGGGGAGTTAGCCACTCTTGAGGGACAGTTGAGTCGATGTTGATGCTGAGCCTATCTCTACCCCGGATCCCTGTCAGGTCTCTCTTCTGCACCCCTGGGGGTAACTATCTATGGGTGATCCAATCTCCAAGAGACCTGGCTGGTCCCATGCTCAAGGCGCCCCAAGAAACATGCGGTCGGGCCCCTAGCATGTGGCCACTGGGTAAACGGACTAGGGGGTTCCAGACCAAAGGCTGCCAAAGCCGCTCCTCTGAGGCAACTGGAGCTATCTGTTTGAGGACAGGCCTAAGGTGCTCCCAAGCGTGAAGTAAAGTGGCTGCGAATCTGTCCTCAAAAGCCATGCTAAAACCATGGGCTCGCATCTTTGTGAAGATCCATCTGGTACTCCGCAGCCAAGGGCCCCCAAGGCTCGGAGTGCGGGCTAAAATCCGGGCCAACATGAAATCCTTCCAAGGCTCACCACCGGGAAGAAGGCCTCTAACAATCAGCTTGCCTAGCAGGCGCGGCTCTGAATTGCTGGGTTGATGAGGCCTAGCCCCCCCCTCTGCGACGAGGCTGAATAATCACTATCCATGCCACCTTGGCCTTGGTTGGCCTCCCATCGCTTCTGGCCCATAAGAAGTTCTAGATTAGTCGCTGTACTTGGCCTTGGTTGGCCTCCCATCGCTTCTGGCCCATAAGAAGTTCTAGATTAGTCGCTGTACTTGGCCAATACATGCCCGAGAAAAGGCCCAGCACGAAGTGATGTACCACATGGTGGCAAGAAGTACCTGGTTCGCCACCACCACCCTGCCTGCTAGGGAGAGCCTCGCCAAGTTCCAATATAGAAGCTTCTTCCGAATACTCAGAAGAAGCAGGGCGAGTTGCTGCCCGGGAGAGAGATCAATGCCAACTTGACAACTGAGATATTGAATTGGAGTGCCCCTCGAGATCCACTTGAAATCCTCAACTAGTCGCCAAGTCGAGGCGGGTGCTGAGCCTACCCAAAAACCACACGACTTGTTCTTGTTGATCTATGCTCTTGATGAGCGGTAGAAAACCTCAATCGCCTCCGCAAATCTCTGTAGACTCCCCACATCTCCTGCAAGGAAAGCTGCTGTGTCGTCTGCAAACTTTGAGTCTAGTAGCTCTTGCGGAAGGGAAGATGCAAAATCTATGAAGCCCGGTATCGTGGGCGGAGAGAACTACTCACGGCCTCGGCGACGAATAAGAAGAGGGGTAAGGTGCCAAAGGACAGCCTTGTCTAACCGAGCGGGAGAGGGGGAATCTGTCGCCACAGGCTCCCTGAATGAGAACCTGGCTGTGTGAGGCCGAGTAAAGTCCTGACACTCCACGAATCCACTCCATGGGTGGGGAATCCCATCCGGCTCATAGTGCCCTCCAGAAAGCTCCAATCCACCCTATCATAAGCTTTCTCAAAGTCTAGGAGTAGTACAATGAGGTCTTGCTGTTGCATCTTGGCCGAAGCTATCGCCTCCCAGAAAGTAAAGATGTTGTCCAGAATGCTCTGATCCTGAACAAAGCTGGTTTGAGTGTCGTGGATCAAGTTTGGGAGAAAAGGCTGAAGTTTCTTGTTGCTGATGGCCTTGCCCAAGATCTTATAGGCTGTCCTTAGAAGAGTGATGGGTCTCCACTGCCGGATCTCCAATCTGTTACCACCCTCCTTGGGAATCAAGTGAATCAAGCCCTCTGAGAGCCTCTCTGGCATGGCACCTGTGATCATAATCTCATTGAAGTCATCTCGAAGGCCACCTTCCATGAGGTCCTAATGGCAAAGAAAGAAGGAGACTGGAAGCCCGTCCGCCCCTAGGAAGTGCCGTCAATTTCTCCGCCAACTCTTAGCAGTAAATGGTGTCAATAAGAATGACCGAAGAGAGGGGGGAACTACCTCCCTCGTATGCCGCCAGACCCTCTCGCGTGCGTCTACCACCTGTGGAGATGCTGGGGCACCAGTGAGGAGGGATCGAAAAAAGTCCGTGGCGAAGGCTCTCACCTAGGGGGGGATCTAAAACAATAGCTCCATCTTGGCCACGCAACCTACGAATACCGTCTCTCCTCCTGTGGGGGCCGTCTATCTCAAAGAAATCCCCTATGACTCTGTTGCGTGCCTGAGTCCAGAAAGAGGCCCTGGCATGATACCTGTACTCCACCCTCCTCTCTTCTATGGATCTAATCTCCGTGCGAGCGGCGGCAAGCTGACTCTCGATCCATTGTCTATCCGGGGACCTCTCCTGAAGCCACTGTAAAGAGGCAAGACTCCTCAAACTCCTCTCCTGATCTCGGAAACCTTCTAATCGGCTCTGGGCTTCCTCTTGCAAGAAACTGTTGATCTCCCTTAAGCCCTCATCCAATGTGCACGCAGCGGAGAGCCTGAAAGAAAATCCAATCCCGCCCATATCTGCTCTATCCTGTTGCATATCTCGGGGTCTTGAATGAGGTTTTTCGGAATCCTCGAGCTCACATGCCTGTCATGCCTCCAGGGGTCCTCTAAGGACAAAATAATCGGGGCACGATCAAAAAATGAAGTACTTGCCAAAATACCAATCATACCCCCTCGGCTGCAAGCCCACTCATCAACATAAAACTTGTCTAGTCTAGAGAGGTTGGGGCCGGTGCTCCTATCCGATCTCGAGAAGCAAAGGCTCCCAGGGCTACGCCCAAACTCTGGAAGATGCCGAGGGTCTTGTCCCCTGACTGCAAGAATTATCTCCTCCCAGGTTGAGTACTCTACTCCTGAAATTGTGGCCGTGCCACCTCCAAGTCTGTCCTCTGCTACCTCTATCATGTTAAAGTCACCGCCCAAGGACCAAAAGTGAGCCTGAGGGAGGGCTTGCCGTACTGAGCTCCAAAAGAGGGCTCTACTTGCAGCAACATTCGGAGCATAAATGTTGAGGAAGCCAACGCTATCCTCTCCAATAGTAATTGTAATCCACTGTGCATGCCTCGGGACAATGACTCCTGAGCCAGTCATCACTGCTGGCAGCAGCTGCTCACTAACAAATATAAACACCCCTCCGTGCGTCCCTGAGGGGCCGAAGGATGGGGACCAGAAAGTGTGACTCCTGTCCTGGAAGAATCTTCTCGCATTTGTGGGTGCGCCCTTTTGAGAGATGATGCTCCTGGAAGAAAATAATGTCTATGGGTCCCCCCACTATGGCCCTCTGAAGCTCACCTCGTAGGACGCCTCGTCTATGAAAGCAGTGCGCCCCCCTAAACCTTGAATGTTCCATGAAACAATCTGCATATCAATCTCTATGAGATGGGGCACTAGCGGAACTGCCCTCCACGCGAAGAGTCTTGGGCGAGGGTTTACACGGGGAATAATCACAATCCGTGCGGGGGCGAAGGCGTGCTAGGTGGGCACTAATCCTGTCCTCCATGTGACGCCACTCTGTATGAGCGTCGCATATGCATGCTCCGGACTCCATCGATCACAGTGGAAGTATCTGTAAGAGGGGGGAAGAGGTACCGCAGCAGAAGTATGCATGAACACAAAGAGTAGCAGCTCCAGATTGGAGACTACCATCTCCCCGTCTTGGCCTCGATGGGTTGAACCTCCAAGCTTCATCATAGCCAGAGGCCAAAAATGGGTGAGAATGTCGGTGATGCGAAGATCGTGGAGATGGTGGGAGAGCTCGACTGCCTGACCTTGGATGGCAGCTGCCACCAACTTAGGATCCCACTCTGCCCCCAGGGCTGCACTGAAGGGGAAAGAGAAGATCATCGCGCCATTATCTAGCGTAGAGGGCCTGGAGTGGTGAAAAACACACATACCCGAACAAGGGGCTACCGTCTCCTCAAACATGTCGGTCCCTTCCGTCGGCAGACATCGGAAGAAACTGTATGTAGTCCACAGGTTGTCCCAGGATCTTGGGGCCCCACCTGGGGACTTTGGCAGCAGAGCCCTCACCAGGGAGGCAGCAATGGTCATCTCTACCAGCTCGAAAAATCGGTAAATCAAGCGACGGACTAATCCCGCCGGTTGCCTCCGCTTCGGGACAGGGGATGTTGGGGAGTGATGAGAGTGCTCTGGAGAGGCAAAAGAGGGGAAGAAGGGGGGGGGGGATCATAAAGGTGGGGCGGAGTGCCTTACGGCGGGTATAGTCGGTGTTGAGACTGGGGGAAGAGGAGGGGGAGAAGGTGGGGGAGGCGGCGAGAGAGGGGGGAGGGGTGGTGCTGTGAGGGATCCACCAGAGAGGAAAGCTGTGGGGAGGGGCCTGCCGGGGGCTCAGTGAGGCCGGCCAGCCTCATAGAACACTTGGGGCAGGGGGGGGGGGATCTGGACGGGGGATCGGCCGCCATATTGGTGGGACCGGAGAGGCCCGCTCCAGGACTAGACAGGGCGCATCACCAACGAGAAAATGCTTAGATAAATGCTCGGTAACGGTTCTATGATAGAACCGAATCCCCTTGAGACCTGCGAGCCTGGGGCACGCGGCGGCGGCGCTCGGCTCTGCTGGTCATCTAGCGGCCGAGGTGTGGTCCAACCGTATGCCACTCGCCGTCCATTGGGTCACCCGAAGTTGGGGCCTGGTGGTCTGCTACCTGAGGGCCTGCCTCTCTCTCTACGCCCTGGGGAGGGTCAGCATGAGAACTGGGGGGAGGAACCACCGGAGGCGGTCTCCTGGACTGCTGCTATGGGCAAGCTCTGGCTAAATGACCCATCTGTCTGCAAATGAAGCATTGGCCTGGAAGGCCAGAATACTCCACGCGCTACTGTATGGGGTCTCCTCGGAGGCTAGGAATAGATATACAATGCGGTACAGACTCCGTCGAGGCCACATAGATGCGGAGGGATGGAATCCCAGTTGCCCTTGTGAGGGGCGAGGCAGCGGTGTGGGGGAATCCATCACTCTCCCGATGGCACCACCAATCATCGGGAGAAGAGGAAGGTACTCCTTTCTAAGGCTTGGGAAGAAAACTGTCTGTGGGAAGCCCGAAAAGCTAGCCAATGGGTCAGATGCTGGATCGAAGCCGTGCTGCCACCGTGCAAAGAAGGCCTGCGCCGTACGCAGTGCAAGGGGACTCAGCTTCATGACTCAGTCTGACGCCGATGGCGAGTCGAACTCCACTTGGAAGTATCCGTGCCCTAGAGGGTGAATATCGGTGATCTTTGCAGGTTCACCAATGAGGCTGGCTTGAAAAAGATCCTTGAGCTGTCCATGCGCAGGGTGGCTACCAACAATTTTGCAGACCAGGGTGGAGGCCTCAAGTGAGGCAACAGTCGTGGCAAGAACTTGTAGATCCGCTTCAGAAGAGGAAATGCAAGCAACGGCGGCTTTGGTCGGGGATGACGGAGCGGCTGCCATGGAGTCCTTCTGAGGGTGAAGACTAGAATAGGCCGAAGCTTGCTGAATAAAGCTGAAAACCCGAGAAGCTAGGAAGCACCAACCTGCATGGGAGGGGAGAGAGGAGAGGGGCGGGGAAACGAAGAGGAGGACGGAAAGAAGAAAAGGGGGGCAGCTCAGAGAAAAAAGGGGGGGAGGCAGGAGACCGGGGGGGGGGGGTGCGTCCAAAAACGAAAGAAGAGGGGGGAGGGGGAGGCATTGAGCAGCGCAGAGAGGGAGAGGGGGGGGGGGGAGGGGCTATGTACAGATAAATCGGTCAATTTTGATGTAGCTCTTTCTCCTGATGAGGAGCAGTTTGTTTGTCATGTGCTTGCTGAAGATTTTGCAAATAACAGATAAAGGTGGAAACATCCGGTTCTTGAGCATCATTACAACATTCCGGTGCCTTAGATTGTCACCCCTCTCAAACGTTTTTCTGAAAATGGAGTGGTGATTTTCTTTTCTGGGAAAATGCCTCAAGCTCAAGAAGTGGCGCAGTGGTTGAAATCAGTCTTGCAAGGGGGTTTTATTGATGGGTGTATTGGGCCTCTTGTGGTTTTTAGAAGTACTTCTCTCAAATAGTGTACATCGTACTACACTTTTAGAAATGTCGCCATTGATGTATGACACACAGATGGTGCATGTACTGCCCTGGTCACCTAATAAGGACTATCACAATGTGATTAAGCATAAATGTCCGGTGTGGGTAGAAGTCATGCAATTCCCACAGGGCATAAGAGCATCGTCGGGTAAGTTTATATGCCCTCCTCGATCTATAGGAAATGGCAATCATTTTTTGTATTTTGTGGAATACTGATAAATCTACTATTCCTCACATTTCTATTGGGGTGAGCACACTTCGAATTGGGCCTTTAGCCATTGGCAGGAACTATTTCGAGCTTAATTTGGGTGTGTTTGCTGGTGCTTGTTTTCAATGTTGCAAGTTTGGACACATGGTTTCGTAATGTCTATCTGTAATACATCAACCTCCTCCAAAAGCTATATCTCCACCCTACAAATAGGAAGTTTTGCAACGTGTCAACAAGATGGTTAACACAGGAGTTGGGATTAAGATGAAGTTCCCCATGCATAATGGAACTCCGGCAAATAATAAAACAGCAATTTCCACAAAGGAAAATGTCAAAGGGAGGCTGATAAAGATGGATTTGTGACTCCAAAGAAACTGGCTAAGTAGCCAGCCCAGTCTACATATCATATCCGAAATTGGACTGAGCCACAAACTGTACGAGGTCAGAATCAGAATCCTTTTACAGATGTGGTGTCTGGAAACTGGGCGGAGGTTTGTAAAGGAGGCACACAAATTTTGGATAAGAATGAAGTTATATTGCATGTATTACAGGATGCTGGTGGTGATCACAACATGGATGTGAATTAGCTTTCTTTTACTTTCTCTGATAGAGATGTCAATGATTCCAATAAAATGTGTGACTTACAATGTTCAAATAATGCATCAAAACATATGGCATCCCCATTAGACACTAGTAGCATTCACACATGCCACATGTAGGCTTTTGAAGAAGGCTTTGGAAGAGCAACCCTTGTCTCTAATTTGTTCGTGGTGCACCCTTACCTGCCATTTTTGTATCTTCCTTTTCTCATCCAGAGTGATACATGTTTTAGCCTCACATCCAGAGTGATACATGTTTTAGCCTCACACAATATCATATATTGAACATCTGATAATGCATGACAATGGCTAAATTTAGTTATTGATTGAATTGTTTGTTTTGCATCATCCACCTTGTGCCTTTGTTCTCCCATGTACCATCTGCCATAGTCTACAATAACAGTTTGCATGCGATCTTCTAACAGTTGACCCCAAAGTGGATAGCATTGAAACATGCTATGTGTAAGATAGCTGTTGTTGACAATCAAAAAACGTTGATGCTGAAGTGGAAAGTAAATCCAGGTACATGTACCATATTGGCCAACCACATATCACTAGCATCCATTTGGAGAATAAAATTCTGCCATTCATGTCTTTCATTCACTAACATATGAGATGCATGAGAAGTGTTGTCTTCATCTCTGGGGGAATTATTGAAATCCCCACATACAAAAGCATGTGTGAGCCAAGGATAGGAAACAAAAGTTCGCCACAATCTTTGTCTCACAGAAGACAATTGAGAAGCATAGAGTCCTGCGAACCAATATACTTCTCCCTGCAACATACATTGCACAACCATCCATCTCCCAAGCACTCGGTGCAACTCATGCCTTACAAGGAAAGCAACCCCTGAATATGTACGGATTCTTGTATAAAAGATATCATAACGAGAAAAGTGCCCAGAGTGGCCACCAAACTCATGTTGAATATGCTTTTGGATACACAACACATCAAGTTTCATTCTATTTACAGAGTGCCAAAAATGCCTCCATTTATTAGGATCACTCTTTCTTCATGCCTAAAAATGATCCAAACCCATCTCACATGCATCATGAATGTTTTAGAGTTGTTTGGTAAGGCTGCTGGACTCCATATGAATTTTGAAAAGTCAAAATTGATTCCATTGCATCGTATGGATTGGCATCGACTTCTATGGCCGGGACAAATAGTTCAGCATGATAAAACTGCCAGGCATCTTGGATACCCATTGGGATGGGATATGATGGTTCAGAAAGTGGCGCAATGGGTATTGCAGAAGCTTAAAGCAAAACTTGCTTATTGGAAGCTCTCAAAGTGGCCCTTGCATGTGAGATTACACATTGCACAATTAGTGATCATTGCCTATGTTCAATTCTTGTAACATGCAGCAGAATTATGCGTAGATGAAGGATCTTATCACACAAAGTCTCACACCGCCTTCTTTATCCTGAGTTTCGTGAGTCTTTAGCAATCCACTTTATCATTTCACAATTTAAGAGATGAGTGAGAGAGAGGTAGATCTGTACACCTTATTGGGTCCCAAATTACCCACTGAAGGGCCCCCTCCTATTGCTAGGAGTATTTGCTTTATTATCTTTGAAGAGAATGAATGTATGACTGACTTGGGACTATAGATAAGCCAAAAACAAGAACTTTTTTTTTCCCCAGAAAGGAGACTTCTATTAAGTATGAATTTTTTTTACAAAATGGAGATTTCACACCAAGCAAGGTGGAGATTTCAACCAATCAGGAGCCCTGTGGTGCCAATAGGGTCCCGAATGAGAGGATGTGAAAAAGATACCAATGTCCCACTCTCTCATAAACTGGGCGCGCTTCCTCTCCACAGCCCTCGAAGATCCTTGGATTCTGGCCCAGGTAGCCATAATGGTGTGAATAATATCACTCCAAATCCTGCAAAGACACTGAGAAACAAGAACGGGAGTACCCTTAATGGCCTCAGTGCATCTAGCCTTCCAGATATTCCAGGTTGAGATGCTAGCAATAATCTCCCAAGAGCTGTCTAACCTCTGTGCCGGAGGGACAAAGTGTGAAAGTGGCAAATCCTGAAGACAACATTGCCGAGCAACTCCTTCCCTAACCATAATGGCCAAGCTCCTGTCAGTCCCCTCGAATCTCAGCTGAGGCCCAGATTGTGTCAACCAAATGATAGAACCAAAAGAAATGATGGCATCCCTCTTAATCCTACCAAAGAGGTGTGCAATCGCAGACCAAACCCTATGTGCTTCCCTGCATTCCCATAAACAATGGTAAACTGACTCTGAAACTCCTGCACATCTAGGGCATGCTAGGCAAGCACCAGTAACAGACCTCCACTGATTGTTGGCCAGACCACCAAGAAGAGAAACCCAGATAAAGGAGGAAATATGTGGCTTTCTATAAGAATGCCACAATCTCTGCCAAAATATCCTCTGAATGTTAGTCGAAATGCCGTAAGATTCCCAATGGGGTCTAAGAGTAGGGACACTCTGAATGTGTCCCAAGGTAAGATGTCTGGCATTCCTCATCGTATAACTGAAATAAGGCATGCTTTTCAAAGGGTTACAAGCATCCTTCCACTCCCACTCACCGGGGTCTCAATGCAAATGTCTGATAGGGCAGCCACCATACAACCAAAGGCTAACACTCTTTGTGATCATCCCGCGGGGGGGGGGGGGGGGGTGTCAACAAAGACGTGCTTCCCTAACTTGCCAACAACTCTAACTGGACGAATCTGGGGGCCCTCAATAAGGTCCTGCACGTCACATCTCTCCAGCTGCCATCCATCCTATACAGAAAAAAAGACCGGTACATCATCCTCCCTAGGCAAGGGGAAACCCATAACCTGAAGAGGAACACCTCTCCCAGAAAAAACCCCAAACCAAGAATGATGATGGACTTCCAAGAAAGATCCAATAATCCAGTGGTTGGGAATGGCTGCATCAATCTGTGCAATCCTCCGGCTAGAGCCTCTCAAATGCTGCGTGAAATCCAATCTCTGCACCTCGGTGAGGCTCTGAAGTCTCTTCCAAGCCAGCACTGTGGGGCATAGGGCCTCCCAGCCAGCCCAAAGAATATGCATAGCTGCCCCAAGAGGCCTACCATGCACATCTAAGATCAAATCATTCCACAGAATGGTCTGCCGGTTAGCTTCTTCCACTGAACGCGGGGGGATGTGTACCAAAAAACTCCTCAGGCAGTCCCAGGTCGGTAGGAGGGACCTAACCAGGGGGGATGAAGGGGAGCGGTGAACTGCATCCGAAAAAATAAAGCGTGAGCTGAGAGTCCAGTCACCTCCACGAACAGGGATACACTTCGTGATGTGCTGCATGAGAAAGTCCTTCCACGGCTCAGTGCCTAGAAGAAAGCCCCTAACAACAAACAACAAACAACAAGCTTACAAAGCAAAGCCTTACATTGCACCTTAGGGTCAATGATATTCAATCCCCCTTCCTGCTTAGGCCTGATAATGGTTTCCCAAGCAACTTTGGCCCTGGTGTGTGCATTTCCATCAAGCCCTGACCAAAGAAAGTTCCGAATAAGGTGACGAAGCTGGCCAATGCAGCCCTTATGAAAAATCCAGCACAAAGCGATAAACCAAGCCGTGGCTAGCAAAACTTGGTTAACCACTAAAGCTCTAGAGGCCAAGTCAAGCTTCCTCCTACTCCAGTGATGAAGTTTGCTTTTAATGCTTAAGAGCACTGGAGCAAACTGTTGTGCAGGGGAGATGTCAACGCCCACCTGACAACCAAGGTATCTGGCAGAGCATCCTCTCTCAAACCAAGTAAAACCAACATCTGTACCCCAATCTGCAAGAGGAAAATCACTGATCCAAAAACCAACTAACTTATGCCAATTGATAGTAGCTCCTGCTGTCAAACAAAAGGCCTCCAAGGCTGTCCGGAAAGCACATAAACAAGCATGTGAAGCCTCAAGGAACAACGCCATATCATCTGCTAACTCAGAGTCCAAAAACTCATCCTCCGCGCATAAAGGCAGCCCGAGACCCACAACACCAGGGGCAGCCCGAAGAAACCTGCTCATAGCCTCAGCTACAATGAGGTACAGTAAAGGGGCGAGGGGACAGCCCTGCCTCACTGAACGGGAAATCTGAAAACGCTCGCTGCGCCCCCACAAGCTAAAACAGTGACCCTGTATAGGCAAGACACCCCTCTAATCCAATTTTGGGAAAACCCCATGTATGCCATAGTGCCCTCCAAAAAATCCCAATTCACTGTGTCATAAGCTTTTTCAAAATCAAGCAAAAGAATGGCAAGAGACTGCTGACTAGACTTTGCCCACTCGACAGCTTCCCAGAAAGAAAAGATGTTATCAAATATACTCCTTCCTTGGAGGAACCCATTCTGTGTATCATGGATAGTCCTTTTGAGAATCGGCTGCAACCTTATACTTAAGGCTTTAGCTAAGATCTTATATGCAGATCCAAGGAGGGTGATGGGCCTCCATTGCTTGATGTCAGTCTTGTCCCCACTCTTGGGGATAAGGTGAATCAGCCCCTTCGTGAGGTATGGCGGCATCATACCGGACAACCACATTTCCTGAAGGGAAACAGTGATAGCATCTCCAATATGATCCCAAAAAAGAATAAAGAAGGCGGGAGAAAGACCATCATCCCCTGGCATGAACCACTGGAAAGAGCATGCAGTGCGTGAAGGAATTCATCCTTCGAGAAAGGGGCATCCAGGGAAGAACACATAGCATCTGTAATGAGCCTGGGCATGCACTCCCAAACTTTCTGCTGTGCCACATCTATCTGAGGAGAGGGCACCTCTATGGTCAACAAAGACCGATAAAAATCTGAAGCAATATCCCTCACCTTATCAGGTTCAATCTGAACCTCACCCTATGAATTCTGCAAGTACCTCACAGAATCCCTGCTATGGAAGGCCTGTGTGCTGAGAAAAACTCTTTGTTGCATCTGCCACCCATCTGAGTCCAAAAAGCCTCGTTCGCATGAAACGCGAACTCAGCCCTCCTGTCCATGGCCAACTGCAGCTCTGCTCTAACTGTGGTCAAGAGGTCTGTAATCCAAGATGCATGTGGATGCTTTTCATGTTCCCTCTGAAGAGCAGCAATCCTACGCCTAATAGATCTCTCCTTGTCCAGAGCCTCCTTCTTCTTGGACAAGGCAGTGCTATGATAATGATGGCTGGTCCTCTCAAGAGCCAGCGCAATATTATGATGAGGATCAGGACCGTCACAAGATCTCCATATCTCTTTGATCTCAAGGGAGATGCCAGCATCTAGATAAAGAGAGTTAGGGATACGGACACGGGGGGAGGCCGAGCGAGCCCCGGGCTCCCTGAGACACAAAACAACGGGGCAATGATCGGATTTGGTGGTGCCAGGCATAATAGCAATGATGCCTACTCTGTCCAAGGACCAATCATCCACATAAAACCTGTCCAGACATGCAAAGATGCTCTCATCCCCACTCCTGCGGTTATGCCAAGAGAAAGATAAGGACTTTGGCCTTCTCTGGAAGTCATCCTCAGTCCATCAATCCCTACCAAAAACAGAAAGCGTGAACCTCTCCCATGAGGTTCGCTCCAAAGGGTGTAAACGCCCTTCGCATCCACCCTTCTTGTTAGAAGGTTGCTCAACCATATTAAAATCTCCTCCCACTATCCAATGATCAACTTGGGGAATGACATTTGTAATGGTGTCCCAAAAGGCCACCCTTTCACCTCTCACGTTAGGAGCATAGATATTCAAGATTCCCAATTTTTGACCCTCATGCATGATCAAGATCTACTGCGCTCTAGCAAGGATGATAACACCGTGCCCAATAACATGAGGCATAATAGATGCTGCCACTGAAATGCAAACACCCCCTCTAGTCCCAACTGTCGAGGACCAGAAGGTGTGGCCAGAAAGCATCTTACCAGTTTTGCCACACTGAGATCTATCCAATTTGTGTTCCTGCAAAACAAAAGTACATCCATAGACCCTCCTGTAACAGCAGGGTGAAGTTGGTCCTTCAGAAGGCGCTTCCTACCGTGGGTGGGAAGTCCTCCAAGGCCCTGAACATTCGATGAGACGATTCTCATGGAAGAGAAGAGGGTTTGACCCCCGATCTAAGAAGAGGATGGGCAGCTTGAGGACGCCTCAGATGCCTCTCATAATGCTTGAGGATGGGATAATCCACGGGGCAAAATCCACTAACATGCCCTTGTCTGAGGCCCTGCACAGTACCTGCATATGTACGAGAAACCTGTTTTGCCCTGCGGGGCATCAAGGGCAATGGCCTGCAGTACACGATCCCCACTACACTGAACATCCTGTATATCGCCCCCTCCAAGTAGAGAGGACTCAACAAAACCATCCTGATCTGAGATATCATCTCTCTGCAAAGATACATCAGCTATCTGTACATGATCCGAGGAAGCCTTCCCATCAATCACACCAGGGGGGCGGGCGTGAGACACAGCTCGCCACACTTGGCGGACTGAAGGACGGGAAGGAACCGAGGGAGGTGGCGCCTGAGAAGCACGCTTGCGAGGCCTCTTGCGACCCCGAGCCTGAGGGCAATCTTGAGCAAAGTGACCCTGTTGGTGACAAACCCGGCACTGATTGGGTTTACGTGCACCGAAGAAATAGGCCGACTTGAACCCGGATGAGGAGCAATCCAAACCAAGGGGAAGGGGCAGGCAAGGAGGCGGAGGAAAGGAGGGGAGGGTGGAAAAGGGGCAAAAACGGAGGGAAGCAAGGGGAAGGGAAGCGCAGAATGGAGGAGGCAGAGGAAGGAGGGGAGGCAGAGAAAGGAGGGGAGGCGAACAAGGAAAGCAGGAGGGGGAGGGGCGCAGACTGGAGACAGCAGCGGGAGGAAGAGGGGCGGGCAGAAGCAGGGGAGAACAGCGGGGGAGGAAGGAGGGGGGGCGGAGGAAGAATGGGGGACGACACAGACGACAGAGGTGGGGGTTAGGGGAGCTCGCAAGTCCGTCAATTGAGTATTCTGAAAAATGTAACACACACAAGAACTTTGAAAGATCAAGAGTCGGGCTGAATTGTACCCGGCTTTAGAAGCACCAATAATGATTAATCTCAATGTCAATGCTATCTTCCAATGGAATGTAGGAAGGCTGTAAACTGAGGCTGAGAGAGGGGCTGCTTTGGGACTGTTCTAGGCTGAGTTTATGCACTATGAATGAATGGACAATGCTGCGTTTACCTTCACCAAGATGGCTGTAGCAGACAATGATGATGTTGAATGCTGAAAACTGTTCAAATGCTGAAAACGCAAGGGGCTGATGCGCCTCTTTCGTTGACTGATTTCTGGCTGCATTTTGTTGATGTATGCTCTATGTGATCAAGCGATTATGCTCCCAGATTCTGTGGACTGAATCGCTTAGGTGATGATGATGATGATGTGTGATATGCAGCGGAAGTCTTTGTATTGGAAGATCCTGTCACACAGATGCTCACACCGTCTTCTGTATCCTGAGTTTCGTGAGTTTAGCAATCCATTTCAATACTTCAAACTTTAAAGAGATATGAGAGAGAGAGATGAGAACTGTACACCAGATTGGGTCCCGAATTACCCACTGAAGGGCCCCCTATCCCGATAACGAGATAGTGTTTGCTTTATTTCTTTAGAGAGAATGACTGTGGACTGTAGATAAGCCAAACGCAAGATCTCGGAGGATCGGAGATTGGCTGAACTGTACACGGCTGTAGAAACACCTCGATGACCTGATCTCGAGCCTATGCACTCTTCCCAAGGGCATGAGGAAGGGCTGCACACCTAAGGCTGAGAAAAGAAGATGGTGGACTGTTCTATGCTATGTTAGAATGCTGTAAATGCTTATGAATGCTGTGTTACCTTCACCAGATGACTGCTGCATGTATGGATGATGCACAGAAGGCTGGATACTGATGTAAACTGATGATTCAGGGCTGAGAACTGCTGTAGACTGAAACGCAAACCTGTAGGGATGATGTTGGACTGAAACGCAGGTGTGCTGCTACTGGACAGAAACGCAGGCTGCTGCTGGACAGAAACGCAGATATGCTGCTGGACAGAAACGCAGATTGGTTGTACGGCTGCTTCACATGCAGAAAACGCAGTTGTATGCTGAATAAGGGATTGAACTGATGTTGGTTGCAGGCGCCTAGGGCTGTAGGGACTGCTAAACTGCAGGCGTTGGAGAACCAGGGCTGGCTGAAGCAAACTCAAGCACTCCAAGGGCTGGATGAGACTAATCTAGTGCTGAAGGCAAGGGAACTCCTAGGGCTGAGGAGGAAAGCTCTTAGCACGCTGAAGACTGAATGAGAAACTAAGCCCTATGCAAGCCTATTTATACTAACTGGAGGTTGGTCAAGTTGGCTGGTCATTTAATAAAGTTTATATTTATAAATGACAAATAATGCAAATAATGCTAAATAAATACAAATATGGGAGAAATACCAGATAAATCCTAGTAAATTCCCTAAGACTTCTGGGATGTTCTAAATGATGCACATGCCTGCTTTAGCCTTTTCATCAGGGGTTTTCTTAGGTTCTTTATCCTTCTCACTTCAAATGAGGGGGTTTTTTAATTCAAAATTTTAAGGTAAATTTACATAAATACATTTACAAAAGTGGTTTTTTTAATTGATTTTGAAAAAAAACACGTAAGTTTATAAAGAGAAATGGGTCATTTTATTCATGAAAAATTCATAGAGGTACTAAATACCCCTTGGCACATGATACATAGGGTTTCTTAGTAGTGCACCCCCTGAGGAAAGCTCGCTTGAAATTAGGACTTTAGCCTACAAATTTAACCCAATGGCGCTTAGATGGTGAGACCAAACTTTGTAAGAGTGATGGTGGGATCCACATATAAACACCTACAAATTTTTGTCACCATTAGAGCACATTTGCTTTGAATGTGCAAGCCAAAGGCCAAGTTTTGAGGGGCTCTCTAAGGCCATGGCACATTGAAAGTTTGGACCTTTTGCACCACACATTCCAACCAAATATGTTATGATGATGACTAAAATTTACAAGTTTCTATATATAGACTTCACTCTCACTCTTGCAAAGTTTGGCTATCATCTGAGCTCATTGGATTGGAAGGTACAAGCCAAAACCCCTGAACTGGAGCTATTACTGCTGTCCTTTTTAGCATCTTTAGAAGACGCGTTACCTTTCCCTATCTGTGCAGCTGATTGCTGCTGCTAGGGTTTGGTACTGGACTGAGATGACTGCTTGGGCTTGCCCTCGTTAAGCTTCATTTCTTCATTTTAAGCGAGAGTCAGAGCCCGCTCATATGTACTTGGTTCAAAGTTACGAACTGTGAACCGAATGTTAGAGTCCAATCCACGAATGAATTACTCCATCTTAGCCTGCTCAGATAACCCTAACTGCTGTGCTAAAGTAATAACCTTACCGGAAAACTGAAGCACTGGGGATCCGTTCTGTCTGAGTCCATAGAACTTGTCTTTCAGACCGGTCATGTACTGGGGCGGGAGAAATCTGGCCTTCAGGTCATGGACAAAGATGTCCCAGTCAAAGACTGTGACACCTGTGGCCTGGTCTGTATGAATACTAGACCAATGCTGCCACCAAGTGACTCCCTCACCAGTGAGATGGGGAGCCGCTAAGTGGACTTTGTCTTGTGGGTCTGTGATCCTAGCTAAAGGGAAATGAGCATTAAACTGATGAATAAATTGATTAACTGATGAATGATCACACTTAACCATCATACTTACTGAAGTTTGGTTGACTGCGAATGATGGTGGTTGATGCTGCTGCGGACTGCTGGCTGGTGACACCTATGACTGGGGAGACTGAGGAGAGCTGCTGATACCTCAAGTGTATGGCCTCCTTTTCCCGTTGGTGCTCGAGTAACATACGTTCTCGATCAAGCTCACGTTGGTGTTCCCGAGCGGCGAGTTCAGCCTGACGCCGGTCTTTGTCAATCCTGCGTTGGGCTTCCTCATAGTCCCGTCTTTTTGCTTTTTCTCTTTTCCTTCGGGCCTCATCCTCTCTCCTTTGTTGTTCCATCTGAAAGAAGAGGGAGCTCTAGTCGGGTGCCGTTGGAGGTGTAGGACGTGCTGCTGCTGCCTCCAAGAGTTGGAGACGCTCCATGAGCAGCTGGTTCTGAGCTCTAAGAAGAGCTATGGTGTCTGCTCTAGGCGGAAGAACAAGGTCTCCTTCGGGGGAGACGTCTTCCGGCTGATGAGTACTCTCTTCTGTAGACATGATGCTGAAGTCGGTAGTCGTGCCGGAACGCAATCTTACCATCCAAGGATGCCCCCACGCTAGGATACGATGTGTGTGGACAATCTGAATCTGATACCAATGTTATATGCAGCGGAAGTCTTTGTATTGGAAGATCCTGTCACACAGATGCTCACACCGTCTTCTGTATCCTGAGTTTCGTGAGTTAGCAATCCATTTCAATACTTCAAAGTTTAAAGAGATATGAGAGAGAGAGATGAGAACTTTACACCAGATTGGGTCCCGAATTACCCACTGAAGGGCCCCCTATCCCGAGAACGAGATAGTATTTGCTTTATTTCTTTAGAGAGAATGACTGTGGACTGTAGATAAGCCAAACGCAAGATCTCGGAGGATCGGAGATTGGCTGAACTGTGCACGGCTGTAGAAACACTCGATGACCTGATCTCGAGCCTATGCACTCTTCCCAAGGGCATGAGGAAGGGCTGCACACCTGAGGCTGAGAAAACAAGATGGTGGACTGTTCTATGCTATGTTAGAATGCTGTAAATGCTTATGAATGCTGTGTTACCTTCACCAAATGACTGCTGCATGTATGGATGATGCACAGAAGGCTGGATATACTGATGTAAACTGATGATTCGGGGCTGAGAACTGCTGTAGACTGAAACGCAAACCTGTAGGGATGATGCTGGACTGAAACGCAGGTGTGCTGCTACTGGACAGAAACGCAGGCTGCTTCTGCTGGACAGAAACACAGATATGCTGCTGGACAGAAACGCAGATTGGCTGTATAGCTACTTCACATGCAGAAAACGCAGGCTGTATGCTGAATCAGGGACTGAACTGATGCTGGTTGCAGGCGCCTAGGGCTGTAGGGACTGCTGAACTGCAGGCGTTGGAGAACTAGGGCTGGCTGAAGCAAACTCAAGCACTCCAAGGGCTGGATGAGACTAGTCTAGTGCTGAAGGCAAGGGAACTCCTACGGCTGAGGAGGAAAGCTCTTAGCACACTGAAGACTGAATGAGAAACTAAGCCCTATGCAAGCCTATTTATACTAACTGGAGGTTGGTCAAGTTGGCTGGTCATTTAATAAAGTTTATATTTATAAATGACAAATAATGCAAATAATGCAAATAATGCTAAATAAATACTATAAAATATGGGAGAAATACCAGATAAATCCTAGTAAATTCCCTAAGACTTCTGGGATGTTCTAAATGATGCACAGGCATATGAATGCATATTATGCAGGATGCAGAGTGCTTTCTGATGCAAACCCTAAGGCTTCTACTGACTCTACATGCATGAATGATTCTCTCCAAGTGGGTTAAGGGACTTGACTTACTGACTGACCCGCTAAGGCTGAGGAATGACCTACGTAGCTCGTGCCTGACTTATCCTGGACTGAGGATGTACAATGGGGTCAAGGCGTATGACAATTATCATCCTATTGGGTTCTAAAACTGTACAAGTGTTGCACTTCTGATGATGAGCCATCTTGTCACCATGCACTAAGTGCAGAGTGCATGTGACATGATGATATGAGAATGATCCAAACAATGGCTATTTATATGAGTAGAGGGGTGGTCGGCTGGCTGCAAAGCTGGTCAACTGTAGCATTTTTATTTTTTTTCCCGAGAAAAGGTCCTTTCATTAGTTATAAAAAAACGCCCACTAGGCTACAAAACCCATCTCTTGCTCATAAGAAGGCAGAGCAGAGATGCGATCAAGGCAGCTAGGGAGACTCTCCCTAGGTGCAAAAAAGTGCAAATAAAAGTACAAATAACTGAGAGGCTATATCATACAATAGGAGGGGGGAAAATCCAAACAGGTGGCCTGTAGTGCCATCGGGGGGTACCCGCGTGTAGAGTATAGAAGGGGCCGCTGCGCCAAGTGGTGTAAAAGGCCTGGCGCCGCAAGATCGCTCGATCCGAGTCGCCCCGGATGCGGTCATACTGTCCTCGCAGGGTGTGAATCAACTCCTACGAGATACTCCGAATAGTCTCTGCTGGTGGCTCCAGTCTCCCCTCAAAGGCCCTGAAACAACGGGCTCTCCAGGTGAACCATATGGTGAGGCTACTGAGGAGCTCCCATCGTAAACCCCTCTCCTGTGTCCAGCCGGTGGACGAGCAACTGTAGCATATTTATGCTACACGACTTGCTTAAGCTATAAATGTTGAAATAATATGTTAAAAATGCCAGAATAAATGCTAATAATGATATGTAAATGCTACGATGACCTGATGCAAACCCTAAGGCTTCTACTGACTCTATATGCATGAATGATTCTCTCCAAGTGGGTTAAGGGACTTGACTGATTGACTGACACTCTAAGGCTGAGGAATGACCAACGTAGCTCGTGCTTGAAGTCGAGATATCTTGGACTGAGGATTACAATGGGGTCACGGCGTATGGCAATATCAAATCCTAAAGGGTTCTATTGCTGTACAATGGAGCACTGATGATGAACCATCTTGTCACCATGCACTACAGTGCAGAGTGCATGTGACAATTCTATTTGCCTTTGCTTGTTTGGAGAAAGAAAGATTTGCATACTTTCATGTCTGAAGCTTTGGAATTGTTCCAGAAGACTAAGACCAATAAAAAAGCCTTAAGATTGTTGCCATGCAATTATGTTTGTTTGCCAAAGATGCATGGTGGTCTGAATATTCTTGATATTGACTACCATGTTTTGGCTTGAAAAGCTACCATGATTCCTGTGATTTTTCGGCAAGAGCAGCCTTGGGCAATTATGTTTGCCGCTATGTGTACATGCATGAAAACTATGGCCTATGGAAATTGGGTCAATTCACATTGGGAAGTGGTGTTCGGCTGTTTTGAGGGTTGCATTGTGGGCTGTCCATATGCTACAAAATGGTGCAAGATTGGAAGACTGCATTGAAAAACCTCAAATGGGTGGGACGTGATTTTCCAATTGGTAACTCTATGCGACTGGAAAGTTTGCTCTGGTCCTCTTTGTTTGCAGAACTGCTGGCTTTGCAAGAACTACGTAAACCATGCTTTTTGGCATCCTTGGGTATATGCATGCTTCAAAGACGTTGTGTATGATACAGGGAATGTGTTATCCTTCCCACAGGCTTGCATTAAACATAACTTTTGTCTACATCATAGACCGATATAAAGAAAGATTAAAAGGTTATTGTAGCCATATGAACGATTGCCTCCATTGGTTGAAAATGATAGGCTTCATGATTGGAAAGTGAAAGGGCAAACAGAATATGCAAGGGTATTACATTTGGATAAGATAACTACAGCTAGTATGTATGATCATCTGTTGCACCTTGGATTCATGCACATGGTAACACTCTATGGTGTATGCAAAAGAGTGAAAGATGGTGGAAAAAACAACTTCGGAGTATATGGAAAAGTAAGCTGCCTTTAAAGCAAAGATTGTTTCTTTGGTGCTGTTTGGTGGGTGTCCTTGTTGCGGAGATGCTTGCTAAAAGACGGATAGCAGATGTGGAGCTGGGTCTAAAACTGTTCCACATCTGTTATGGCATTGTTTGAGAACACACGTGAGTTCCTTCAAAGATTGGCTGATGATATCTCAGGTTGCTTCCCTGGCAAGCGATATGGCAAGCATTTCTGGATATTTGGGACTAGTGTGCCCAACTCTCCCGATTTTGATTTCTTCTTCCTATGGACTAGATATTGGGCTTTATGGACAATATGGAAGATGAGAAATAATGCTATGTTTGGGCACACACCTTTACATGCATATGCTTACTTTAAGATGAATTTGTGATAGTCCTTCCATGACTACTTGCAGTTGGAGGATATGGATTTCAGTTAGTTTGGTGTTTTTCCAGTGCTTCTGAAGTTCTGGTGGTACTTACATCGCGTAGGACAATCATGAAGACTTCATGAAGTTGATGTGTTCCGGGTTTGAATCCACTTGAGACCAGAGTATTTTCCCTGTTTTTCTCACTTAGTCTCTGTTCTTCTATTCTCCTCCTCTGGGTCCCACCCCTCCAAGAGGGTTGCTAGGCATAGCAGTACTCTTCAGATTTGGGTTGGCAGCGTCCGTGTCGTTGCCCTCATGCGACGACCTCCCCATAGCTTGACATGCTGATGGAGCAACAAATTCCTTATGAGCATGGAAGATTCGGTGGACCTTGGCTTCAGGGGTAGTCACTGGCCCTTACCGTAAGGAGAGACCAAATGGATGATATTTGCCATCTCTGGAGCCCAAATGGATGGTCAAGTAAGACATGCTGCTGCTAGCTTTAATTAGGATGGTCAAGTAAGACATGCTGCTAGCTTCAATTAGGCCTTGCTCTTAGCAAATCCTCATTCACACATACGTTTGGCAGCTTTTCACTACGTTTGGCAGCTTATGAGAGTAGTGGTTCCCCTAATCTACGAGCCAGATCTTGCCAAAGTTCTCCATGCCCTCATAGAAAGTGCATAGTGAGGATGATCTTGCTACTTACTTTTTCCAAATACATTGGGATGTGCCGAAGGATGGCCTCTTGGCAGCCTTCAATAAGGTCATAAGCGCATGCAGCATGCTAGAGTGCCTCTCGCGGGTCTTATCTATTTGATCTACAAAGTGGGGGAGATCGCCTCGTGCTCTTAATTCACCCTAGCATGACAAAGCTCGTGAACGTGCCAGCTCTGTGAGTTTCCCAAGAGCCCCCCTTCACAATGCCAGAGCTTGCCAAAGCTCGAGGCCTTTACCTGCAAGAAGTGGAGTGGTCTACTAATATTGGAAATTAAATTCTTATTTGATTCTCAAAGTGAATAATTAAAGAGATATTTAATACTTAGAGAGAAGCTTCATTCATTCTTGTACAATGTTGATTAAAATACTTGGGTAGTTGAAATGCATGTATCCAACAAATGAATTCACATTACCCCTTGAGAAATGATTTAATTCAGCAAAGACATATATCATTTTGAAACTCTTGTTGAGTACCATTCAATAAAACATAGGACACTCCAAAATGCTTCACACGCTCGTTGAGTACCTTCTGGTGGTTGATATAACTTCTCCAAGGAATACAATTTTGAAATGCACTTTTGACATCCACTTGAACAACATCCCGATTGCAGTACATTGCAATAGCAAGAACAGTTCCGACTGTATTCATTTTGACACAAAACATGCTTGTGTTTGGACTGGTTCGGCACAAAAACCATCATTAAGCTTGCTTGCTTGCTTTCAGCATACTCCTCGCACATTCGAGCAATGTTCAATTCTTATGCTCAACCACATTGTTGAAGAGCGTAGGGTGTTGTGAGTTGATGATGAATCTCAGCAAGGCATGTGCATCTCATGTCTACATTAGAGTTTCGAGTTGATTTTACCAATCTAGAAAAGAGATGAAATTAAGTTGGTTATTTATTTCTGATTTCTGTTTTTTCTTACCAGGCAATACGATTGATTCATGCATTGGGTCTCAAGCCAAAGAGGACAGTTCGTGTTGTTCTTTTTGTGAATGAGGAGAATGGAGCTATGGGAGGTCAACAGTATTATGATGACCATGTCCATGAATTGAACTTGTAAGTAAGCCTTGGTGTTTACATAACAATAATTGTGCTTATTTTCGCACAAGTATCTCTAGAAATTATTAAATATCTCATGAGAATACTTCTCACACACACACAAAAAAGATCACACATCTAAAACTAACATGTGAGTGATTGGTCTAGCGCATCCCATACCACATCAGAAGAGAGCCATGCGCCTTGTACAAGCCAAGCCTCCTCTATCTTTAGTTCACCCAATAAAGCTAATAACTATTAATTGCTTTTCAAGAAAATTATTGATCATTATACCACACTAGAACTAACTCATATTTGAAAGTTTTCGAAAGAGGGGCGGTCTAAGTTTGGACCAAGCTCTCAGGAGACTCCCTGTGAATTTGGAGGTTGAAGAATCAGCTTTGATGAAACTTGATGGAAGGGAAACTTGGCAGAGGCTTGATTGTTGGGGTTCAAGGCCACTTTGTCCTGGAACATGTAACCTACCAGATATATCTTCCAAGGCTTCCCTCTTGGCTGAAGGTTGCAAACATGAAGTCACAAAGATATGATGATCCACTGCTGCCTTCACCAATTGAAAATTATCACAAATATGATAATGCTGCAGCATTCCGCGGTCGATGACATAGTACTATCAGATCCCATCCAAGTGGAATGGATTTCCTGATCCTCCATAGTGAGGGGGGCAATGCGGTTCCTCCCTGCTTGCTTTGATTGATGGCAGATTTGCTTCTTCAGAGCTAGAACCTGTAGTGGAACGTGATTGTATTTCCCTATACCCCTCAGAAACAAAGCATGAGGCTTCTTTTTTCAAGGGAAGAAATTGCACGGGGAAAGCGCCTGGGTCAGGTCTCCCTTCGGGACCCGAAGGAGCCCTTCCCCGGGCGACCCCCTCTGGTCCGGAGAAAGGAGGACAAAGCGCTTGCCACTTTCTTAGCTCTTGTCTGCTTCCCTGAACCCCGCAAAGACGAGGCAAGTACAAGGTAAGCGTGGCAGGCATTCCTTTACCTCATTCCATTCAAGAGAGGGATACCCTATACAGAGCGGAGCGCTTCTCTAGGGATGAAGCGCTGAGTTGCTAGAGTTCCCACTTGTTAGGGAACCCGCCTTGTCTCTCCGAGCTCGTGGTGGCCACTTGGCCTTCTGTCTATCCCCTCCCTTCCAGAGTTCCCCCCTGAGAATATAAGAACTTTCCCACCCTCCCCCCCATTTCCTCTGGTAATTCGGCCACGAAAAGCCGCAAGTTTCCAGTTTGAGAAGGGAGCAAGAGAGCTGACTACCTGATTTATCCCTCAAAGGGTCTCCGGGTGCCTTCCACAAAGCTTTCTCCAAAATGGTCACAGCTGTCTTCCTGAGAGCCGCCCCCAAGCTGCTTCTCACGGATCTCAGCCATAAAGCGAGCCATGTTTCTCTCCATCTTAGGTGCCACTCGCGTTGTTTTCGAGGAGATTCAATGCCAATTCTTAATTGAGGGCACCTTAATACGCATACCCAAAAAGGTCACAGCTCTCTTCCCAAGAGCCGCCCCAAGCTGCTTCTCACGGATCTCAGCCATATAGCGAGCCATGTTTCTCTCCATCTCAGGTGCCACTCATGTTGTTTTCGAGGAGATTCAATGCCAATTCTTAATTGAGGGCACCTTAATACGTATACCCAAAAAGGTAACTTTTCTAAAAGCAATATGCTTTGCTCTAGTCGCCATGCTTACTTCTAACCATAGCTGATTTCACAAGAATCTAATAATTATGTCCCAAATGATATGCTTTGCTTTAGTCGCCATGCTTATTTCTAATTGTAGCTGATTTCACAAGAATTCGGTAAGTCTGTCCCAGATCTCTCTCACCAAATTCGTGTAACCAGCAATTCCTGGACAATGAGTCGTCCACGGAACACATGTATTTCACTTGAATGGATTTGGGGTCCTTGAACAAGATCCCCGTCTTTCTAGCCTCTCTCTCTCTCTCTCTCTCTCTCTCAAGTACGGGCAATTAAGGAAGAAGAGAAGCAACAAGAAGCAAAGACTTCCTCATGGGTGGAAGTCATCACCAAGACGCAAAAGAAGATGGATGAAGCGGAGAAGTGGATAGAGGTCGCCAAGAAGGGTAAAGGTAAGGAGATAACAACCCCTACACCTACAATCATTAACATGACTTTGGAAGAGGAACAACGAAGACGTACACGTGCTTTGCATGTGAGGATTACCGGCCTTAAAGACGGGGATAAAGTTGAAGAGGAGGTGAAAGAGCTTATGGTGTTGATGGGGATTGACAGTCAGACACACGCAAAAGCCTGGAGAGTGGGCAAAAAAAGCGGAGGCAACGGGGAAACATCAAAGGAAAGAGCTCTCATACTTCGCTTCCCTTCTATTGAGGCGAAGAAGGAGTTCTTGAAGAGACGACCCACTTTAAAGAATACAGGCATTTTTCTTGGTGATGATCTTACTCTTTCACAGCTTGCACATATGAAGGAAGTCATGCCAGAGATTAGAGCGGCAAGAGAAAAGGGTAAGATAGCATTTTATAGAGAAGGGAGGGTGGTCATCGTGGAGCGACGCTCTACATGACGGTGCGAGACCTATGGGACCAAATTAAAGCTGGCAGCCTGGAACTCAATGGATCCCTCAGACTTGATGTAGGTGCCTTTGAGGACAGCTTTAGAGATAGAGATATAGTCTTCTACTCGGAGACTCACCAGGCCCCTGGTCAGATGATGCCACAGGTGACAGGATACAGATGGGAGACAGCTTGCAGAGTAGGGACGAGATCGGTACACAGTAGTAGAGGATCAGGAGGGGTGGCAGTTCTTTTCAGGGAGGAGCTACAACCGCTTCTACACATAGTTCGGAGAGATGATCAGGCCAGATATATGTGGGTGAGACTGAGGGCCGACACAAGCAGATTCCTGTATATTGCCATATGCTATTTTGCTCCTAGTACATCGACATATGCAGCACCTAGAGGGCAGTCTCCTTTCTCTGTGCTAGATGATGACATATGGGAGTTCTCTAGGGATGGAGACATCATCCTGTTAGGGGACTTTAATGCCCGGACGGGCAACCGCCAGACAGCCTTTTATGATACCTCGGAGGAGATGCTGAGAGAGTTGGACACTCTGGATATGGGATTAGACAGACGCTCACAGGATGTGGAGTGCACAGAGTATGGGAGATATTTGGTAGATATGGGGACTGCGCATGGGTTGGCCATACTTAATGGCTTGCAGAGGTTTCCGTCAGCAGCTGGATTTACTTGCTTTCCACATAGACATGGTGCTAGCACAGTGGATTATGTTATGGCTATGCCCAGCTTTGTTTCATGCATTGAGGACTTCACAGTTGGATCTCGGCCCATTGGGGTAGTAGTGGATCATGCATTGTTGACATTGACTATCTCTTTTCACTTTACCACAGCTCAGAGGACACGAGGGGCAGATCACACTCGATATACTTTTACCTCAGAGACTGATGCTGTCTACACAGATGGGATTTATAGACGTCTGTACACAGAGGAGCCAGGGAGACCTTTGGAGGAGTTGACCCATATACTGACAAAGACTTTACATGATGCAGCGAGAGAGGCATATCCACATACTCAGCCTGGACAGAGACAGCATTCTAGATGTATGCCCCGGAACAGCTGGTATGATGAGGAGTGCAGAGAGACCAGAGCCCGACTGCAGCGGGAGGTTGCTTTGGGAGTCACTACTCACCGACAGTCACGTATTGCCTTCCGACGCCTTGTGCGAAGGAAGAAGCGGGCCTTCCTTGCTCAGCTAGAGCAGGAATTATACCAGCTGTTCTTGAGCCAGGATTCGAGGGAGGCTTGGCGTCTGTTTCATGAGTCCTCCCCTGCTTTGGCCATCACTTCTACAGAGGTCTGGGGTAGTTATGCAGCATCTCTATATACAGTTCCTGGACAGACACCTTTTCCTGACCCGCCAGCACCATGCCCACAGACATGTACTTTCTTTACCGCAGAGATGGTAAGGAAGGCCATTGATAGGATGAAGACTGGGAGAGCATATGATCACAATGGATTGGTTGCTGAGCACTTTATTCATGCGAGAGACATGCTGGCAGAGCTTCTAGCAGTGATGTTCAATCGTGCTATGTGCGAAGGCTTACCCGAGACTTGGAGTAGGTCCACCATCGTGCCTATCTTCATCAAGTCAGGGGACCCTATGCAGCCAGGGAATTATCGCACTATTATGATTGGTCACACACTAGCACGATTGTATGCATCCATTCTTGAGCAGCAGTTGAGTAGATGGGCAGAGAGAGTTGGCATTCGAGCAGAGGGACAGGCAGGGTTCAAGAGAGGTTTCTCTACTCTTGACCACATCTTGACTTTGCGGGCCATTATTGAGGAGGGCAGGTCGCATGGGCGACGGATTTATTGTAGCTTTGTGGACTTCCGCAAAGCATTTGATACAGTGCCCAGAGCCAGATTGATGAGGCGATTACAGGAGATGGGGGTACCCACAGAGCTCATATGGGGAATTATGGCTTTATACAGATCAGTTTGCAGGACAGGTACGCACCCCAGAAGGGGTCTCTACTTTGGTTCACTCCACTATAGGAGTGAAGCAAGGTTGCCCGTTATCTCCTTCACTGTTTGGTATGTATGTGGATGAGGCTTCTGACTACATTGAGAGATTGGGGGACAGAGGAGCCCAGCTAGCAGGTACATGGATCCCACTATTGTTATATGCTGATGATATTGTGTTGATCTCTGACTCCCCTGAGGGTATGTAGCGTCATCTGGATGCTTTACATGAGTTTGCACATGATAGTGGATTGTCTGTCAACCTTGGCAAAACCAAGGTTATGGTGTTTAACACCACGCCGCAGTGGGTTAGGCGATCAGCTTCCACATTTACATATGGGCAGGAGATTGTGGAGTATACAGATGCATATACATATCTTGGGGTAGTATTCAGTGGGCCAGTGTTTTCGATGAGGAGAGCAGCAGAGACTAGATTGACTAGAGCACATGCAGCCCTGGGTGGTTTGGAGAGGATGTGTTCGCAGGTTCAGTTTCAGGAACCTCGAACGAAACTCTGGCTTTTTGACACTCTAGTGACATCAGCTATGCTTTATGGAGTGCAGATATGGGGACCTTCAGTGGGCCATCACAGCGCAGGCGGGTGGAGAGGTATGGAGAGGCCTTTGGTATCTATGATTGCTAGGCTTATTAGAGCCAAGGCTGTGGTACCTCATGAGATTATTCGAGCAGAGCTTGCGGCTGCCCCTCTGGTGATTGAGGCTCTTACGAGATCAGTCTCCTACATACATGGCTTGTGGGATCTCCCCTGAGACAGATATGCACGCCTCGCCCTGGAGTCCTCCCGACAGTTAGCTTTACAGGGAGACACGGCTTGTTGGTATGGACAGATGACATCTTGGTTCCAGGCACATGGTTTTAGCATGGACAGATTGCCTCCCTTCCAGTATTCTCTGGAGGCACCCTCTCTCACTCTTACACGGACAGAGATTACCAGACTCATCCGTCAGGATTTAGTTCAGCTGGACATTAGGAGGACATGGATACAGCCGACTGAGGAGCTGGGCACGAAGATGGCTTTCTACAGAGAGCATTTTCTTCAGCTCACAGCAGATGGTTTTGTGATCAGACCCAGTTACATGGATGTACACTTGTCTCATGCAGTACGATGTGCTATTGGTCAGATTCGCACATCCTCACACCAGCTTGAGATTGAGATTGGCCGATATAGAGGTATACCAGCTGAGGCCAGGATATGCCGAGTATGCCATAGGGAGCCAGAGACAGAGCTGCATTATATATGCCATTGTACTGCATACTATGAGATACGTGGTCGTTTCCACTGTTTATTCAGAGAGGGTTTTGGACCACTTTCCAGAGTCATGGGGTACCAGGACCAGAGGTGTTTGGGATTGTTCTTGCTTGAGCTGCGGAGACATAGAGATAGCCTGCTTAGGCGCACAGAGAGCCAGACTCAGAGGCACATTACAGACTTCTTTAGTCCAGCCATCACTGCGCCAGATGGACCACAGCAGCAGCAGGACATGGATACCGCCCACACCAGGGGTACACTGATTGATCGTGCGATTGAGCTTGGGTGGTCCAGACGCCCACGACTACGGAGGAGGGCATCCCAGCATAGACGGAGGTTGCAGCGGCAGATTCGGATTATTCTTGCGAGGCATGCGGGACACCCAGTCAGGGTGCTGACCACAAAGGATATTGAGGAGATCCGCCAGTGTCCGATGCGGCACATATTATGAGATGGAGGTACCTCCATAGTGTACCTTCCAGTTCCAGTTTCATTTTCTAGGTGCCAGTAGTATCATCTTTATTTTTCATTTTCTGGGTTTTTTTATCCAGACATTGTATCAGATCCACCATGATGTAACTTTTGGTCTCATAGGTCATTATGGCCTTTTGAAGACGTTAATATAACATTTCATTTCATTTCATTTCTCTCTCTCTCTAGGTTGCATACTGAGCCTCTAGCAGTAGTGCTCCATCCATCACACCCCCCACTAGCTCAGTACTTTCATAGTTTATTTCATGTTCATTTTGTCCTTTTTTTTCTGGACATCCAAAAGACATTGATAGTTGTACATTGATTTGTCTCATAGGTCGAGTTCGGCCTCTAGTAGACGTTAATACATGTTTCTTTCTCTCTCTCTCTCTCTCTCTCTCTCTCTCTCTCTCTCTCTCTCTCTCTCTCTTCGTGCCCCTGTTTGCCCTCTCTCCCGCCACTGTTCGCCACTATTCGCACCCTTGTTTTGTTTGCCGCTGTTCTCTGTAGATGCTTGGCGAGCCGGGAAGGACTCGACGAGGGAGAGGCCTCTCCTCCTTAAGTTCAAAGATATAGAGTCCCGTTTGGCTTTCTTTAAGAAGAGGGCCACCCTTTGAACCACCAAAATATACCTTGGAGATGACCTCACCCCCCTACAGGTGGAACACAGGAAAGCCAAGATGGTTCAGGTTATGGAAGCCCGTAAGGCAGGAAAATGGTCCGTTTATCGTGAGCCACCCTCTGAACCACCAAAATATACCTTGGAGATGACCTCACCCCCCTACAGGTGGAACACAGGAAAGCCAGGATGGTTCAGGTTATGGAAGCCCACAAGGCAAGAAAATGGGCCGTTTATCGTGATGACGATAAGAACCATCAAGTCAAAATATAGGTGAAGTTTGTAAAGCCATCGTCCAAGTGTACGCTTGTTGAGGCGCACCACCAACAGATGCATGCGAGGTGCACGCACTGGCATTGAAGGCACCGCACCGACACTGCAACGAGCATCTTCGAGAGAGAGGAGATTCTACCAAAGGCCGACACTCCGAGGGCATCTACCAGAGATAGGAGATGCCATGGACTCCACCGACTCTACCATGTCTTGCAGGAATGCTTATACGGTTCCTCGACTCATCTTGAAGGACATCCTTCATGCTTCATCCTTCATACTACATCCTAGCCTTACCCTTGGGGGTGTTGTAGTCACTTGTCATCAACTTGAGCATGTCTGTCGTCCTACTCACTGTGACCTCTGCTGGGTGTGCACGGTACAGTGAAGGGCATGTAACTGTGTCTTAGAGTAGTACAAGTGTTGTCCAGTTTTCTTGTTACTCTTGCAACTTTTCACTTGCGTTGTGTTCCACTCCATTCTGTCTATTCATATGTGCGGTGCGCTATGAGCATTGAGGACTCTGGACATACTATCCTGAGAAAAGCACCACTTTAGTGTGCTGGGCAACCAACCGTGCTACTACAGGTGCACTAAAATTTGGCATGCTTGATGGGACTCTCAAAACTTGGAGTCCTGTTAGCTCACCCTTATCTTTGTGTCCTCTTTGTATGCCCAATACACACTGCCGTGGTAGTCCGTGAGCCCATCCAAGAGTCCTCTCTCAATATGCTGCTATAGTCAGAAGAGGTTCAATTACGTACCACCTAGGGGTCCCCTCCCACCTTTCCGTGTCAGCCAACCTTGGTAATCCCACCCTCGGTAACAATGCTGGAGGGCCAAGCCAACCCTCGTGATCCAACCAATCCTCTTGGCGCGGAACCCCTTTCCACGGTGCTGGGCCGAGTCAATGTCAAGCTTCCAACCTTCAAAGGATCGTCCAGTAAAGATGTAGATGACCATATCCAGCGGTTCATCTCTATATGCAAGAGCCGAGGCCTTGAGCGGGAGGATGCCTTCTTGGTATTGTTTCCGTCCACTCTACAAGGCTTTGCAGATAAGTGGTTTAGTCAATTTCCAACTGAGCACTTTGCAGACTCAGCCACCCTGAAGAACACCTTCCTCTGCACCTTCCGTCCTGGTAACTATGAGGACCGCATTCTCCAGGAGCGGAGGCCTTGAGCGGGAGGATGCCTTCTTGGTACTCTTTTCGTCCACTCTAGAAGGCTCTGTAGATAAGTGGTTTAGTCAATTTCCAACTGACCACTTTGCGGACTGGGCCACCTTGAAGATCCACACCTTCCGTCGTGGTAACTATGAGGACCTCATTGTCCGGGAACTAGGGAAGCTCCAACTGCTATCAGGGGAGAGGGTGTCAGAACTTATGACACGGACCACAGTGCTGTACCGACTTACCCCGGTGACTTCATGGAGCATCGGTGGGTGACATAGGCCTTGCCCTAGAGCACCCAACAGAAGGTTTGGGAGAGTCAGCCCCCACCAACTACCTTGTTGGAATTCTAGGAGCTAGCCTCCCAACTAGAAAACGCAGGACTCATGTTTGAGCGTGATGTGGGCTCTGTACAGCCAACGGTGACACCACTGGATGACCTGGTGGCTGAGCTGAAGTGGGAGCTGGAGGCACTCAAAGTGAGCCAAAAATCTCTGAGCGAGGAAATTACCATGCTCCAACTCAGAAGGGAGATTGAGGAACTAAAGACACGACAAGAAGCCAAGAAGGGGTTGTGGTGCTATATGCCACTCATTGGGACACACCATCCAAGAATGCCCAAAGAGGAGGTACTACTCCCTTTGCAAAAAGGGTGGACATGAAGACAAAGACTACTACTATCTGAAGGGGTTTTGTCAACTTCATCACCAACAAGTCCCTCACCCCACCTCAACAGCCCCCAACCTTGCCCATTACTCCACAACCTCCTTTACTGTTCCACCAACCTTCCACACTGCTACACCTCCCCTTCGCCAACCTATTCCAGAGGTGACCTACCTTCCACCACTCATTCCCAATCCTCTTGCACCAGCCACTATGGTCACAGTCCCCATGAATCATCCTACTTGCCCCCCCCAACCCCGCAATTGCCTTGTCCTCTGCTATAGATGTGGGGAATATGGTCACTACCAAAGTCGATGCCCCCTTCTTGGAGGTGCAGCACCCTGCAGGCACTGTCCAGAATCCAAGGATCACTATACTCCGGATTGTCCCAAGCAATGGGCATCCACTTCATCTGACTTCGCATTCCAGTCAGCCCCGACCACCCACTTGATTTACGTAGGACATCCACCTTCCACGTGCTCGCCGTCCTCCCCCACCCTTGGTGTGTTTGTCATACCCACACCAACCATCCATGAGGATCCACCATCGGCCATAGTGGTCACCCAATCACAAAGGAAGGCCATGCCTGAAGAGACAATGGGAGATGAGCCCAATAATACCACCCCTCCACTCCCCCGCAGAGTCATAGGCCAATCCTTCTTGGAAGCTTACAAGGACCTCCACAACCACCCCTTTGTATCAGACAAACCACATACCCCCTCCCTCCCACATTCCAAACCACCGCTTCTGCCTTTCTGTGTGGAAGATCTACTTAGGGAAAATACAATGACAGTGAAGCTCTTTGTTCTCTAGATTAGCCCCAGTGTCCGACAATGTCTCAGTGCACTACTGAAGCAGGTTGATGGTAGGCCGCCCAATTCTAGTGGTGGGCAGAATGGTGGACCGTATGGTGGGTTTCCACTCCCTAAAGGGTCGCGTGTCGCTGGTTGCATGGGTATCAGCCGCACTAGCCCCTCCCTTACCGACTACCGGAGCCCCTACCTCCTGAGACAGGGGAACCTCTCTCCCTTCTCTCTTGCCAAGACCTCGTTCAGGAATTCAACCTCGGCATTCAAAAGAGCCTCATCCCATCCCGTTAACCTCTTGGCTGTGGGACCACCCAACCCTACTTGTGCAAGATGCCACCTTCTTCCAATCTTGTAAGGATGTCTTCGCCTGGACATACAAGTTCCAGCCGACATTGGTGTTAACACCATACCACTTTAGGAAGGAACTCGACTCGTTCGTGGGTGGGCCTACAAGCTCAACCCAAAGTATGTAGAAGCAGTCAAAGTGGAGTGTTTCAACATATGGCTTTAATAAACTGATATGGAAAGCATTGTGCATCTTCCAATGGTTGGGTAAAGCCAACCGAAAAGCCACATCATTAATCTTTTAACTTCTAATGGACCATAATACGTGTTCGCAAGCTTGATAGCCTTGCCTTCTTGCCCCGGTTGCTTGCGGAGATGTGCCTTTTCAAATTTAAGAAGCCTTTATCTCTTAATCATGTCATCTTATTTTGTTGCTTATCGAAAACGTTATAGTTTCAATAAGATTTTGAAAAAGGTTCGTTCTCTCATGAATCGTAGTAAGTTTATCTTTGGTATTTTAGCTTTTGGAATGTTTAAAATGATAAGCAGTAAGTTTTATAGAAGTGGGGAGCTGAAAAGCCCACTTAATTTATAATTCAATGCTCTTTTTTCGTAAAAATGGCTTGTTCTAGCTTAGAGTAGGGTTTGTTGTTTTAACTTAGAGTAGGCCTTGTTTAGTCTTTTTGTAATTCTTTCTCGCTCTAGCTTAATATAGACTTAGTTCGGTTCTTTCCTATGTTTTGTGATTCTTTGTTGTTATACCTTAGAGCAGACTTTGAGTGCTAGTCTCTATCATGGTTGAGTATGCCCATCACCTCCGGAGAGTGATAGAAACTCAGTTCGCTGGTTTTATAAAGCATGTTCTTTTGGACTAACCTTATACAAACCTGCACCTACTCTTGGGCATTGATTACGTGAGTACGGATGTCATAGCTTATTGTCGACGCTATGCATAGAGTTCTGGGCACTGATGATGTTAGTGGGGATGTCGTAGTATCTAGTCCATACTATGCATAATGGAGTTGATAGTTATATAGTCTTGTGGGTTGACTACCATGAGTATATAACATGCACGTTCCTAAAAGGTGAATTTGGGCATGTTTCTGGATTCATCTAGGTATATATATATTAAGTTGAAATATTGGAAACCCTCTACTCGGCTACTTCATGTCGAATTGAGAATAGTTCAATCCATTTTGATGCTTACATTCAGTTTTTTCTCCCTCTTTTGGCATGGTCTAAAAAACAAATCTCTTGTTTTATGACAAAAGGCATTGAGATCTTTTGGCAATGTTCTCATTATAAGAAGGCCTTGCGTCTCCTTAAGTATGAGTTCATATGATTGCTGAAAATGCATGGAGGGCTTAACATTTTGAATATCCATTATCATGTTTTGGCATGCAAAGTCACTCTGTTTTTGACTTTTCTCGCGCAGGAACAACCCTGGACGCTTATGATTGCAGCCTTTTGCTTTAATGTGAACATAAATGCATTTGGCAAATGGTAGCTAATTCACTGGGAGCTTTTTTTTGGCTGTGGAGGATAAGATTTCTGGATGCCCTTAGGTCTCTCATCTCTTTGCAGATTGGAAGCTTGTTCTACAATATATTCAATGGTCGGGTAGACCTTCTAAGACTCTCTTAGGTTTCTATTGTTTTGATCTACAGGTTTATTATTCCTGTGCCTTGGTTTGCCAATCGAGTTAATAAGATTTGGCCTGTCACTAAGACAACTCGGTGGTGGAAAAATAAAACCTGAAGAAAATTTGGCATGGTAAATTGCCACTCAAATCTAGATTATTTTTATGGTGATGCTTGTTGGAAGTTCTCCGAGGTGGAGAATTTCTTGAAAAAGACACATAGCTGCTGCGAAATGCCCTTCTTGTCGTTGCATAAAGGAAACAATGATGCATCTTCTTTGGTCTTGTCGAGAGACCAAAAGTTTCCTTAGACAAATTTCACACTCTTAAACTTAGATTCCTAGGGTATTCCTTCTCTAGATTTTTTAAGCTTTTTGGCAAGTGGTCTTCTAGATTGGATCACGACCCTTTCTAATCTAGACTAGATATTGGGCTTTGTGGACAATATTGCGTGCAGAAAATTAGTTGGTTTTTCATTCCGTAAGGATTGCACGCTATCACTACTTTCGTCAATCCTTTCGTCAGTATTTGTTTGACAGCATCCATTTGCATCGGATCGATGATGGCCAATTGGCGTTGTTTTTTCGTTGTTTCATCCTAGGAAGTTTTCCCTCGCCTTGAGGGCGTCCTTTTTAATATAGTAAAGAAAACAATGCTTTTACAAAAAGAGAGAGAGAGAGAGTGTGTGTGTGTGTGTGAGATAAACAGTGCTTCCACAAAAAAAAAAAAAAAGGTTGTGAGAGGTTTTAAGTGCATGTATAGCCTTGCTCTTGGAAGAGTCCTTTACGAAGGAAGAACTACAGGTTGCACTTAGAGGTTTGGGCAAATGGAAATCTCTTGGGTGGGATGGTTTGACGGTTGAATTCTTTCACACATTTTGGCCAGAATTGAAGCTTCCATTGCTATGCATGATCAATCAATGTTGGCGTGATGACATGTTGCCTCATTCTTGGAAGGAAGGCTTTCTGAAATTGCTCCCAAAAAAGCAACTCTGTGTGAATTTAGGCGACTGGGGGGCCATCTCTCTCATGCTAGTTGTTTATAAATTGGTCACAAAAATGGTAGTTAATCGCATTAAGGGCTACCTTCACGCGGGATTGCACCCAACACAATACGACGTTGTTCCCAGGAGGCAGATTATGGACAACATAGCAAATGCCTACATGGGTATTGAGTATGCCAAGTACATCGACCCGGATGTCTTGATCCTACAAGTGGATATTGCTAAGGCATTTGACATTGTCCACTGGGACTTCATAGTTGGGGTGATGGATCGGATGGGCTTTGGACCCAAAATGCGAAATGTGATTTATTGGCTATACCAGGGCATTTTTGGTTGGGAACTTTCGGCCGCTTGGACCTTGGGTAAATCGGTACGTCAGGACTGCCACTCAGTGCGCTGCTTTATGCCATTGCCACACACCCCTTGCTGTTATATATTGACAAGCTTACCTAGTAGGGCAGCTTGCATGGTATTGCGATGCCAGATCGTTCTCACTTTGCGGCACAAGCCTATGCTGATGACTCCTCCTCCTTCCCTAGAAATACCCCAGTGGATTGGCAGTTGGGTTGCATGTCAATGTTCAAAAGTCGAAGCTGTTATCAGTCCGCCACTATCTTTGGCGAGGTCAGATTGTTCCACCCGGTCAGTTGATCAGGCATTTGGGATACCCGATTGGCTGGGATGTTTCTTTGAAAGATGAGATGGCATGGGTGCTTACTCGATTGGAGTGCAAAATTGATTACTGGAAGCTATCCACTTGGTCTTTGCATGTCCGCTTGCAAATTGTCCAGCCGATCATCAGCCGATCATCATGGCATACAGTCATTTTCACCTTCCTTTGTTACCTTGGAGTAGCAAGCAGATTGATACATTTATGTTTCATGCCATTGCATGTCTCTGGCGAACACAATCGGATCACAAAGGGCTTCATCTGCTCAAACGTGCTTGTGTGTGCTCGCCCAAAATGCATGGGGGCTTGAACATTCTCGACATTCACTATTACATGCTGGCATGTAAGGCCACATTGCTTATTGACTTTGTCCGTCAAACGCAGCCCTGGACAAAGATGTTGGCAGCCATGTGTGCACACATGCAAGTAGATGCTTGCCAGTTTCACTGGGTTTTGGATCATTGAGATGTCATTTTTGGCCATATTACTGGGCGCATACCAGGTTGCCCTTATGCCACTTCCTTGATTATAGCCTGGCAGCAGATCTTATGTTTCATCCATTGGTCAGGCAGACCTCCACATACAGGGAACTCACTCCGATCCCAGAGCATTCATTGGAGTCGAGCCTTTCCTCGGCCTTTAGCGCTGGATCACCCAAGAAAGGCTTATCATCTATCGATTTTGGGAATATGTATGGTACAGGATGTGGTTGATGATCATGGTATGGTTCTCTCTTTCCCCAGGGCCACCAAGCAATGGCATCTAGGCATGCATCACAGGCTGATATGGCGTCCCATAGCTGAACTTCTAGCTCCATTTCAGCCGGTACCCCCTCTTGAGGAGGAGGATTCATTACAGGATTGGCATTTTGATCGTCAACAGTCGGGTTATGCCTCATTCTCATTCCATCTCCTCACTGACTCTCTACTAGCCCAAAGGCGTATTACTCCAGCTTTATGTTGGTGCTGCTGCCTTACGCCCGAGACCGTACCTCACTTGTTGTGGAGTTGCTTGCATTCCCACGATTTTCTTCAACATTTGACAACACTCCTGCAGTATAGATTCCCTCGACAACGCTTTGGGCACCTTTTTTGGATTTTTGGCAGATTGTCCCCGGCTTTACCGGGGTATGATGATTTCTTCGCATGGGTGCGCTTCTGGGCTCTTTGGACCATCTACTCCACCAGAAATCATCAACATTTTTCTGGTGATGTTCATCCCTTCCCCTATTTCTGTGCTGCCCTATTCCGGTCTCTTCGAGATTGCTATGATCTTGACGAGCTCTCTCCAGCAGTTTGAAGAATTTTCCAGTTTTTCTAGTTCGTTCTCATAGTTCCACCCGCTTCAGGTGACTATGACTTTACAGTTTACTATTTAATATAAACAGTGAGTTCACAAAAAAAAAAACATGTATAGCCTTGCAAGTGAGAGTGCGTATGCCTAAAGAGTGCACATATAACCTTGGATTGTGATTTGAATTGCTGACTTTCTGCTTCATGGGACTTAATTGACCTGACACAGGACAAGCATTGCTATCGAGACAGATGAAGGGAACTTTTCTCCTTATGGCATCTCATTCTCTGGGTCAGATACAGCACGAGCTATATTGAAAAATGTACTTTATCCTAGATCCAATCTGTGTTTGCATTGAGCAAACTACTAGGTTAAATGTGCTTGTCTGCATTGGATAAATTACCAGGGGAAGAAATTTATTAGCTTACTTTTAGAATCAACAGATTATAAGCCAGATGTCAATATAATTTTCTTTCTTTCTTTGTTTCTCTCGATATTGATACTGTGTTGGATCTACTTTTATGTAGATGGGACAAGCGCTGCTAGGAAGCCTTGGAGCAGGGAATGTTACTGGTGATGACTATGGAACAGACATAAGTTACATGGTAATTTTGGTTGATTATTGACACTGCAGTCAGAATTTGTTAATTGTGGTGTAATCTTTTGTGATGAGGATTTTTTGTTTACATGGAAAATTACAAGAAAAAAAATCTGATTTTAGCCTGCCTCGGTGAAAAACAGGACTAAGTGTGAGTTTTTCTTGGCATAGGGACTTTCTCAAAAACTAAATTTAAACAAAATCATTTGACTTCTATTAAGTTGAGTAAAATCATACAAAGGGAGATCTCACGCCAAAATGTAGGGAGATCTCAACCAAGCGGGGGCATATATGCCACGCCGTGATACTAACAATAATCTCCCATGTGCTGTCAATACTTAGCAAAGGTGGTATGTATCGTAATTTGTAAATTTGGGATATCCTGAAGCAAACATCTCTGAGCTCTACGAACAAGTATAACAGGATTTGCTTCCTAGCGCGATCCGCTCCTCTCACAGGATGGATCACAAAACTAGATGTGATCACCCATACATCACATCTCTCCATTCGCCATCCAGATTGGATGGAATAGAAGGCAAGAGTCTCTTCCCTGTGTGGTTTCGAGAATCTCATCACTTGAAGGGGCACGCCTATCCCAGAAAAAAGCCCCAACCACAAGTGGTGATACTCATCTAAGAATGTGCCAGTGATCCAGTGGTTAGGTATAGCTGCATCAATCTGTGCAATCCATCGGTGACTCCCTCTGAGATGCTGGGTAGATGCCGCTCTCTGATCATCTTGAAGACTTTGAAAGTTCTTCCAGTCAAGTACTGTTGTTGTGCATCTCTCCCAGCCTGGCCACTGCGTATATCTTGCTACACCCTAGGGTCTACCAAGATCATCTTTGATAAGGTTGTTCCACATAGTGGACTGCATGTCAGCCTCATCTCTGAGCTTGGGCCTATGGCATAAAAATATCTGCATATTATTCCAAGCCCAGGTAATGGAAAAAACTAGTGGGGATGGGGGGTAATCTGCCTCAGAGAAAATAAAACTTGTGCTATGCCTCTAATCATCACCTCTCTGAAGGACACCTCTAAGAAATATGGTACATGAATAAATCCTTCTAGGACTCAAAGGAATGCTCTAAACACCAGCTTGCAAATTAGAGCTATGCCTCTAATCATCACCTCTCTGAAGGACACATCTAAGAAATATGGTACATGAATAAATCCTTCTAGGGCTCAAAGGAATGCTCTAAACACCAGCTTGCAAATTAGAGCTTTGCACTGGATCTGTGGATCAAGGATGTTCAACCCCCCTTCGTGTTTGGGAAGGATAATAGTTTCCCAAGCAACTTTGGCCCTGGTATCTGATGTGCCATCAAACCATAAGAAGTTGCGGATCACCCTCCACAATTGTCTAATGCATACACGGTATAGCACCATCAACAAGTGATATAGCAAGCTGTGGCAAGCAACACCTGGTTTACCATCAGGGCCCAATCAAGCCTCTTAGAGTAACTGACCCAAAATTCTACAGACTTATAAGAACCCTTGCTGCTAGACAAAACTCTTCCAAGGCAGTGCCAAATGAGCAAAACATGAGTAGGATGCCTCAAGAAACATCATTGTATCATCAGCCTACTCAGAGCACCACTGGAGTGAAGGAAAATGCTCAAAGTTTCTGCAACAATGAGATACATAGGGGAGCCAAGGGGCAGCCCTCCCATACGGAGCAAGAGATATGGAAGCACTCGCCTTGACCTTCACAAGCAAGCACAGTGTTGTGAGCCTCCCGATAAACGCAAGAGACACCTCTAATCCAATCTTGTGAAAATCCCATGCGTGTGAGAGTACCCTCTAAGAAGTCCCAATCCACTCTATCATAGACTTACGACTCTCGGTAAGAATAGGAGCATAGTTGTCATGGTACAAAAATACGATACCGTACGAGAATTTTTGGTACGATATGAAATTTTCGGATACCGTATTATAAAATATGGTTTTTTTTTTAACACTTACAAACTATGGAGCTTCAAGCTTGAATGTGAGGGAAGGTTGGGGAGGGAGGAGTCTACAATGCTTTGAGGAACCAGAACATGGAGATGTGTCTCTCTCAATTGGATCTCCCAAATGTCTCCAAAAAAGAACCTGCATGGGTAATGCAATACCAAAGGTCTCCCAGTGTAGCGTCTACAAAGCTCACCTCACAAGGAGGGATAATATATACAGTGAACACCGGAGCTCCACCCCCGTGGCTGGCCGCTCTCTGGGGGGGGCTACCTAGTAGTACATGCGGGAGGTGAGAAGAGCCAAACTGGAGGCCTGTAGTGCCAAGTGACATCCTCGCCCCTCGCGGTGAGGAAAGGGCCAGGCTGCCAAGTGCGGAGGAACGCCTTGCGGCGACCTCTCATGCGATCCGAGTCGCCCTGAAGTTTCCCCCAGTGTCCTCTCAAGGTGTGAATGACGTCCACCCAGAGAGCCTGTATGACCTCCGCCGGTGGAATCGCCTGGCGGTCTATGGCCTCCCTGCATCGGGCTCTCCATATGTGCCAAGCCGTCATGCTGCTGATCATCTCCCATCTGTGCCCGTCTCCCTCTTGGGAGACTGCCGAGGAGAAGTCTGGCGTCGGAACCACCGCCATCGCCCTGTCAGAGACCTGGATGGTCACACTGCCAGGGACGTCCTCGTATCCAAGGGACGGGCCGCTGTCCGTGGCCCAAGCCACCGCACCCCACGTCACCATCATCTCACCTGGCGAGCCTGCAAAAACCATCCTGAGAGCGCGCTGCCAGACCTGCTGTGCCTGTGGGCAATCCCATAAGCAGTGCTGCTGCGACTCCTGTGCATGGCCGCACCGAGGGCAGGATGCTGGGTGTCTGCCAAAAGCTAGCCAAGCTCCCACAGCCAGTCCTCTATGCGCTGTAAGCTAGAGAAAAAGCGTCACCTTCCGGGGCCGGAAGCTGTCCCAAAGGCGCTGCCAGAAGTCCCTAAGGAAGGCAGGGAGAGCCCCCGTCGCCGCCAATGCTCGGCCGCCGCCGGGGTGCCCTCTATCCTGTGCCTCTAAATCCGCCGCCCCACCCTCGCTGTGTACTGAAAAAAGGGGGTGCCTAGGCTGGTAGGGGCCGAATAGGGATCTGGCCAAAGCCACTCGCCTGGATCCCACTGAAGGCGAATAAGAGGCCTGCTGTCCCAAGCCCATAATCTCCAAGAATAGTCCTCCCCTATCGAGGCCGGTGAGGGGTCTACATGCCACTGTCTCTGATGAAAGCCGACCACCCGCACCCTCTGAAAGATACAACCCTGGAACTCATCCAAATCTAGTCGGGTCCTCTGAAGCTGGCCTCCCTCTCCCACCTCGAAGGTGAGTGGGGCGACTCTCTCTGCTGAGCCGCAGACCGCTAGAAGGATCTCATGCCGAGTAAAGACGCCCATCCATTGTGGAGGTGGAGGGTCCTGTACTGGAGTCCGCCACTCCCGGGGGATGGCCGCCTCAATGTCCTGCCTCATCAACTCTCTGCCCCTCATCCCGCTGAGTCTCCTCTCCTGAACCTCTAGAGGCAGCTGCTGAAAACATATCTAGTCGTCTAAGGACTAGGCTGGGCCGGAGCTCAACGGGCCCCACGACACATGAGATCGCGATCCAACCATATGACCACTGGGAAGTCGGATCAAGGGGTTCCAGATCAATGGCTGCCTCAGGCGCTCCTCATCGGTGCCCAGGGGAGTCTGGAAGAGTGACGGCCTCAGATGCTCCCAGGCCCTCAGAAGGCTAGCTGCAAAACGCTCCTCGAAACCAAGGCCCACTCCTCTGGATCGTTGCTCTGTAAAGATCCACCTGATGCTGGGGGTCCAAGGCATAGTAGCAACGGAACGGGAACGGGAACGGAACGAAAGCACCACCAGGGGAACGGGAACGAGAAAAAGGGGGAACGGGAACGAGGGGGAACGGAAACAGGGAACGACCTAGATAATTCCTAGAAATGACGATAAATCTTAACATACAATGCTCATTTATATAACCAAATCAGAGACACACTAAAGTCTAGTGCACCATAATTTGCATGGCTAGATACTAACACTGAACAGATCTCACAAGTCAAAGTAAATTAGCCCACATCATACATGACATAAGTGACAAAAAGCACAAAATGTGGCCCACATGGCACAGCCTAGATAAAAGAAACAATCCAAGTCCAAAGTCCAAGCCTCAAGGTGACATGCACATTGCAAATAGTAAGGAGATATCATGCATGGCTACTGCCAGTGATGCCATCAAGGAGACTATCATCTATGTCATCCAAGAAAGCCATATCATCAAGACCAACATCTGCAACATCCAAATCTTCAATCCCATCCTGACCAGGATCTGCAAGTCCATGTGTCTCCTCATCATCCGAGGACTCCTCATCAAGCAATATAAACTTCTCTGGTTTGGGAGATGCCATATCACCAAGCAAGCGCAAATTAGCACTTACAAAAATCAAGTCATTGACTTGTTTTGTCCCAAATTTGTTCCTCTTCTTGGATGCAACATGGCCGAACACACTCCATAGCTGCTCAATCGGAGAGGAGCTTGCACCTTGAGACAAGATCCTTACTGCCAATGATTGAAGCTGTGGTGTACGAGCCCCATAATCCTCCCACCATAAAGCAGCCCCTATCTTAAACCTATCTCTCTGAGCATCAGCCGATCCAAATCTTCCAACTTGCTGCGATAAAATCCAAGTTGGTCTTTCACCAACCTTCGTTTATCTGCATCACGAACCTGCCTAGAAAGCACAGTCTCCCAACCATCCATCACCTCATCATCGGCCTCTTGTCCACATCCTTGGAACTCGGGATCCAAGACATACGCTGCAGCATGCATAGGAGAATAATAACCATTCCATCGTGCTTCACATAATTCTCGAACCTCTGCATATTTCTCATCAGACAAGCCCATTTCCCCTATTTTCTCGATCATTCGGTCAGCCCCCTCATAAACCTTGCCAATGCATGGCTCCCGTCATCTGCAATCCGCATCAAGCGCATGATCGGCTTCATCATAGCATTGATAGTATTGACTTCATCCCAAAATGTGAAGTCTTGTATGGTTCTTGCAACCTCTATGCCGGCTCTTGAGCGAGAAAGTGCCCATCCCATCCACTCATTGCATACAACCAACTGCTTCAAAGGCAATTGCACTTTGGATAACCTCTTCATCATGAGAAAGTTATAACCAAAGCGTGTCTCTGAGTACTTCAAGAGATCCTTTTTGGCCGATCTCTTGCGGAATTCATTCAAAATAAACTGATGGTTTTGAATGAAGCTTATTATCTCCTTGCCTTTTTGAATGTGTGGATCAACCCATGGCAAGCTGCCAACATCCTTCAATAAGTTGCTCAAACAATGAGCAAAGCATGGACTGAATGTGATATGCGGATACCTGTCTTCAAGCTTAAGACCAGCTGCTCTATTGTTTGCCTCACCATCAGCTAAGAACTGAATAACATTCTCTGGTCCAACTTTCTCAATAAATCGGTCTTCCACAAGCTGATCTGCAGTTTTTCCAGTCCCAGAAGCATCATGTGAGGAAATGAATTGCATTCTTCCTCGAGAATAAGCAACCATGCCATGAATGGACCTTTTTCGAGTGTCACTCCAACCATCTGCAATAAGTGACACACCATTCTTTGCCCAACTTTCATGCACAGACTCTAAAGCACATTCAATTGCAGCTTTCTCCTTTTGCAACAAGGTGGTGCGTATGGTCTCATATGAAGGAGGCTTGTATGTTGGGCCATACCGTGCAATCTCCTGGACCATTTCAATGAAATATGGAGACCTGGCAACATTGAATGCTACATGATCATGATAAAAGAACCTTGCAACAGCTGCATCTACCCTCTCTTTCTTGCGGGGATCCCAAGCTGCTCCCAAGGTTTGCTGCTTGCCGGAACTTGCACCCATAGACTGCGAATCTTGGGAAAATGCAAAGCTCCCAAGTCCTCCATACTGTTGTCCATCTCCCAAGTGTACATCTTCCCCTTGTCTACTGAAGTAAGATGCATCAATTGCCGGTTTCTTTCGTGCACATGCTTTCTCCTCTTCACTTGGGTACTTTGCCAAAAGCTCTCGACGCATTTCAGGTGTTGTCCCTGGGCATTTGTTCACTTGTGCTTTTTCATTGTTCACATGGCATAGATGTGCTCTCACACGGTTTGCTCCTCCTGACTTCTCTTTGTTACATTGCTTGCATTTCCATCGTGTTGCACCTCCCTTAGATGAATACCTTTCTAGCCTTTCAACCTCGTCCCACCAAGTAGCATTCGAAGCTGATCGCTTTGAACCCGAGTAAGCCATGATGTCTGCAAATTCGGGCAAAAAGTTGAATAGGCTTTCAAAGTTAACCATTCCAGAGAAATGAGTCCTTTTTTTTCTTCTGTTTAATGGGGAGAGACTGTGCACTGTGCAGTGTGCAGTCCAGATTGTGATTCACCATAGGTAATTTTTAAAACACCAAAAGTTCAAAGTTCAAACAAAAAAAGAGAGAGAGAAGAAAGAGAAAAGCTTCTTGCTGCCTTGCCTTTTAGATGACTGTAGTCTGCACAGTGCAAGGGCTGGGGGCCTGGCTGCCAGTGGCTGGGGCGACTGTACTATGCAGTACAGAATGTCAGGACTCAGAACAGCTGCTGTACGGGCAGGACAGTACGGGCGCTGCTGTACGGGCAGGACAGTACGGGCGCTGTACTCGTGGAGTCGTGGACAGCAACGGCGTGAACTCCGAAAAGCGACGGGCGGCGAAAGGCGTACAGACTTGTGCGAATTTCCGAAAAGCGCCTAGCGCAAGGCTTACGGGCTTCATTTTTTTAAAAAAAAATCCACGTCATATGCACGTTCCCACGTGGGGGAACGGCAGGCTAGTGTTCCCTGGCCCGTTCCACCTACCGTTCCACCAACGTTCCCTGCCGTTCCACCTTTTTTCGACCACCTCCACGTTCCACCATTCGTTTCCAGCGTTCCACTGGTCCACGCGATGGGGGAACGCGTTCCACCGTTCCCAATGGGGGGAAATGGGGTTCCCCTGCTACACTGGTCCAGGGGCCGCTACGAGAAGGAGTGCGGCTGAGAATCCTGGAAACAAGAAACTCCTTCCACGGCTCAGTGCCTGGTAGGAGGCCACGAACCACCAACTTGCCAAGCAAAGCTCGGCTCTGACAAATAGGATCAACTATGCCCAGGCCGCCTCTCTCCCTCGGCTGAGTGATCACAGCCCATGCCACCTTGGCCCTGGCGGGCCGCCCGTCGCCACCGGACCACAGAAAGTTCCTGATGAGCCTCTGCACCTGGCCAATGCACGCCCGAGAGAAGGCCCAGCAAGAAGTGATGTACCACATGGTAGCAAGCAGAACCTGGTTGGCCACAACCACTCGGCCAGCCAGAGATAAACGAGCGGTACTCCAATACAGAAGCTTCTTCCGAATGCTCAGAAGAAGGGGGGCTATCTGCTGCTCCGGAGATATGTCAATGCCCACATAGCATCCCAAATAGCGCACTGTAGTGCCGGGGGCCAGGCACCACTGAAACCCATCAACTGGCCTCCAAGTCGGGCGGGGCACAGAACTGACCCACAACCCACACGACTTGTGCCAGTTGATCAAAGCGCCCGAAGCTCTGCAAAACCTGTCCATGGCTGAGGCGAAGCGGCGGAGGTTCTCCTCCCCTCCCTGAAGATAGACAGTAGTGTCATCCGCAAACTCCGAGTCTAGGAGCTCCTCCGAGGTGCGGATGGGGAGCTGGAGGCCCCGCAAACCTGTATCCTGTGCCGTCAAGAAAGTGCTTATGGCCTCCGCCACAAAAAGAAAAAGAAAGGGCGCCAAGGGGCACCCCTGCCGCACCGAGCGCGAGAGCTGGAACCTCTCTCCGCGCACGCCCTGTATGAGCACTTGGCTATGAGCCGATGTGTAGAGTGCAGAGACCCCACGGATGCACTGAGGGGGGAAGCCCATCCTCTCCATAGTGCCTTCCAAGAAGGCCCAGTCCACCTGATCATATGCCTTCTCGAAGTCGAGAAGGAGCACTGCCAGATCCTCCTGCCGAAATCTAGCCAAAGCCGTAGCCTCCCAGAAAGAGAAGATGTTATCCAGGATGCTCCTATCCTGGATGAAGCCTGTCTGCGTGGAGTGGATGATGTCCGGAAGGTGAGGCTGAAGCCGCCTGCTGATCGCCTTAGCTAGGACCTTGTAGGCAGTGCCTAGCAAGGTGATCGGTCTCCACTGTCTAATCTCCAGTCTGTCTCCTCCCTCTTTGGGGATCAAGTGAATCAACCCCTCTGCCATGCTGTCCGGCATGTCTCCCGACTCCATGATCTCCTGGAATGCCAATCTGAAACCCCTATGCAAGAGACCCCAGTACCTCTGGAAGAAAGCCACTGAGAGACCGTCCTCTCCTGGGCATTTGCCCCGAGGAAGTGCCTGAAGAGCCGCCTCCAGTTCCGCATCCGAGAAGGGGGAGAGAAGGGAGTGCTGCAAATGGGCCGGCACAACCGGTCTCGTGAAGCTCCAGACTGCCTCCCGAGCCTCTCTCACCCTATCATCTGCTGGCTCAGCAGAGAGCAGATCCCTGTAAAAATCTGTGGCGATCGCCCGAACCCTGGGGGGATCCACCACTACCTGGCCATCAGCCTGCCGAAGACGCCTGAGACCCTCTCGTCTGAAGCGAGGCCCTGTCACCTCAAAGAAATCCCGAGTCACTCTGTCTCCAGCCTGTGTCCAGAAAGATGCCCGAGCATGGAATCGGAACTCCACCCTCCTCTCCTCGATGGATCTGATCTCTGTGCGAGCTGACTCCATCTGCTCTGAAATCCAAGGGCTCGTAGGATCCCTCTCCTGAAGTCTCTGAAGGGAAGCTAGACTCCTCCGCAGGCTCCTCTCCTGCTCTCTGAAAGCCTCCAGACGGTCCAGGGCAGCCTGTCTGAGCATCCTACTGATCTCCTGCAGACCCCTGTCAAGATCGCTGGCTGCTGATCCTCTTCTGAACTGAAGCTCCCGCCAGACCTGCTCAACTCTGGTCGCAATCTCGGGCTCCTCTATGAGACAATCTGGAATCCGGACGCTCTGGCCTCGTTCTCCTCTCGTAGGGTCCTCGATCTGGAGAAGCACTGGAAAGTAGTCTGAAAAAGAAGAGCCTGCAAGTATACCCACAGTGCCACCTCTATCGCAAGCCCACTCATCAATGTAAAACCTGTCGATGCGGGAAAGGTTAACTCCTGTGGCCCGTCTATCCAAGTGCGAGAAAGATAAACTCCCCTGCATCCTGCCAAACTCCGAGAGAGTCCACGGATCCTGGCCTCTCACCTGCAGCGCCAGCTCCTCCCAGGCAGCAAGCTCTGGCCCATGAATGGTCTCCTGGCTGCCCCCCATCCTGTCCTCTGCATCCTCCAGCATGTTGCAATCCCCCCCTAGGCACCAATGGTCTGCCATGGGGAGGGACTGCCTAATGGTGCTCCAGAACTCAGCTCTCCCGGTCGCCCCATTAGGGGTGTAGAAGTTGAGGAAGCCAATGCGGTCTTCCCCAACCCGAAGGATGATCCACTGCGCTCGACCCTGAACCAGAGTGCCAGAATCCACAACCTCGGGTAGAAGCTGCTCGCTGACTGAGATGCATTCTCCACCCTGGTTCCCCTGGGAGCCATATGCCGGTGACCAAAAAAGTGTGACTCCTGCCTGGCAAGATCTTCCCGCAGGTGCGGGTGCGCCCGGCAGAAAGGTGGTGCTCCTGGATGAAAAGGATATCTATGGGCCCTCCAATGAGAGCCCTCTGGATCTCCTGGCGAAGTCGGCCCCGACCAATGTAGCAGCGAGGTCCACCAAGACCCTGGATGTTCCATGAGAGGATCCTCATGGATGAGCTATGGCAAGTGAAGCAGCCGCCACCACTGGCTCACCCCTCTCAGCCGGCCCGGATGAGCTGCCCTCCACTCTGTGAGTCTTGGGCGCCGGCTTGGAGGGAGAATAGTCACTGTTTGTCCGGGTGCGGAGTCTCTCCAAAAAGAGGGTGACCTGTCTCTGTGTCCAACCCCACTCCACCTTCGCCCTGTCCAAGGCATAGGCGTGAGACCAATCCTCTGCATATATGTATCTAAAGGTAGGCTGCATCCTCGGGGCGGCGTGGAGGAGAATCAGCAGCACCGCCTCAAGTGAGGTGTGGACCGGATCCGCCCGCCAATCTCCTATACCAAACAAGCTCATGCGGGCTGAGTGTAATCGGGTCTGCAATAGGTCCGTGAGCCCCAAGTCACTGAAGTGGTGAGAAAACTCCAGTATTTTATCACGCAAAACTTCCTCTACAGAGTTGCAATCCCATGCTGTGTCTGGGCAACACTGAGAGGAAAGGAGAAGGCCACCATGCTGCTCACCACCACTGAAGAAGAACGAGATGGATGGCACACCACGCATACTCGCAAGGGCGCGACCAGTGTCTCGAACGGGCCAGCATCCAGCTGGAGACACCTGAAGAAACCGTAATCCACTGGGAGCCCCATCACTCGTGGGGGTCCCCCTAGGGAGGCTGGAGAGAACTCTGTGGCAGGCGAAGCTAGGATCGCCATCTCCACCGGCCCGGAGTGGCGGTGGAACAGCCGCTGAACTGAACTCTGGCCTACCCAGCTGCGCTGCCCTGGGGCAGTGGGTGGTCTGGAGGAGTATCCTGGAGAGGCCGAGGGAGGGATGGTGGCTCGCGGAGAGGAGGGGGTAGAGCGAGGAGAGGATGGAGAGGCATCTGCCAGAGGAGAGGTGTCAGGGGGGGCCGCCGGGGGAGGCGGGGGGCTGGGGGGGAGAGGGGGGGGTGGAAGGAGTGCTCCCTGAGTGAGGGGAAGAGGGGCCGGGGGTCGCGGAGTGCGGCCCGGGATCCTCAGGAATCTGCTCCATGGAGGGGGCGGGGCTCCCCGCAGGGGGAGGCGGGAGCGGGGTCTCCACATGGGGGGCTCCACCGGCGGCCTCAACAGGCACTGAGACTGAATCCTCGTCCACCATCGGGGTGGGACCTGCTGGCCGCCTATCCCTGACTGGAGCATAAGTGCGGGTAGGTGCCTGGACGCCAGCCGGAGTCGCCTGTCCGCCAGCCTGTGCTGCCTGCTGGTGTCTGCGACGGTCCCTGCAGGCCGGGCGTTTCGGCCGGCGAACCTCCTACCATCCGCCAGCCTCCTGGGTCTGCGCGGCATCCTCCACCGGGGGGGCCTGCTCGTCAGATGATGGCGCCTGCTGAGACGAGCCTGGGATGTCCGGTCTTTGAGGTGGATGGCCACCCCTCGGGCCTCCTGAAGGGGGTCCAGAGGCGGCAGAACGTGAAGGATGAACCCCCTTGCGGGGACAGGCACGTGCGAGGTGGCCCATCTCCCGACAGATGTAGCACTGGCCGGGGAGGCCCGAATACTCCACGCGTTGTATCAGACGTCCTCCAGAAAGACAAGGGAGGAGGATCGTCTTCGGGAGGGACTCCGGTGACGGGACCACAGCACGAATGGCCGGGAGTCCTGCTGCCCGAGCTATCACTGAAGCCGCTGTCTGAGGCGTCTCCACCACCTGCCCAAACGCCTTGCCAATGGATGACAAGAGGGGCAAGTACTCCCTGCGGAGTCCAGGAAAGCAGATAGTGATGGGGAAACCTGGCGCGCCTGCTAGCGGGTCAGAAGCGGGGTCGAAACCGTGAGTCCATCGCGCCAGGAACGCCCGGGATGAGCGGAGGGCAATGGGGCTCCGAGCCAGCACCGTCTGAGCTGCCTGGGGGGACTCGAAATCCACCTGGTAGTAGCCACGTCCCAAAAAATCGACGCTGACGATCTTGGCAGGCACGCCAACGAGGCTGCCTTGCAGAAGGTCGCGAAGCTCTCTCCGCATCGGACGGCTACCCACTATCTTGCAGACCAAGGAGGAGGCCTCGAGTGAATACTGTGGAAACAAACAACTGATGATCTGCATCTGTGAACTCCAGACGGAGACCGGAATCGGTGGGGGTAGTCGGAGCGGCTTCCATGGAGTCCTCCATAGGGAAAAGGCCAGAGACCGAGGTCACCAACGGGAGGGACACAGCCCTACGAGGAAACGGCGAGGCGGAAGGAGAGAGGATAGCGGGGGCGGAGCGGGGGGGGGGGGGGGGGGGGGGGGGGGGAGGGGGGAGCTGAGGCGGGGGAGGAGAAGGGCTTGCACACACATCAGTAAAGCAAGCGGAGAGAGGGGGAGGGAAGGGCTGGGGGAGAGGGAGGGGCAGGCGACAGGCAGCGAGGGGGTGGGGGGGGCATGCGCAGGCTGAGAGAAGGTGGTGGGGATGGCGCAGTGAGGAGGAGGGAGGGGCTAGCGCAGCTGCACAAGAAGGAGAGGGAGCGAAGGAAAGGCGGAGCTGGGGGCGCAAGGAGGCGAGGTTCGTAGGCAGGCCACCCGAATCTGACTGTCTAGTCTAGCCTACCTATACCAGGGATCTCCAAGTGATGTAGCAAGATTCTCTCATCTTACCAATCAAGTGTACACTACCAGTCTACCTTGCCAGATTTTTAGGTCTCTCAGCAACCCCATATGGAATAATGAGTGGACACGAAAGTTGCAAAGTATTGCGGGCATTTGGGGTCTTCATTAAGCAGGATTTCTATATTTTTTTTAGCATTTGGAATTTTTTTCGAGAGGGGGGAGGGGGGAAGGGGCTTCGTACCGTACGAACCGTACGGTACGAATGGGTTTGTACCGGTATGAGAAACAACTAGTTCCACATATCCTCTAATACCATATCTCATTTCAATGTCATCCCAAAAACTCATGAAAAATGTGGGAGAGAGGCTATCATCCCTAGGACATTTACCATGCGGTAATGCCTGAATCGCATGTCAAAGCTCATCTACCGAAAGAGGGGCATCAAGTAATGCACACATGTCATCCCAAATCAGCCTAGGCAGTGTCATGTGCACAGTGAGTATCTACCGTGTGCTACACGCATGCAAGACTAGTTTCGAGGCTTGGGGAAGCTTGGAACTAGGCAGGCTGATTGACGAGCTGAGTTAGGGATATACTAACGGGCGGGCACCCAAGTATGGACGGGCGGGCGCCCAAGTGTGGACGCCCGATGACCAGCCAAGAGCCTATAAAAGGGTGGCCAAGGTTAGTTATTGGGATATAGAGAGTCTCGCGAGTTTGTGAGAGCTCTATGGTCTTGGAGCCTGGATCTAGTGCAGACGTGCACCTGCTTTACGCAGCCGAGGCCGGCAGCAGTCTCGAGGCCCGCGAGGGTAGCTTCGTGGCGGTATGGGACGTCGCGAGGAGGAGATTGGTCGGTACGTCATCCTAGTTAGCTCAGCTCGTGGCTCGGTGGGGACAGCCAAGACTGTGGCTTGCCCACGGCTGTCATGGTTGGGAGGTGAGTAGGCCTGCACCCCCTTGTTGTTTGTTTGTTCGTTTGTTTGCAGGTTTCGAGTCTTGAATCAAGATCGATCACGAGGAGATCCGTGGGGATTTGACAGTGGTATCAGAGCATACTTCGTGAGCAAGCAAGTCGGTAGGTAGAGAAGAAGAGGTCGAAGAAAGGTATGTGTTAAAAAGCTTGCTGTTTTTCTGTTCATACTGCAGTTTTCAGAATAGTATGTGTTTTTTCTTCATCAAAGAGACCCATGTTGATGGGAGATGGTAGTCTTAGAAGGGTCGCTTGCTTTGCAAGGAAGAGGAGAGTGCAGTCCTACGCATGAGCAAGTTGGGTGAGAAACAGAAAACAGAAAAAGCACGATGCTTTTCTGGTTCGGGTGAGAGAGAGAGAGCACGTGTGAGAAGGTGTGTGCTGGCAGGTTGCATACTGGCAAGGTTGACAGCCGCCCAAGTTATTGAAAGAGGTCCTGCTGGGGATGCCCATGGCTGTGTAGGCAGGTGCGTAACCAGCCAGGCAGCGTCTAGGCCAGGCCTACGTAGCCAGCCAGCCAGGCAGCGCCCAGACCAGGCCTGCGTAGCCAGACAGCCAGGCCTACGCAGCCTGCGCAGGCGCCCAAGCCAGGCAAGGTAGGCGCTCAGGCCACGTGGCCTTGTGGCCAGCCATACTCGGGCGGTCGCAGGCGCAGGCTGGCGTGAAGCGCCGACTGAAACGCAGCTGCTGGTAGCAGCCAACGGCAGGCAGGGTGGCGCTGACAGGATGACTCGCGCAGGCAGCCGACGGTGACGTCAACAGGTCCAACTGGCGGCTATTCCAGGAGGAAGAAAAAAAAACAAGTAAAGCTTACGTTTTTTTTAAGCTTTCGTTTTTTTTTAAGTTTTATTTTATTTTTTTAAAGTTTAAAACTTCCTCCAAGGTTTAAAAGTGTTTATTTTTTTTAAGAACTTAGAATATATATATATATATATATATATATATATATATATATATATATATATATATATATATATATATTCAAGAAAAAAAAACACAAAAGCAAAGCAAAAGCTAAGCTTAGCTTTTGGAGATTTTTGGCTTTTGGGGCTATCTCTATAAACCCCTTAAGTGGGCTTCTTGCCTCACATCTCTCAAGTTTTCAAGCTCTCAAGCTCTCAAGTTCACTCGCACTTTTGTTGTGCAAAGATCGAATTTTCTCTCCACATACCCTCTTCACGATGTCGACCCAAGAATCGGAGTGGAGCCCCTTGTGGAACGCGAAGACTTGCCGGCTCCTACGGAAGGTACCGATGCCGATCTTTTTGACGATTTTGTGTCAAAATCAGATTTCCAAGAGTTCAAAGTAACTCTCGAAGCTTCTTCGACGGAACGTCAGGCACAAATCGCCGCCCAGATGCAAGCTTTGCAAAACTCCATCGCTCTATTGACCACTACCCTCTCTACTCTATCGGGTATGGATACCTTGGCTTCTACTTTAGGCCCCAACATTACTCCAGAACCGTTCGGGGGCGAGCAAAAGCAGCGAACCAAGGAGATAGTGGACACTTGACTACATAAGTGGCAAGTTCACTTTCAGTTTCATCCATATGATGATGGAAAGAAGATCCAGTTAGCAGCAGGTCTCCTGTCCGGCAAAGCTTTGCTTTGGTGGAAGGAACTCAACCCTAAGCCAACGACTTGGGCACAATTCGAAGACGTTTTCAAGAAAGAATTCCTCAAGAAAGACGATGATTATGATGTTATTGCCCGGTTTTCAGCTTTGACCATGGCCTCGCAGCACCTCACTTATGAGGTCTACCTCCAGAAGTTTCCTGACTTGCAGATGAAAGCTACAAAGATGGATCCCACTACTCTTTTGGGGTTTTTCGTAGCTGGTTTACCAGACTCATACCGTTTACAGGTCAAAAATAACAAATGTAAAACATTGGACGAGGCCATTCATTCAGCTCGTATCTATGATGATACGATGGTCTCTTCCAAGTCGAAACCCGTTACCGAGCAGGGGAACAAGCATAAAAGGAAGTTCTCCGCACCTATGGCTAACACAACAGAAGGAAAGTCTTCGGACCAACCTTCGAAGAATTTCAGTTCGACACCAGCGAAGAAGAAACGACTCCTTAGGGCTTTAAAGCTCAAGAAGGAAGGACGTTGTTTTATCTGCGAAGAAAAAGGACACCTGACTGTACTTTCTCGCCCTAGTACTTGTTCTGATTGTCTGTTCAATTCTAAAGTATTTGGTTTGCATGATCTTCTCCGAGTTTATGGAGAAGTGAATGGCCATAAAATTCACATTCTTTTAGACCCTGGCAGTTCACATAACTTTGTTAACTACAAACTTGTGTAGAAATTGAGTCTTGATACGACACTCAACGACCATACCTATGAGGTACGCCTACCTGCGGGAAGGCAAGTTTGGGATCGCAAGGTGGAGATGCTTCCAATCCAGATTCAGGACTACTCGCGAGTTTGTGAGAGCTCTTTGGTCTTGGAGCCTAGATCTAGTGCAGACGTGCACCTGCTTTACGCAGCCGAGGCCGGCAGCAGTCTCGAGGCCCGCGAGGGTAGCTTCGTGGCGGTATGGGACGTCGCGAGGAGGAGATTGGTCGGTACGTCATCCTAGTTAGCTCAGCTCATGGCTCGGTGGGGACAGCCAAGACTGTGGGCTTGCCCACGGCTATCATGGTTTGGGAGGTGAGTCAGGCCTGCACCCCCTTGTTGTTTGTTTGTTTGTTTGTTTGCAGGTTTCGAGTCTTGAATCAAGATCGATCACGAGGAGATCTGTGGGGATTTGACAGGCAGGGACTCCGAAACCTTATGTTGTGCCCTATCCCTCTGAGGGCAGCGTCTACAGATAGCAAGTGCTCAAGAACGACGAAGTCATGTTCATGAATGCATTTCCTCATGATGCCATCTTGACCCTTCTTGTAAAGCATTCCCCCTATAATAGGGGACTGCCCTCCTGATGAGGTTTTTGGCTCTATCCTTCTTATGTTTTTGGCCCTATCCCTCTGAGGGCAGCGTCTACAGATAGCAAGCGCTCAAGAATGACGAAGTCATGTTCATGAATGCATTTCCTCATGATGCCATCTTGACCCTTCTTGTAAAGCATTCCCCCTATAATAGGGGACTGCCTTCCTGATGAGGTTTTTGGCTCTATCCTTCTTGATGGGATAGTTAATTAGAAATCCATTGACCAAGAAGTGGGCAATGTCTTCAGTCCTTTCCGGTGTGTGGTCAATGTGGAACAACAGAGCGCCGGGAAGATCATCTTCCACTCTGGTGATGTACCTCATGTTGCAAGGCTTGTTCACCGGTTTACCCAAAGTGAAACGGCCTCTGCTGCTTCCTGAAGTTTTCAATCCACCCTGCATAAGAATCATCCATTGTGCTCTGTAGGAATAATAACTCCATGACCAATCATATAATGAATAAATGCAGCTGTGTCCATTGTTCTTTGAAAGAATGATAACTCCATGACCACTTGCCAGATCTAGTGCATTGGCCGGCATCAAGCCTCTGCTCCTGCACTAGGAGAATATCTATGGGATCACCTGTAACTCCAAGGTGAAGTTGGTTCCTGATGACTTGCTTCTGGCGGCGAGGAAAGACGACATCAAAGGGTGTGCACATTCCATAAGACAACTCTCATGGTAAACACCATATCTAGTTTTTTTTTTTTTCCCCTGAGAAAAGATCCTTTAATTAGTTAAAAAACCCGCCCACTGGGCTACAAAAAAAACCTCTCTTGCTCATAAGAAGGCAGAGCAGAGATCCAATCAAGGCAACTAGGGAGACTCTCCCTAGGTGCAAAGAGGGTACAAAGATCAGTACAAAAAACTGAGAGCTATATCAACAATAGGAGGGGGGAAAAGCCAAACAGGTGGCCTGTAATGCCAGCGGGGGACTCCCTCGTGTAGCGTATAGAAGGGGCCGTTGCGCCAAGTGGTGTGGAAGGCCTGGCGCCGCAAGATCGCCGCATCCGAGTCGTCGCGGATGCAGTCATACTGTCCGCGCAGGATGTGGATCAGCTCCTGCCAAATCCCCCGAACATTCTCTGCTGGTGGCTCGAGTCTCCCCGCAAAGGCCCTGAAACACCGGGCTCTCCAGGTGAACCAGATGGTGAGGCTGCTGAGGAGCTCCCATCGTAGATCCCTCTCCTGTGTCCAGACGGCGGACGAGAAGTCCCGTGAAGGAACAAGGCGAGGCTGGCCCCTAATGAATCTGATAGCCTGGCTGTCCTGCTCCGTCTCGTATCCCAGAGCAGGCCCTGACGATGTCGACCAAGCAGCGGCACCCCACGTATACATGCCCTTTGGAGAGAGAGGGACCAAAATGCGCAGCATCCTCAGCGAAATCTGCTGCGCCTGTGGACATTCCCATAGGTAGTGTCTCTGTGTCTTCAAAGGGTGGCCGCATCGGCCACAGGCCGTCGGAAGACCACTGTAGACAAGCCAGGTGCCAACCGCAGAGCCCCTGTAGGCAACCAGCCACTGAAAAAGTCGAGATCCTGCGTGAGCCCAGAGCCTGGTCCAAAATTCCTCCAGGAACTCCTGTGAGAGTCCCTGCAACCGCCAATGCTCCGCTGCGGCTGGAGAGACCATCCTCCTCGCAGTCAGAATATGCCTCCCCAACCAAACAGTGTACTGGAACAAGGTAATCTCTATGGCCCCGGGGAACGCATAAGGATCATGCCACTCGTACTCGCCAAGGTCCCACTGGAGCCGGGCCAAAGGGCGCGCATCATATGCCCAAATGTGCCAATCAGAGTACACATCTGCAGGGTCTGGATCAATATGCCACTTCCGGGAAGCGGCGGCCACTACCCGTATCCTCTGAAAGATGCACTTTGCAACCAAAGGCGACTCCGCCTCCACTCTCTGAAGTCTGCCCTCATCCTGGATCTCATAGTAGAGGCATCTACCATCCTCAGTGCAAGCTCTGACAGCAATCAGGATCTCCAACTGTGTAAAGGCTCCCATCCATCGTGGGGCCGCTGGCTCGAAAGGCGTGAACCACTCCTCAGTGAGTGCTCCTGAATGTCATCCCGCATAATCAGCCCCCCTCTGAAGTGACTTAGCCTCTCCACCTGGACCTCCTCTGGGAGACTGCAAAAGGCCTGCCAGTCTCCAAAACTGCGTGCTGGGCCTGCCGCCAATGGTCCCCAGGCTAGACGAGGCCGAGAGCCCAGCATATGATCCTGCTCAGTGCGTACCGCGGGGCTCCATATGAGCGGCTGTCTGGCCCGCTCCTCATCACAAGTAGGAGGTCTCTGAGAAAGCCCCGGTCTCAGCAGCTCCCAAGCTCGCAGGATGCTCAAGGCAAATTTGTCCTCCCATCCTCTACTGAGGCCTGTCCTCCTCATCTCTATGAAGATCCATCGTATCTCTGGTGCCCAAGTGCCCCATGCTGGAGGAGCCCTAGCCTGCAGTCGCTGAAAAAGAAGCTCCTTCCAAGGCTCAGCGCCTGGAAGCAGCCCCCGAACAATAAGCTTCCCCAATAAGGCTCTACTCTGATCAACTGGATCTATAATGCCCAAGCCTCCCTGGGCCAGTGGAAGAGTAATAACTGCCCAAGCAACCTTAGCCCGGGCTGGCTGACCGTCCCGCCCAAACCAAAGAAAGTTCATGATCAGCATCTGAACCTGGCTGATGCAAGAGCTCGAGAAGATCCAGCAAGACGTGATGTACCACATGGTCGCTAGAAGCACCTGATTTGTCACCACCCACCACCCTCCCAGCCAAGGATAGCGGAGCTGTACTCCAATACAAAAGTTTCTTTCGAATACTCAGAAGAAGCGGGGCGATCTACTGCTCAGGTGACAAATCAAGTCCAATCTGGCATCCCAAATACCGCACTGCTGTGCCAGGAGGAATCCATCTAAAACCCGAGTCTGGGCTCCATGCCGGAGTGGGAGCGCTACTGATCCAAAAGGCCGCTGTCTTGCGCCAATTTATCAATGCTCCCGAAGCTGTCCCAAAAACCTGTAGCGACTGCTCTGCCCTTTGAAGATTGGCCTCCTGACCATGCAAAAATAATCCCGTGTCATCAGCAAACTCAGAATGGAGCAGGTCCTCTCCCCGGACTGGGAGCTGGAGTCCTCTCAAACCAACCTCCTCTGCTGTCAGATACATACTCATGGCCTCAGCAAAGAAGAGAAAAAGAAACGGGGCGAGAGGGCATCCCTAACGGACTGATTTGGTCAACTCAAAACTCAGCCCCCGTCCTCCTGCCATCAGCACACCTGGCTACGGGCTGTGGAATATAGAGCCGCCACCCCTCGAATCCAGACTGGCTCAAAACTCAGGCGAAGCATAGTGCCCTCTAGGAAACCCCAGTCGACTCTATCGTATGCCTTCTCAAAGTCGAGAAGCATAACGACCAGGTCCTCGCCGAGAAATCTAGCTCGGGCCGTCGCCTCCCAGAAGGTGAAAATGTTGTCAAGGATACTGCGCTCCTTGATGAATCCAGTCTGGGTAGCATGAATCAACTCCCCAAGGAAGGGTGGATCCTCAAACTCAAGGCCTTGGCCAGGACCTTGTAGACAGTATTGAGGATCGTAATAGGTCTCCACTGCCGAATATCATCAGACACTCCCTCCCCCTTGGGGATAAGAAAGATCAAGCCCTCTGAAAAGCTCTGTGGCATCACCCCAGTGTCCAAAACATACTGAAAGCCCCTGCGGAGGCCTGGCCCCAAAATGTCCCAATAACGCATAAAAAAGGCTGGCATCAAACCATCCTTCCCAGGGCAACTATGGCGCGGAAGGACCCTCAAAGCCTCAACCAGCTCATCCTCTGAAAGAGGCTCACCTAGAACTGTGCCCATACGATCTGTGACCCTCCTCTGTACATGGGCCCACACAGTCTGTCTGCAAGCATCACGTGCCTCCGTGGCTAGCTCCGCTGAGAGCAAGTCTCTATAGAACTCAATGGCAATGGCTCTAATCTCCCCGGGCTCAGTGGCTTACGAGCCGTCCTGTCTCCTGAGCTGGCGTACACCTGCTCAAGCATGGCGGGGTCCGGTAATCTCAAAGAACTCCCCAGTCACTCTATCACCAAGCTGCGTCCACTGTGAGGCCTGGCGATGATAGTAGAACTCATGCCTCTGCTCCTCTGCCTCTCTAACCTCTTGGCGTGCCTGGCTCAGCTGGGACGCCACCCACTCACATGTAGGCTGTTGCTCCTGAAGGCGCTGGAGCGAAGCAAGGCTACGCCTCAAGCGATGCTCCCGCTCTCGTGTCTCTCCCAGCCGTGTCAAGGCTACAGCGTGCAAAAAAGATCTGAGCTCAATGAGTCCCTGGGCACACTGGCCTGCTGCATCCAGGTCAGAGCTCTGGCTATCATGCCATATCCTCTCAATGTCATCAGAAAGACTGGAATCTGTGAGTATCCTCTCTGGGATCCTCAACTGCAAGCTGGTCTCCCTAGTCCCCTCCTCAAGTGTCAAAATAACTGGCGCATGGTCGGAAAAAGAAGTGCTAGCGAGAATGCCAACGGAGCCCCCCTCTGCTGGGGCGAGTGCCGACTATACGGCAGATGGTGGAATGTGCTTGGAGGCGTTCCACCTCTGCATCGCTTCCTCTTCCGACGAAAGAGAGAGCCAGATGGGGGTATCCTCAGGGGCAGGCGAGGGGGCTGCGGAAGAGTCCCTTTGAGGTGGGGCGGGAGGAGCCTCCATCAGTGTCTGAAGCTTTGTCGAAGGCAAAGCGTAAACGGAAAACCCTGCAGGAACCGAGCTGCACAAACGGCAGATCGAGGAACGGCGGAGGAGGGGGAGAAAACAAAGGGGGGCGAAAAGAAAAAAAAGGGGAGGGGATTACAAATACAGGCGGCAAGGGCAGGGGGGGCGGAAGAGAGACGGAGCAAAAAGGGGGGGGGGGGTGGCGCGAATAAAGAGAGCAGTGGAGGGGGGGGGCTGGCGCGAACGAGCAGAGGCGGAGGGGGGGGCGCGATAGAGCACAGGCGGGGGGGGGGGGTGCGGAAGCTTCAGCGAGCGTTACACAGAGTATATTCAACACCATATCTAGTTGGCACCTCTTAATTTAAACAAAATCATTGCCTTGCCCAGAGAGCACGAATGGGTTCAAACCAAGTGGCTGCAGCTCTCACAAGTCATGAAAATAAAAGGTGGCTACATCTGCTGTGAGCTTTAAACAAAGAAAAAATTATGGACTGTATTGCATCTTTCTGTCCCCTTTTTTCTCTCCTTTTTCAACACACCTCTTTTTTCTAGACTCTCCTTTTCTTCTTCGGCTTCTCCACTAAAGGCAGGCCCCTTATAGAAATATTCTTTTCTTGTTTATAGTTTCAATAATTGCCATAGGGAGTAGGGATGTGTGAGATCCCTTTCCCCCCCCTTTTGGTTGCTTTTCACATGGTAGCCTCTGACTGGGCCTTGGGCACATGACTGGGCTGGCTGCTCCAAAGCTGCCCAGAGTCTCTCCAAACCTGTTCCAAGCTCAATTGTCGCTGGTTTTTCTGTAAGGCAGGTGTCCAACTGTGCCCAACTGTGTCCCAACACAGTCACTTATCTGTCCATTTTAAACTAGAATACAAGGTAAAGAGAATTACTAAAAGTGCAGCAGTGCTGTTAGTTGCAGTATGAGGCTTGATCTTATCCTCATGGGAATGAATAAGAGTGTCTAACAAACATGCTCCACACTCTCAAACGATATGAGGTATGCAGCCCATCAAGAGCTTTGATGTGCCAATGGATAAGTTGTTAAAATTAAGTCTCTCAACAGACAGGTTTTACAGTTTTAAAGTTTTATGTGGTAAAGCCTAGTATAAATGGCCCACCCTTGTGATGGGCTTCCTCAAAATGCTGGACTGTTGGGCCCCCCATCTTGGAACTGTTGAAAAAATAAGAGGCAAATTGAAGATAGAATGAGATCCTTGCAGGCTATGGCAGAAGAAGGCTGGGTGCATTGGCCTCTTGGGCCAGGCGTGCCACCCAATGAGAGTGTGTTTGTGTTCATGAATACCAACTCTGGTGGTTTTTTACTGCATTTACATTTACTGATAGTTAACACTGGCAAGAACATGTTAAACTCCAGTCTCAACCATTGCAAGGATCACCACTCAAATGATTCTGTATACATATCCATGCGCAGGGTGCGAATTCAGTCAATGCTAATCCTTTTAGCATTCAGACATGTTTTTGTCCATGAGAAGTGAATTATGATCTTATTTATTTTCTTATGGCAGTGTGAGCAAGGTGTTCCATGCAGTAATTTTAAGACACTGGACCCGAGGATAGGTGACTATGCCAACAATCCTTGCTTAGGGTTCAGTCATCCACCCTTTCCAGAGCCAAACACGGAAATGAGTGCTTATTTTTGGTAAATGAAGACCAGCCCATCTAATTTGGTTATATTGCAGGCCATTTTCTTCTGTTGTCAATGCAAATACAGTATGTTGGTATGCTCTCCCTAGAGTAAAGCACCATTACAACTGCATGTTTTTCTCACAAAGCTTATCTGGCAGGTATCATCATACAGAAGCAGATACCATTGACAAGCTGTCGCCTGAGCAATTGCAACGTTGTGCAGCTGCTCTGGCTGTGTGGACGTTTTCTATTGCAAATTTGAATTCGTTGCTCCCTCGGTAATGGTTTGCATAGCTCCTGGCAGAGGCAGGGGATACCCTTATGATATCTAGAGCCACTAAAGCTATTCTATCACTGCTGTTCTGATATCTTCATGGCAAGATAAGCACGTAGCCTAAGAATTTGTTTTCATATTTATCATTATTGCAGTCCTATATGGGTACTTTCCATTTACGTTCATCATAATGCAGGGTGACACTAAAACTCTTGCCATGAATGTGCATCATGATTAAGGTCTACCACCTGGAAAAGTGAGTGCATAGCTCTGGTATAAGAGCAGGAGACATGCATCCTATTGTTTCCATTGGACACAATACTTGGGTGAGTTGGTAGGGTATGCTATATGCATCTCCTACTACAGCACTTCATGTGACATTTCTAGTACATTTGATCTCATGCGCAGTCCTCCCTCCCTCTACATCTATGATTTCTACATAACAGGGCTGCTGGTGCTGCTTCTTTTGGAAAAGAGACATTTATTAAGTATGAAAAAATATACAAAAGGGAGATTTCAAACCAAACAAGGGGGAAATCACAACCAATCAGGTGCCTTGGGGCTGCCAACAATATCCCATATGAGTGGCAGTGAAAAATATGCCATGATCCCACTCTCATAAACTGGTCGCGCTTTCTCTCCAAAGCCCTTGAAGATCCGTGGATTTTGGCCCAAGTGGCCATGAGGGTATGGAAGAGATCACTCCAAATCTTGCAAATGCATCATGTAGCATAAAACAAATTGCCCTCACTGGCCTTAGTGCATCTAGCATGTGCCAAGCTGGAGTGCTAGCAATAATATCTCATGCACTATCCAATTCTCCCATGCACTGTCCAACCTTTGTGCAGGTGTAATTCTGTGTGGGGTAGAAGGGGTTTCTCAAAACACTTGACCATCAAGGCAATTAAACACTTAAATTGGCCACAACCTAACATTTTTAATTCCACAAAACTGTAAAAGAGAGATGTCCACATTTCACACCGCATAGAGGCCGAAATGCCCCGCCCCTTTCCCCCCGTGGAGTATTTTATTACGCGAGGAGAAAAAATATCATGTACAAGCTTTGGGGGAGCTCTCCAGATTTATCCACATACAAATATGAGCTCCAATGCCCATCTATGTGTCCAAGAAACCATCTCAAGTGCGTAGACCAAGCTTCAGGTGCTAGATCTTTTGTATTAGATAATCTCCCATTCCCAAAGCTTGTACTTTCTAAATATTTAGACAATCCAAGAGTCCACAAGATCCCTTTCATACTGGGAAATGTCCGAGTTGGTAACATCCTCCCCATCTTCTTAAAAGTTGCCTGCAACTTTAAGCGTCAAGCCATATATCCGAGATATAATCATGCCCCATCAAGTGGGTGAGTCAAGATAGTCACATAAATCCAAGATAACTGAATAATCCATGTTCCAAATAAATCGACGAGACAAAAAAGTGCCATAAGTCTAGATATCATAATCATGTCTCAAATAAATGGGTGGTAAGACAAAACAATCCCATATCATAAAGTGGACTAGACAAAATAATCCCATATATCCAAATATTGTAATCATGTCCCAAATAAATGAGCAGGACAAAATAGTCCCATAAGTCTAGATATCTTAATCATGCCTCAAATAAATGGGTGAAACAAAACAATCCCATAAGTCCATATCACATAATCATGTCGCGAATAAATGGGGGGACATTATAGTCCTCAGATATCATAATCATGTCCCAAATAAATGGGTGAGACAAAACAATCCTTGACGTCTATATATCATAACCATGGCCCAAATAAATGGGCGAGACTAATGAGTCTCCGTAATACAAATATCCAAATCATCTCTCTCTATTTATGCTCCAAGTCAAAGCCACCAACTCCAAGAAGCACTTGATTCCCAATCCCCGATGTCATGTCAAAACACATGCTACTCTCGATTGACTTCTATGCTGATACATGTGAACACCATGCTGAGAAATAGAGGTCGATTTATCATGCACACGGATGTCGACGAATGTCCACTGGATACGAGCGTAGACATCAAGTCTCTAGCATACCAAAATACAGCCTCTTGACACTTGGCATAGACACAAGTTTCCATGCCAACAAGGGTGTCAATCCACATGACCCTTGGTGTAGACATAAGTCCCCTGCCAACCAGGCGTCATGACCACTTGACCCTTGGTGTAGGCAAGTGTCACTCCACATGACCCTTGGCATAGACATAAGTCCCCCACCAAGTAGGCATCACCCCACATGTATGACCTTTGGCATTGATGTAAGTCCCTTGCCAACTAGGCATCATGTCCACAAGACCCTTGGTGTAGACATAATTCTTGTGCAAACCAAGTGTCATGACCACTCTACTACTTGTTTTGTGTGTTGGTACTTTGGTCACACACCTTGGAGGAGAGGCGGGTTTAATTGTGTAACATAAGTTAAGAATTACTCACAAGCTTAGATATTATTGTGCTCCATAAACATTTCTGCTACACAGTTTATAGACGTTTCGGCCACTAATAGTTTTACAAGTATTTGGGCCGCCACCAATAGAAATCCAAAAAAAATCCTCAATTTGTTATATGCTCCATCAATCCAATACATCCCAGTGAAGGGAGCCATAAATTCATATGATAATTATTTATACCGTAGACACTAGGCATTTCAACCATTGAAAATGTCTCCTTGAAACAACTCAAGGCAAACAACTCACCCTTCTCCTTGTATACACATACAAGGATAAGCACTTATCCAAAATGCATATTTGCTAAACACAAAACAAACAACAATGGAAAATTACTTATCTCTTGTTTTTCAAGCTCATCATGAGTGCTGAAAATATTTCTATGGGCTTTGATAGAATAACCCAAAAATACCAATAATTAGGTCCACGCACTAGAGTGATTCCAAAATAGGTTACATGAACTCATATATCCATAAAATTTCAATAGAGTTTTATCCCTTTGCTTTGAGTAATTTGACCTGCACAAACCCTAGATTTCCTAGCATAATCTCAAACCACACTAGCTATGGGAGCTATATACTAATGCAATAGAAGTGCCAAGATTCAAATACGTCTTCATGATTGGAATAAGGGTGCACTCTTGTGATGCGAATCCACAACTTGAACTGATGCAGGCAGTTGATTGCAAGTCGTAATCATTATTGGAGGTTACGCTTGTGATTGACTGCAAGTCTTGACAATCTGGATCAACGATCTGACCAAATCTGAAAAGAGGCGATGTGAAGTTAGGATCGAGATCGGAGAATTGGGATTGACAACAACAATCAGAAGTTATGACGATCTGAGATTTTTGGGATTGGTGATCAGGATTAAGGAATTGAGATCCGTGATCAGAAGTCTGCTGGCGGCGATCCAAAATCTGGGATCACTATATGGATTCGGATCAACGATCTAAAACTTGACAATTATGATTTTTTTCCCTTTTTCTTTCTTGGGGATTTTCTCAGCTTTGGTTGGTATTAGTATAAAGGTCTCAGCAAAATCAAGGTGCCTAATGTATCCACCTTTGCTGCCCACTTTCTAGTGTTTGATACTTTTCCTACTTAGACTAGATCCATAGGCTCAACCTAGTCCCGTCTATACCCATTTGGGTACCTTTCCACCCAACCAAAGGACCTATGGAGCTGGTGTGAACTCATGTACCCATAATTAAAATTGTTTGGAGCTGGTGTGAACTCATGTACCCATAATTAAAATTGTTTGGTTACTCACAAACATCACTTAAATAAGTTCACACATGCACTCCTTTGAAAACAATCCTTTCATAAAAAAACATAGCATCATACAATTCTTTTCATATTATGCATAATTCCATATGCATGCCATAATCGTAGAATCCACTTCTACCAGTTTTCACCCTATTCTAGAGGAATGAACACTCTGTGTATGGGCATCAAGAGCCACATATGTCTAGTACCAACATGAATGCTTATCTTCCAGCCACTACGGTGCCTATTTCACTCCAGAGCTGTTTTCTTTTTCATCACACTAGAGTCATGTCAAGAGAACACCCACCAAGAGGGGTCAAGGTCTCGGAAGATTGCTTTCATGTGATGCACCATGTGGATGATATCCACATGGCAATCCATGAACCTATGTGGTAGCTTCACAAGCTTCCACAACATTCAACACATATACATCACATGAAAATAATATCTAAACAGTAATTTCAAGACATGGATTCAAATAACATGCATCATATTCATATCCAAAACAATGTAAACCATCACAAGCTTGACAAGAATCCCAACTCTCTAGTCAAAACTCCGAACAACTCAAGTTCCTCTAGCTGCATATATCTTGGCGAGGTCTTCTCAAGATATTTTACTTTTTAACTTCTCAGGGTTATTCTAGAGTTTCTTTAGGATAGAGTTTCACACAGAATGAGGGTATTTCTAAGGCCAATCGCTTAGTTCTCTTATCTGAGTTATAACATCTCGATGTTGAGATCTTTATGAGTCTTATGGTCATTTTTTAGTGCAGTTCTATGTGCCTATGTTTAGGAGGTTTCTTTTACTTAGAATTCTCTAAAATATCTTAGAGAATTCTGACCAATTTTAAATTCGGAGACTTTTCTTTTGCTTGGGGTTCATCCCCTCTTGTTAGTAACTTGGCAATCCTATTGTAGGCTTAGGAATTCTCTTTTTATGTCTTGGGTCGTCTCTCTCTAGACCTAGGTATATCCTTTTCTTAGAATGCTAATTTTAAGCTTCTAAATTTATCAAAAATGACTTTGATTTTTTAAACTTAATCTTCTTGGTCATACCTTACATATGCACAACTAGCACATGCAAGCAACTTCTCTCTCTATATTATTTATTGAACATTCTCTTTGTATCCTTATTTTTTCTCTAAATTTAGTCTTAATCTTCCAAATTCTATTCAAGGATCCTTAGCCTATCACTAGAGTGTATTTAGTTTCTTGCACACTAATGTACATAAGTCTTTTTCTTCCAGGTTCTTGGAGAGAAAATTGTTCTAGCTTCTTAGAGAGAGAAAAAATTCTATTCAATGTCCTTAGCCTATCACTAGAGTGTATTTAATTTCTTGCATTCCAGTGTCTTAGAGAGAAAATTATGGATTTGTACTAAGCTTGATAATGTCAAAGTGGTTTAATATGGGTCTTAATTCAATTATTTCTTTTCCAAAATATAGGATATGAAATTGCTTATCTCAGGATAAATTATGTGAATTTGATATTCTTAATTTATGGGGTAAAATAGAACCTTCTCTAAACTCTAGGATAATTATTAATCTTGGCTACACCAAAAAAAAAAATATTTTCACTAAAAATATAATTTTCCTTGTAATGGTTTATCCTAATCAAATCTGAATTCACTAATAAATCTACGTGTAAGTATTAGAATAATCACTTGTGGTAGCCTACCAATGCTTATTTCTGGGATTGTGCATAAATCTACTCAATTGGGAGATCTCAAAGTGAATGTTTGGTATCATATTGGATAGATAGATGAGGCACCCAACATCCTACTGATGAAGTGATGCATCCAATGTATCATCTTCATCCAGGAGATAAGCCTAGAACTTGTCTCTACTAGTGTAACAACAGGATTACAATCTTCAAGACTAAACCATTGTGTAAGAAACCTCTGTGTGTATTTTGATTGTAACATAACAATACCATTATCACGTTGCATAAACTGTAGCCCAAATAAACATGCAACGAGCCCAAATCTTTCATCGCAAATGACACATGTAATTCACCCTTGAAGGTTGAAATCTTTTCCTCATTAGGGCTTATGAGCAGCAACATGTCATTAGGGTACTCTAAATTGGACTATTGCAACAAAAACCATGACCAATTATGCGTTTATCTTCTCATACCATGCTTTAGGAGTTTGCTTAAGGTTCATATAAAGCTTTTCTTATTCTACACACTTCAGACTCTTGTCCCTTCTTAACAAAACCACGAGATTGAGATACATAAACCTTCTCATGTACATTTTCAACCATGATGATGCGCTGCTGCCAATGTAACAACACACATGATTGTAGTCACACAAGATAGTTTAGACTCTTGTCTTCTCTCAACAAAACCATGAGGTTGAAATTCATAACCTCCTCATGCAAATCACCATTCAAGAAGGTAGTCTTGATATCTAATTGATGTACATTTCAACAATGATCATACATTGCTACCAATGCAACGTAGTCATAGGAAATGTGGGTGAAAAGGTCTCGTTATAATCTATGCCTTTCTCCTAAGTATACCTCTTTGTAATAAGCCTTGCCTTGTAACATTCAATGTTACCATCAGCTTTATGCTTAACCCACTTTTTGTACTAATGAAGTTTTTACCAGCCGCGCCGTAAGTTAACAAAATGGGGGGACTTGCTAAAGCACATTTGATAGAAGATCTACAAGTCGAGATATTTTTAGAGATAAAGTTTATGGGTGGGAACCATCTCTTAAATTGAGACATGGCACGCGTGATAGTGGATTAAAGTGAGACAACTGCCTCACACTTGTCACCTCAGCTCTCCACTTATCATTATAGCTGCTACTTGCCATTCTAGCTCATGAGATCCCCAAATCTATAAATTGGAGCCCTCTCTCTTCATTTGAGCAAGCTTTATTGCTCGTAACTAGCCTCTACCATGTTGGCCACTGCATGGTTAAGGCTCTTTAATACCTCTACAGGCTACCTTAATGATGCTGGTTGTTCTCTTTTTGTCTCTCTTGAAAGCTCCCAATGAAGTATACCGATTGTTCTCTTTTTCTCTCTTGATAGTTCCCAATAAAGTATACCGACTCTTGGGGATTGCACCGAAGGCTTCCACATCATGAAGAAATATTGAAGGCTTCCACATCCCGAAGAAATATTGAAGGCAAGGGTATTTTATAATTGTATTATGATTTTTAGCCCACTGGCATTTGTTTTTTTGTCTTTTACAGTGATTGCTAAGACTAGAAAGCCCATTGCAGCAAGGATATTACACAGTGCAGGGTGCAACAAGATGATTGTGCCACAAGCGGTATAGTTGGGCTTGTAGGACCACAAAGAAATAAGGAGCACCCAAGGAGGTAGTTCCTCCATACCTCCCTTACTAGGTCACAATAGACATGGTAGGATACTTCTGTGCCGAAGAGCTAGGAGGAGTAAATGAATACATGCTCAAAATCCATGTAAAAAATGGGCACACCGACAATAAGGCTTACTATGCAAGGTGCCATTGCCAGGCTGCCAAAGATTGATTTTAGAGGATGCCAATGCTAGCTGACTCCTTTAGAAATTAGGACTTCTCAATTTTTTAAGATTGTCACCCTGGGGGATGGATAATCTAAGATGCTTTCGAGCCATGGTCTCCTACTATCGTACAACAAAGGCCTTTCATATAGACTCTATCCTGGCTATCCTGCTTTCAAGCCATGGCCTCCTACGACCACACAACAATGGCCTTTCATATAGACTCTATCCAAGGACTAGGAGACGGCAAAGAGTAACCTTGAGACTAACCATGGAGGACTTGCTTAAGTTTCCAAGAGTGGGGACATGCTTGGATAAAGCACAATTCTACATAGGTAGAGCGTACATCAATGTTTGGCCCGACAAAGCTAACCAAGCGTCATTGGATAGATGTCCAACTACCATAGTCACTTCAACAAAGGTAATTTGCACATATTTATCTTTTATAAGCCTAATAGGGATGCTCCTAAAGCTTTATAGAGTCTACAAAGAGCAGGATGTTGAGGTAGTCGTGTAAAACTTTGCATAGCTTAAGAAATTACTTACATTGGGAGGCTAGTATTGAATGCATCTTTTGTTAATCAGAATTTAATATTCATGACTTGAAGCACTCTAAAAGCCGCTTGCATCCATGGAAAGACATTGATGTTCGACGCGACAAAGCTAACCAAGCCTCATTGGATAGATGTCCAACTACCATAGTCACTTCAGCAAAGGTAATTTGTACATATTTGTCTTTTATAAGCCTAATAGGGGTGCCCCTAAAGCTTTACAAAGTGGATATAGGGGTGCTCTTAAAGCTTTACAGAGTCTACAAAGAGCAGGATGTTGAGGTAGCCATGCAGAACTTTGCAAAACTTAAGAAATTACTTACATTGGGAGGCTGGTATTGGGTGCATGTCTTTTGTTAATTAGAATCATATATTCATGACTTGAGAAGCACACTAAAGGCTGCCTGCATCTATGAAAAGACCCTCCAAAAGGGAAAACATCTACACACGCCCCACAAGGAAGATAGAGTCAATAACTCCCCTACCTGCAAAGAAGTATAGAGTTGAAGAGGAGGCACAAGCTATTGCAGAGAAGTCTATAAAAGCCACATGCCACAAGAAAAACCTAAAGCTAAGGGGCCTTAATTTAGTGATGACCTTAGAGAAATCAAATATAGGTATGGAAAGAACCCCCTCTCCGAAGCCACAACCACAAGGAAAGGGCAAGGGTAAAGAACTTGAAGGCCCATTTGCTAGCATAAGCCAAGAAACCACCGTAGGCCAAGGCTTGTAAGAGAGCACTATGCAAGGACCAAGTGAGTCCAAGAGGATGCACCCACCAATGCTGCAGCTCATATGATTGTTGTCTTTAAATTCCAGGAAAATTGTCGAGTGAACAGCACAGGATGTAAGTGCCATCTGAGCTACTTTAGAAAGCTAAAGCTTAACTTCCATTGGACAACCGAACATCCAAGATGGATGTATCAAGTTGATCCAACACTTTGTGGCACAACTTCCCCAACTACACACACTTTAGGCATAGAGGGCTATAGAAAATGCTCAAGGAATCCCTATTTTATAAGAACAAATCAGATTAAATTGAGGCCCAAATCCATGATACCTTGAAGTCTAAAGAAGCATTAATTAGCAACCATATGGGGGATGCCCACTTGCATCATGCAACAAAACTTGAAATGCTCATAACAAAGCTTAAGGTCAACAAGTCAATCCTGACTAAAAAAGACAAAGCCATTAGCACTTTATAGAAAGATAAAGAGTCTACCCTTTAAGCCTTGCAAGAGCAAAAAGAAGAGATCAGCCACCTTCAGGCCAACTGCAAAACTATTAGTGTCCTCTTACATGCATCAGAAATGAACAAAAGGGATGTTGCTATTAGAAGTCTATTGTAGGAGCTAGCCAAGGAGAGTGTCCCAAAGTTGGCGATCCCTAGCTCAATTGAGTCAGCTAGGGCCAATGGTGAAAAGAATCAACTGGATCCAGTTGATCGTTTTCTCCATCGAAGTTCTCACCGTCTCCTCCCAAGTCTCCCTCATTATGTCTAAGGTTTTGCAAAGTTATCTTTTCTTGCTTTCTCTCCATGTTTGTCTCTAGCTTTCTCCCTGTCTCTCCATCTTTTCTTTGTCACCCTTAACCCTCTCCCTATATGTCGCCCTCTCACCCTTATCCTTCTCTCTATCAGTTTCCCTCTCACCTTGTCCTCTCTTGCATCAAAGTTCTCACATTTTCCTCCCTAGTCTCCCTCATCGCCTCCCTAGTCTCAGTCTCCCTCTCTCCCATGTCTTCCTCTTTCTCCCTCTCTCTCGCCGTCTCACGGTCTCCTCCCTTGCATCGTTGTTGTCACCCTCTCCTCCTATCCCTCTCCATCTACCAAGTCTCCCTCTTTCTCTCTCATGTCTTTCTCTTTTTCCCTCTCTCTCCCCCTCTCTACCTACTTTACTCTTCTTTCCTATCAATCTCACTCTCTTGGGATTGTTCCTATGATGTCAAAAGAGTCTTCTTCTTCCCCTCTCTCGTTGTATGACTATTATGTTCCTCTTCATGATTTCAATGAGAGAGAACCTCTTTTACTTGTTTTTATATTGCAATCCCTCTTTCTCTCTCCCTCTCATCATATGACTATTTTGTTTTTCTTCTTCACGATTTTAGTGAGCACACTCCTTTTTCCTCTTTTTTATATTGCAATCCCTCTCCCTCTCTATATCGTTTTCCTCTCTTCTTCTCCACTTGCATCTCTCTTGCTCTTCATGTTCTCTCTCTTGTCCTTAGAGTCATTTAAGCCTAAAAAGTTATCATTAAGTTATTTACACAATACACACAACATCATAACTTCATTTATCCTACAATCCAATTATCTTCTACGGATCCTTTGACTCTACAAACTTAACACTACTTTATTCATCTACACAACACACACAATGTCATTACTTTATTTGTTTATTTGACATGTTGAGCCCAAACATAAAAGAAACTCTCATTCTCATTTTATTTAAAAATCCAACACACATCTCTCTCTCTCTCTCTCTCTCTCTCTCTCTCTCTCTATTCATATTTAAAATAAGAGCATGACATAATCACAAACAATTGTTAATCACTTGAATATTTGTAAACGCATGTGTTCATTGAACTATAATGATATGTTCCTCAAGACAGCCTTCACAACTTCCTCTTCGAGATCAATACAAACTATATTCATGCCTAATTTGCGTGTTACCATAGTGCAATCTCTCCACATCTTACATAAAGCTCTACAATCACTTGCCCTTCTTTTGTATGGTGCTTTAAGAGACTATCCCAAAACTCTTTTTCACATTGACATCCACTTGCAAAGAAAGCATTTCTTTAAATTTCACATAATGTGCAACAACCATAATTTGGAGTACTCATATGTTTATTACTTACCTCACCATGCAATCCCATCTAGGTATCTTTCCAGTGCATAGTGGAGCAAGGATCAATAGCGTAATCAAGTGAAAATGGTTGTGCATGTTTTGTTCCAACTATGCTCAAGAAGGTAGCAATGATGTGAGGGTATGTGTGCACAAGAGTATTTATTGTAATAGAAAGTGTTATTCAACGAGCGACAACCTTTTATGAGAATCATCAGTACCTCTATGGTTAGTCTTACTTACTTTTTGTCCAAATGCTTTTCCAATCTTCGTTGTGTACACTGCACATTCAATAGTGTATCTAATGCGAAGCCATATTGCTCGATCTTGCCTATGGTATACATTTGTACCAATGATAATAAGGGAGCCATTTTCATCAAGGATGATCTCGTCAATCTTAACAATAAAGGCGCATCTTCATCTATGTAATATTGACATGAAAACATGAGAATTTGTGCCTTAGCTTACACAGTCACACATAAGGTTTTATTATTGAACAATTCCTCTTAATCACTCACATGTAACAAATATTCCATGATGGGATTATGTCATCAGGGAAGCCATAAACAGAACCTTCTGTGGGAAACTAATAGTTATAGATACATGTAGTATATTTGTTGTACCACGAGACAAGTACTTATTGTACCACAAGACACTTCTACAAAGTATACATTTTATAACTATATTCATTTTAAATATATATTACATTGTTATTACTATTCATTAAAATAATAATACTTGGGAATTTCATTCAGTTTGGTGTCAAAATACTGTGGGTATGTGGATTATTGTGTCATGATGGTGCATTTAGTGCTTTATATCTAGTCAAGCTTATTTGCATCCATAACCAAATCATGTGAGTTAGTAGTCCAACTATAATGAAAGTATATCAAATGTGAGTAAAAGAGTGGCTTGCTTGTGTTGCAGCATGATCCGCTTCTTCATTTTTTTGGTGTTGACTCCATGGGTCGATTGTCATCCTCAGAATCATTATCGTTGTACTTTGATGTAGTGCAAGCATCCTCATTATCTTCTTCACCTCCTACATTTTCTTCTTCTTCTTCATTTCTGGCATCCTCCTCTGGCACTTCTCTCACTTCATTATGTCGTGATCCCCTTTATCCTCTTCATCCTCATCATCCCCTAGGTTTTCGATAAGCTCCTTGCCTTTTCTTTAAGATCTGATTGCTCATGTAGAATTCAAGTCTTCACAATATAAAATTGTAAATCAATAGGATATAATATTAGATATTTACCCAAAAATCTAATTGCAAGCACGGGTAGATATACAGTACATACCATCTTGGATTGCTTCAATTTACAAGATCGGGTGTATATCTCCTTCTCGATCCTAGGAAATTTTCCACTTGGAAAGTCAAGGAATAGTGGACATCTTTTGTACACGCCTGCATCCCAAAGTTCTCAAACTTGTTGCTATGTGTACATTATGTTCTCATGTCCTGGATTCCACCATTTATTTACGATGGAGTTTGGCATAGTTGTAATGTAATTCTTGGAATGGCACTTACAAATCCATCTATATGAAATTGTTCCTATTCAAGTTAAGAGTACAACAACATAAAAAAGCAGTGAGTGGTCTTTCTAGATTGTTACGCACTTGAATACAGCACGCTTAGTAGCTTTGATGACAGTAGCGTGTGAAGCTATCACGCTTTGTTTTTTAGGGACCTCACCATTTCCTCAAACTTCCCAAAATACAATCTCTTGAGCTCAAAGATTTTTTCCTTAAAAGTATCTAAAAAGTATATTTGGTACTTATTTGTAATTTCTATAAGGACTACCATACCTTGTTCTTCACACTCGTGCCATATCACTTCTCATCTTAGCCAATCTTTAAATCGACTTACATATGCTACGTTTCCATTTAAAGTATTCTTAATACAAGATAACGTGCTTTGTATATATGAAGAAAATAAAAAAAATGATAATTACTTACTCTTTGTTGGGATTTGAAAGTCCTTAAGCCTTTGGGAATCTCCATCAATAAAGACATCCAAAATCATATCTTTTTGGTCATTTGGCAATTTGTTGGATGCCAAGTTGTATAGCCTATTCTCCGCCATTAAACAATATGGTCTTTCATTCCAATTTACTTGCACTAGTTGACTGTAGCATGCACAACATCAATCAAACCACAACACGTTGAAACATTACATCGTTGCCTATGTAAACAAATAAAAGAGAAGGACATAGGTTTTTTTACTCAAAGAAATCATCTCCTTGGGTAGGGTTTGCAATCATGGCTAACCATCTAGTAGTATGCCTCCATTTTCTCTCATCTTTATAAAAAGCAGTTCTCCATTTATCTTCAAACTCCTTTGCGGGCAGTGTATCTATAACAAGGGGCTCAATCTCTCTAGTGATAGCGAGATACTCATCCTATATTTCACAAGTTACTTTATTAGTATATGAGAATATAGGGATACTAATCTTATATTTCAAATATTACAATTTGTTATTCCACTACCAAACGATATAGAGAATGTACTTATAATACTATTTGGGATAGCTCAAAAAGTTCATGGCATTCTTCTCCATACATGCCTTATTCATCGCTCTTGTATGCTTCATAATTATTTCTTTGTTTGTTAATCCAAGCACCCTAATGAGATACACCTTATCCATAACGGACGATGAAACATTGTCCCCTTCATTCATCCTAAGACAAAAAGATTATAAGTTAGGCACACCTTATCCTTGAGGAATGATAAAACATACCCTACTTTATTTATCCTAAGTCAAAGAGATTTAAAACAAATGATATCCTAATATATATGTTGCCTTACCTGTGTAAGCATGCTATGACGATAAGGACCTCTCCCTCACTATCCTCATTAAATTGTTGTCAACACAAAGATGTCTTGATTGTACATTCTTGAATGCTACATTCATTAGATAAGTCCATTGCTATCTTAATAAACTTAACGCCACATTCAAAGAGTTAGTATGTTTAGATGACTCACATTTTGTTATCTCCTCCATTCATGCTACAACACAATGGTTGTTGTCCCAAACATAAAACATCCTCTTTGCCAAGAATGCCCACTTTATGTCCTTGATTTGATCCTCAAACTCCGCGTTTTTCATTTGATATCATTCCATCTATTAACATCATCCTTTAATACTTCTTTAATAGCATTATGGGATGAGGAGGAGCATATGAATATGCATTTATCGGTGGCAACATAGCCATTTGTATTGAAATCCCTTGCAAGCTTCTTGTACCTAAACTATACTCTTCTTATGAAGGGCTTGTGCACAAGTCTGCACAAGGGAATAGGAGGTAAAGGAGAGGATCTTTTCACCTGCAATGTACATAAAATGTTTATTCTTGCTAGTAAAAGCGAGACCTTTTGCAAGATTAATTTTAATGTGGATAACACTTTAATCTATTTAGGCTATCTTGTAGAAGTTCAAGCCGAAGATGACTTGCATGTGTAACCATGAACTACTCTTCATTATCACCTTCTTTCTGAACACCCTATTTTGCCTTTTCTTGATTCCTTCTTCGATTTTGAAGATGATCATTTTTTTAAAGATGTGGATGTTTGTTTTGGAGCTTTTTGAGGATCATCTTCCTCTCTTGTGTTGATTTTCTCTCCTTGGTGCTTGTAACTTCTTGGCTTGCTTGTCATGTAGAAGTGGACTTTATTCATTGTGTCAAGGGCAACCTATCTCATTGCCCTTTCTAAGAGCGATCTCGTCGCCCTTGGGCAATGGTCACCCTTTCTAAAGGTGACGTAACCACCCTTCGTAAGACTGACCGTCGTCATCCTTATAGTAAGGGTGATTATCTCCTTTACTAAGGGTGAGTGGTCACCCTTAATAAGGGCAACCGTTGAGTGACTGGTCGCCCAAGTAATTATTAGTGTTTTAATTCTTATTAGTGTCATATTTTATTCACAATAAATATTAATATTTAATATCTATTTTTGTAGTTAGTGTGTCATTAGTTTCATTAAATTTAGATATTATTTTATTTATTTTTAATAAAAAATATTTAAATATCAATATTTTTAATTTTTTAGAATGATTATTTGGAAAAATTTAGTTTTTTAAAAAAATAAAATTTTACATTTTTTATTTTTATAATTATTTACTTCTTATAATTTGTTTGATCTTGTTTTAACATCACTGAAAAGGCACACAAGGCTGGGGAGAACCTAAATTCCTTTGAGGAGGTGGATGTAGTTTACCTTTTAGAGATCAAGACTAGGATTGTCATAGGAGTATGGCATACTTATGGGTACATCAATGTCAACAAGAAGGAGCTCCTTCTTCTTCGTGAGGAGCTTACTAGTGCAATAAAATCAAGGGAAGGTTAATTATGATGCTATTTAATAATCAGTAGGGTCAAACCACAGCTTATAATTATAGTACATACTTTTTATTATAATCGTCTTCTACATTTTTTAGTTTTCAATGCCTTCGTATTTTGTAATGTGAGAGAGAGAGAGAGAGAGAGAGAGAGAGAGAGAGAGAGCATCTGTGTGCGTGTGTGTTTGAGAAAGAAGACTACAAATTTTTTTGAGAAAATGATAATTGAATAATATTTGTAAATCTCTCTCTCTCTCTCTCTCTCTCTCTCTCTCTCTCTCAGTGTAACAAACTAAATTTATGGGTAGAAATATATAATATAAATAAGAAGATGGAGAACGAGAAAGAGTGTGAGCAAGTGAGTGAGAGCTTGAGATAAGTATAAAAAGGAAAAACAAAAGAAGATGTAGAGAGCGTGAGTGATTGGTAGGGTAAGAGAATGGAGATTAAATAAGATAACACAGAGAATAGAGTGATAGTGGGAGACAAAGAGATAGTGAAAGAGAGAGTGGGAGAGACGGAGAGAGAGTGAGAGAGAGTGGGAGATATAGAGTGAAATACAAAGAGAGTGAGAGAGAGAATAATGAGAGAGAGTGAAAGAGAGAGTGGGAGAGGGAGTAGAGTGAATAGAGTGACAGAGAGTGAAAGAGAAAGGGAATAGAGAGAGAGAGAGAGAGAGAGAGAGAGAGAGAGAGAGAGAGAGAGAGAGAGAGAGAGAGAGAGAGAGAGAGAGAGAGAGAGTATGTGTGAAAGAGAGAGATAGATAGACATAGAGAGAAGAGAGAGAGTGTGTGTGTGTGAAAGAGAGTGGGGGACAAGAAGAGAGTGAGAGTGAGAGTGAGAGTGACAGAGAGTGGGGGGCAAAGAAAGAGTGTGTGTGTGTGTGTGTGTGAAAGAGAGAGAGAAAGAGAGAGAAAGAGGGAGTTAAGAGGGAGGGAGAGAGATAGGAGAGAGGGGGAGAGAGAGAGAGAGGAGGAGAGATAGAAGGGGAGGAGTTGAGCGGTGATGGAGAGGAGGAATTTGTGAGAAATTTTAGGTTTAGCTCTTGCAGAGTTTCACAAATGGAGCTCCCTCCCTCAAGAATCACACTCTAGAAAAGGAAGATAAGTCCCAGGAGTGGGAATTTCAGACTTGAATGTCAAAGCTTCTAAGGAACCACCACATCTACTGTTAGCAAGGAGGTACAAAGGCACAAGAAGGAGGTGGGATCCCACTAGAAACAAATCATACAACCACACCATAGTTGGCATGTGACTCCCTGCTTGGCAAATTTTATCCCACCGGGTTATTTTTTAAAGTAGAAGAGAGATTAACCTCTCCCTCCTACCCCTAGCAATCCATAATTATGATGAAGCTATTTAAGAATCTCGCTCCAGCTTATTTTTTGAAGCAAAACAGAGATTGCCATAGGATATTCCCAAGCACCTCTCCCACTTATTGCGAGCAATCCATAATTATGATGAAGCTATTTTTTAGAGGCACGCAAAGAATCTCCCTCATAGAGATCTGATTCATGGTATATCCACAGGCTCGAGGTCCTACTCATGCAGCTCTACCTTGAGCAACCTTTCAACAAGTAATGCTTGTAGAGCACGCCAGTCATGGTGGCTATAGGAGGCTAACAAATGACAGATTTTAACAATGCTAAGATGAAGAACCAACTGAAATGGCAGCTCTGCTACCTTCTAAATCCAGATTGTTGGGAAACCTATTCTGTTGTGCTAGTAGCCAATCTATGTATAAATCTAATGTACATGCCACTACACAAGCGCATGAGATAGGAGGACTACGAGGCCAAGAATAACATCAATCCTCTCCTTCTTAACTTCCTTGAATTTAAATATGTATCATTCAACATGACCCCAATAGAATAATGGATGTGTGGACTGATCACACAATTTATCACTTCATATCAAGGTGCCCCAAATGTCACCATATCGAAGGCAAGAATGCAGAGTGTGGGCATAGAGCGTGGATGCTACGTGCAAGAATCATTAGGCAAAATTTTGGACTCAAAAAGGGCCCTCTAAGAAGAGCCATATCATCACTTTGCTAGAAAAAAGGGGGGGCCATGGTGAACTTTATGATCTTACTTCAAACTCCCCGCATGTGACATATCATTGGAAAGCCCTTGAAAAGTACATTCTAAATCTACCATCTCTGACAAATTTGGAGTTGATATGCTCAAGTTATGCCTTCCCTACTAAAAGGTAGATTCTAACAATTATGACATTCATGTTTTTTTATAAACAATAAATGAAAATTTTAAATAACAATGTCTCTTAAATTTTAACTTATAAATATATTTTTTAATAAATTTTTCTTTTTACTTATTTATTGATATATATATATATATATATATACATAGATAAATAGAAATATAAATAGATAGATGGGTATATATATATATGGGAAAAAAAAGCTGGGTGTTTGAAAAGAGGGGGATATTATTTATTATTTATTTTTTTATTTTTTTTGAAACATAAAAAGAGAGGAGAAAAAAGAGATAAGAAAAAGTATAGTATATTTGAAAAAATATCAAGAAAGATAAAAAGAGGGATTTTTAAATAAAAAGAAAAAGTAAAAAAGCAAGGGGGTTCCCTTTTCCAAGAAGGGGGCTTTAAATTTAGAAAGGGGAGCTTTGTGCCTATGCGATGGATACATATATGCACATGTGTGCATGTGTGAATGGGAGGTGGTTGCAGGTACATATATGCACATGTGTGCATGTGTGAATGGGAGGTGGTTTGCAGGTACACATGAGGTGCATGGATACATGCATGTGAGAGTGTAAGTGAATGTGCACATGCAGGTGCATGCATGCATTGAAAAGAGAATCGAGGGGAACACAAGAGACACACCTAAACCATAGCTACTCTCATTAACACACACACACCAAGTAGAGAATCTCATCAACGCATGTATGCGGGTGCATGCATGCGTTGAAAAGAGAATAGAGGGGAACGCATGTATGCGGGTGCATGCATGCATTGAAAAGAGAATAGAGGGGAATGCAGGAGACACACCTAAACTATAGTTACTCTCATTAACACATACACCAAGTAGAGAAGCTCCACAGCTTTCCTTCATTGCACTACTACACAAAATACAACATATTTGATAAGTTCACACTAAAATAACCTAAAGCTAATGTCCACACACTTGGCCAGTTGGGACACAACCATTATTGTCCACACACACACTACTAGACTCATGTCCACACACTACCGCTATCCACCAGATCTCGATGAGCTTGCATTCTCAACACTCCCCCTCAAGCTCACCATATCCATCTCACGTACTGCAAGCCTGTCTCTAAAGGACTCAAACTTCTCTTTACCAAGTGGTTTGGTAAAGATATATGTAACCTATTCTTCAGTCTCACATATATCAACTCTATCTGTTCATCCAACATTTTCTCCCTGATGAAATGATAGTGGACCTCCATGTGTTTGTCCTCGCATGATAAACCGGATTGCTTGCCAACTGTATGTTGCTCATGTTGTCACAATCTATGACAACTTTGCCATCACATTGTTGTCCCAAATCTTCAAGTAGCTTTTTCAGCCATACCACCTCATATGCAGCCATAACTGCTTTGCTATACTTTACCTCTGTGCTAGATAAAGCAACCATGGGTTGCTTTTTGCTACTCCAACTTACCCCACTGCACTTTCCAATGTGAAAGCATGGCTGCTAGTAGATCTTCTGTCATAAGAACTACCTGTCCAATCTGTGTCTATATATCCATGAAAATCCATAGCTTTGCCATGCTCATAAAAGAGTCCATAATCTGTTGTAGCTTTCACATATCTCAAGATTCTTCTCATTGCATCTAAATGTGGTTTCCTTGGGCTTTGCATAAATTGACTCACAAGCCCAACCGTATAGCATAAATCTAGTTTAGTGATAGTCATGTATATCAAACTACCAATCATCTTTCTATACATTTTCACATCCTTAATCTCTTCACCACAATCATCCCTCAACTTCACATTTTTTTCCAATGGTGTGCTCATTGGCTTACAACTTGTCATGCCATATTTTACTAGCATATTCAATGCATACTGCCTTTGAAACAACCAAATGTCTTTCTTTGTTTTTATCGCTTCAATGCCAAGAAAATATCTCAATTCTCCCAAGTATTTCATGTCAAATTCACCACACAATGAAGCTTTCACATCAGTAATATCATTGATTGAGTCACCTATCACAATCATGTCATCAACATAGATGACAATCACCATAATATCATTTGCTCTCTTGTTTGCATATAGTGATGAATCTGATGTTCCCACATGAAAACCAATGCTTATGAGATACATGCTTATCTTGTCTATCCAAGCACATGGTGCTTGCTTCAGCCCATACAAAACCTTCTTCAACTTACATACATGTGTGGGATAATTAAGATGTGCATAACCTTCTAGATGCTCCATAAACACCTCTTCTTACAATTCACCATTTAGAAATGCATTCTTTAAATCCATTTGATGCATTTCCCAACCATTTGATATAGCAAATGCAATCATAGATCTCACTGCTCCCATCTTAGCAAGGGGCTGAATGTTTCATCATAATCCAAACCATGTGTCTGTGCATATCCCTTTGATTGACGAACCTTGCTTTATGCCTTTCTATTGATCCATCCGACTTACATTTCACTTTATACACCCATTTGCAACCTATGACATTCTTTCCACTTGGTAATGCAAGTGAATCCCATGTATCATTGTGTACTAAGTCATCCATTTCTTCGTCCATTTCTTTCTCCCATACATGCTTTCCAATAGCTTCTCCAAAACATGATGGTTCCCCATGCTTCTCACCATCATTGATGTCATGTATGCATAATGCATTGCATACCCATCATATGTCAATCTCTCCATTGCATACCTTATCCTTTGTGACCTTCTCAAAACTTGTAGATCACTTTGTACACCTTGCACTCTAGCATGTATATCTCTCTTGTCTTACACCTAGAGTACGTAAGGTTGGGATGCCAAGTTCTTCATCTAGACTTTTTGAGCTAGATAACTCATAACCTGTTATGCTAATTCCTTCAACCTTCTTTTTGCCGTTTTCAAAACAATAACTCTTCCACTTGTGCTCACACTACCATGCCTCAAACTTCCTGACCATAGACTTATATTATCACTTCCACTAGATGTTTCACCTAGCCTAGGCAATGAAGTAGAACTCTTTTTTGGCAAGTTCACATGCACATCTGTATCTATGTCATCAACCATAACATCATCTTTGTTTTGTACTAACCTTCCAACTCATTAAGCACATCTCTAGAAATGAGCGACTTTTTACTTTTTGGATTGTAACATTTGTAAGCCTTTTTGTCTTTTGTATAACCAGTGAATATGCACTTCTCAGTCTTTGGGTCCAACTTCCTTCTCTTCTCATTCGACTGGAACATGTACATAAGCAATACATCTAAAAACCTTGAGATGCCCAATGTCTAGTCTAAAACCTATCATCTTCATCTTAGGAGTACTCTCATGTATACCAACAGGTAGTTGTAGGTGTCTTATTTAAGATATACACCACTGTAGCACATGCTTTTGCCCAATAATACAAAGATATACTCTCCTCATTCATCAATGCTCTTGCCACTTCACCTATCACTCAATTCTTTCTCTCAGAAAACCCATTTTGTTGAGGAGGATACCTATATGTAAGTTGTCATCCAATACCATAGTCTCTCAAGAATTCATCAAATGCATGTGAGATGTACTCATCACTCACCACCACATGTCCCCTCAAACATTTAATCCAATGACCATATTGCTTTTCCACAAGTGCTTTGAATTCTTTGAGCTAGCACAATGCTTCACACTTCTCTTTCAAAAACTAAACCATGTCACCCTCTTGCAATCATCAATAAATGTGATGTAATACCTTATTGGGTTTGAGTGGGACCCCAAATGTCACTATGCACAACCTCAAGTGGTCTTCTACTCATTTGACTATCCCTGCGCAACCTTGCTTGTTTCCCAAATTGACATGCATCACAAACATGTGTATTCCCATCATATTTTAATCTTGGTAGACCATCAACAATGCCCTTTGTTTGCATAGATTTCAGCTTTTGTATATTTATATGACCAATCCTTTTGTGCTAGATATTAATGTCGTGGAACTATCCCACAACTATGAGAAAACATGGCTGACTTTAATTCTAGTATGCTTGCATCTAGCTTGAACAATCTCCCTTCCTTTTAACCTTTGGCAGTTAATTTCTAGCCATGCTTAAAGTGATCAACAAAACATCCATGCTCATTAAATCTCATATGTAATCCTTTGTTCCACCATTTATCCAACAGATGCCAAACTCTTTGTAATATATGCCATATACAACACCTCAGACATAGTTTTCACTTTGCCATCGTGCATCCTCAATGGTGCACTACCAACATGTGTAAAATGATGCTAAATATCATCACATATAGTAACATAACACCATGTTAGACGCCATAATGTTTCAAACATTTGGTGTCGATCATAAGCTAGGTTTATTCCAAGCTAATCATGACTGGCAAATAGCTCGATAACTATAGTTTATGGCAATTAGGACATGCCACTTTTACTGTAGTGCTAGGGATAAATGTTCCATAGTACATATAACATCAAGTCTTGCTTCCTTGCACATAGTATAAGTATGAGTCCCGCTCTCTCCACACGAGCCCATTATAGAATTGCCTTTACCACGGAACTAAGTTCTAGTTCTTCTCCATTTGAACAAGGAATGTGGAATACAGGGAGGGGGGGTAAGGAGTCAATGTTCGAGGACTACCTCTTCACAAAGGGATACACAAATGTTCTATAGTACATGCAACAACAAGTCCGGCTTACACACAGTGTAAGATAGAGTCCCACTCTCCACATGAGCCCATTATAGAAGTTCCTTTACCACAAACCAAGTTCCAGTTCTTCTCTATTTAGACAAGGAATAGGGAGGACGGGGGAGGGGTAAGGAGCTAGTGTCTTGGATTACCTCATCATCACAAAGGGACCACAAGGACATTCTACAGCATGTCCTCAGCCCAACATGTCCTCAGCCCAACACAATGATCTTGCAAACTCAAAGCCAAGGCATCAGAGGACAAGTGCCATTGGAATCTAAGTGGCCTAACCCCATAGTGCCATTGGAAACTACGTAGCACAACCCCATAGGACAAGAGATCCTGTACCTTAAAACAGGGGGTTTCGTGCAACTTACGTCCCATCACCCATGATGTGAATATACAAAAGACATGTTAAGGATGGCGTTTGAAATGGGAATGGGGGGTTGCAAAAAACATAGCACTTGGAGGCTCAGAGTTGGAAAAAACCAAGCCAATCTACATCTCAAGGATGATGAGAAAATTTGATAGAATTGGAGATTCCATTCAGTACCTAGAGAAGTTTAATCAAATTTGTAAGGCCATGGGATAGATTGTTGATCCCACCAAGATTTGCCCATTCAAACTTTTCCTTGAAGGTAAAGTAGGCTAATGGTTTAGGTCCTTAGACCCACTTGAGAAGGCTAGGTATGAGGTCTTGAGATACACTTTCATAGTGGGACCATGCAGGAGGGAGAGACCATGCAGGATTACATTGCTGAAACCAAGTATCTCCACCACAAGAGATGTAGCACCCGGGTGAAAGACTAGATGACTTATCACTCATTGATCAATTTATGATCGGTCTCAATAGCAAGAGGCTTCATGACCATCTCTACAAGTCTGGGCACTACATCTTTGATGAGTGTTGCCCACAAGGCAATAGACCTGGTAGATAATCTGTAAGAGAAGGATGTAGAAATCGCCCACTTGAACCAAGAGATAGGGGACACATTATCCAATTCCTCAACGGCCAAGGGTACCCAACAAGCACAAACCAGAGTCTTAGAAGAGAATCTGCTAAACCATATGGGCTAGTGTAAGGTTCCTCCCTTTAAAAATGGGAGAAACACTTAAGATAGTCTGCTAAGTCTTATCTTGGGAAAAATTTCATGTTCATCGACACCTTGACCCTGTAGAGATTCAAGGATACGATTTATAGGTATGACCTAGCTCTATCCTGCCAGGGGGAGCGTGATCTTCTAAAAATCAAATCACCCATAGGGCAATTGATCAAAAATTGGGCAACTACTAGACTTGATTTCTAGAGACAACGCTTTTTTCCTCATCTTTATGCAAGGCACAGTCGCTGGCCTAGTCTTCTAGAATAGAGTTGCCCAAGAACCTAACTATCTAACGTAGGGCTTTCACTTAATTTGTTGGAAAGCTACCCGACTAATCAGGTCCACCCATCCGTAGGATGGTGCCGTCAGGGCATTCCATCCTCTCGCTTTCCACCCTACTCACGCATCAACTTGTTTTCTAATTAATACTACCACACTGTTTGACATAAATAAACATATTCCTTAATTAAGACCCTTCTTCACAAGGTTCGTTAAAACAGCCTTCTTACACAATACAATCATACCAAAGACAAGATGTAATTATATAAAAAGTTTATACATGAATCCATTTCCATACAAGCCAAACCGGCTCTCTTATTCTTATTCTGCCGATGATCTAGAATTCGGCCTTCCAGCCTCTACATGCTGGGCAAAACCCTACGGGACCATACACCTCATCGTCGGCCGCCGCTGGCGAGGAATCAAGCCGGCCTATCGCCCTCTCAGGCTCCATCGCTCGATCCTCCCGCCCCTCAGAGGGATGTCTGCACACTACGGTGGGCTTATTTACCGCACTAGCCTGGGCCCTCAGAACTAGGCAGCCTCATAATCTCTCGCCTCAATCGGCGATCCTTATTCTCCCAAAGGTATGAGGGATACCTTGGGCCATTCCCGGGCTTTGCTAACGACGCCGCCCGGCTACACAAGCACGGAACGGAGTTAGCGTTGAAGCCAAAAAAAAATCTTGAATTCTAAAGATAACAACTTCAATGCAATTTACTAAATATAGCATTCACAATTCATGAAGATAACAATTTCAACGCAATTTATCGAATACAACATCACATAATTCGTAACTTCATATAATTTTTATGTTCTCATTTTAAAAGAAAAAGACACCATTCATTAATACTAATTTAAGGAAAAATCTCTTCTTTTGAAAATTAACCAAGCTAACCTGGCCACCGTTTCCTTGAGGGGCTTGAAAAGGGAGGACTGGAGCCGCATTGGGCGCATCTTCCCCCATCTCGTTGTTACGTGCTCCTCTTGAGGCAATATTTTGTCGTCTCCGAGATGAGGCCATGCGATCGAAACGCTTCAGTCGGATCTGAATTCCGAGCTCGTTTGGTCACCGTATGAGCAAAAGAATATGGCGCATGAACCCTCGCTTGAGTCAAAAAACCCTTACTAAAGTCTACGCAAATGGGGGGGGGGGGAATTGTGAGATGTCCTTAAGGGCAAAGGCAAAAAACGTGGAGAGGGCTGGGAGGGGTTGCTGCAAGCCTTTCTGTAAGTCTATTCACACGGGGGGGAGAAGAGTTAAGGACACTAGCTCTTAGCAAGAGGAGGATGGAGGAAAATTGGCTTATTTGAAAAGAAAAATGAGGGGGTGTGAGAGGGGTGGCTGCAAGGGCGGCTGTACTTGCAGCAAGTACGCTACACAGGGACGGACAGCAGTACGGATGGCGGCACAACAGGGCATACGCTACACAGAAATGCGTGCTGACACTGGGGGGAGCACCCCGGGGGTTTATATAGCTGAGGGGTGAGGGTACGGGCGTTGCGCAAAGCAAGGACGAAAGGACGGTGTACCTTCAAAGGCTATGGATCAGTGGCCTGCATGGGTCTAGGAGAAAGGTACGGTGTCGGTTGTCTGGGAAAGGAGTGGTACGCATGTACCTTATCTGGTCTGGGTGTCCACCTAAGGGTACGCGTGGACCATACAGTGGGCGGCCGTCCTTTGGTTCTTGGACGGCCATTGTACGGGCGCCCTAGTAAGTGTGTACGGACCAAATTTTGGGACGGGGTACCCAAATTTGGAACGCCCACCTCGATTTGCGTGCCGGACCGCCCCGGGGCGAAAATTTTTTTTGTCCGGGAGGTTCTCCTGGTCGCAGGGGTTCAGACCGTTTGTCAATCAGACGTGTGGTCGTGCATTTATTAAGGTTTAAAGGTCGCCGTTTTTTACTAAAATGATTGAAATTAGCGTATAGGCTTGATCCGGTGTCCGTTTTGGATGCTGTAAAATCCTATATTAGGGTAAAATCGCACGCAGATTCCAAATTTGGGCTCAAAATTTGAAGATTCTAAGTAGAAATGACTCAAATAATAAAATCATTGATATTTATACCATAAAAACTCATAATTACATGGACATTTCTTTATTAGTGAAGATGGGTACATTACATCCTTCCCCCCTTAAAGAAATCGAGATTTCCTCATCTCATCATGAATTGGGGGTAATCCTTTAAGAGTGTAGCTTCATCTTCCCAAGTTGCATCCTCTTCAGGGTAATCTTTCCACTGAACTAGATGTTCTACAAGAGTTCTATTTCGGAGTTGCCTTTCCCTAGAATCTATGATGCTACTGGGCTGTAATTCAAGGACTCCTTGAGTAGGGATTACAACTTGTTCATCATCAAGAATATGATCGAGACTGGGGACATATGGTTTTAACAAACTTACATGAAATACATTATGGACTTTGATATGGGCTGGGAGTTGGAGTTTATAGGCACTTTTACCTAGACACTTGATAACTGTATAAGGACCACAATACCTAGGGCTGAGCTTCTTATATTTCCCAAGTGATAGAGAACTTCGTTTGGGTCGCACTCGTAGAAGAACTTTGTCTCCTTCCTTGAAGATCCTTTCAGACCTCTTGTTGTCAGCATAATGCTTTTGTCGATCTTGGGCAGCTTTAATATCCTTTTGGATAGCCTTGGTTTGTTCCTCCATTTCTTCGAGCATTTTCCTGGATGCCTCAACTCTTATGGTTGGATCAGAGAAATTTAGAGGAGACAGGCATTCTTGCCCATAGAGTGCCTTGAATGGTGACATTCCTATGCTTTGATGATAAGATGTATTGTAGGCAAATTCTACCAGAGGAAGGTATTGAATCCACCTTCTTGGTTCCCGTCCACAATATGCTCTGAGAATGTCTTCAATTACTTGATTGACTCTCTCAGTCTGGCCATCGGTCTCTGGATGATAAGCTGTGCTAAAGCAAAGTTGAGTTCCCAGAGCTTGAAATAAAGACTGCCAGAATTTTGAGGTGAAGTCAGAATCCCGATCACTTACTATCCTTTTTGGGAGACCATGAAGTTTGAGGACTTCCTTGATGAATATTCGAGCAACATCAGAAGCTTTGAATGACTTCTTTGCTGGTATAAGGTGAGCTACTTTGGTAAGTAAGTCCACTACTACTAGAATGGAGTCATATCCTCCTTGAACAGTGGGGAGACTTGTGACAAAATCCATACTAATGCACTCCCACTTCATTTGGGGAATATCTAATGGTTGAAGTTTTCCAGGCATCTTGACCCTTTCAGCTTTGATCCTTTGGCATGAGAGACATTGCTTCAAGTACCGAAGCACATCATTTTTCAAGCCTGCCCAATGAAAGCTCCTTCTTACAGCATTTACAGTTTTTGCATAACCTGGGTGTGTCCTACAGCAGGGCTATCATGAGCTTCATGGAGGATTAGTTTCTTTAAAGCAGGATCCTTAGGGATACATAGCCTGTGATTGAAGTAGAGGCTTCCTTCATGAGTGGAGTATCCCTTGATTAGATTCTTCTCTTTCTCTGAATGTCCCCCTTCTTCTACTAATTTTTTGATCCTCTGATAATCTGGATCATGAGATGAGACTTCTTCTACCTTGACCAGTGTGGGACTATTTGGCATTGAAACTGCATTCAAGAAAGATTTGCGGCTAAGTGCATCTGCTACCACATTATCTTTCCCAAGGCGGAATTTGATGTCGAAATCATATTCTTGTAGAATTTCAATCCATCTCCTTTGCCGCATGTTGAGGTTAGGCTGGGTGAAGATCCACTTTAGACTTTTGTGGTCAGCTGGAATTTGCCTCCCAAGAGATAATGTCTCCATAATTTGAGGCAATGAACAACTGCTAAGAGCTCCAAATCATGGGTGGCATAGTTTGCTTCATATTGCTTCAGCTTGTGGGAAGTATAAGCGACTGGTCTTCCTTCTTGGCCTAAGACACCACCAAGTGCTAGACTACTAGCATCGGCAACCACTTCAAATTCCTTGGAGAAATCAGGAAGCTTTAAGACTGGGGTAGAAGTAATAATGACTTTCAGCTGATCAAAGCTGTTTTGATGGATTGGCAGCCACACTATTTTGCAATCCTTCTTAAGAAGATCTGTCAAGGGTGTAGCTACCAAGGCATAATCTTTGATAAAAATCCTATACCAACCCGTGATTCCCAAGAACCCACGAATTTCACGAACTGATTTAGGGGGTGGCCATTCTAGAATATCCTTGACCTTGGCAGGGTCTACTGAGATGCCATCTTTGGAGACGATGAATCCAAGATACTCAATTTGATGAGTAAAGAAGGTACATTTGCTCTTCTTGGCATAGAGTTTGTGTCTGCGCAGCAATTGCAGAACTCTACGCACATGCTCCTCATGCTCTTCCATTGATTTGGAGTAGATTAAGATGTCATCAAAGAAAACAAGCACAAATTCATCCAGGTAAGGACGAAATATATCTTGCATTAGGCGGTTGAAGGTTGCAGGAGCATTGGTTAACCCGAATGACATTACAGTAAACTCATAGTGGCCATAACAGGTATTGAAGGCTGTTTTGGGTATATCTGCTTCCTTGACTTTGATCTGATAGTAACCAGACCTCAAATCTATTTCTGAGAAGACTTTGGCCCCATGAAGCCTGTCAAGAAGTTCATCGATGCGAGGGATAGGATACTTATTCTTGACAGTGACTTGATTGAGCCCTCGATAATCTATGCAGAGGCGGAGAGTCCCGTCCTTCTTTTTTTGGAAAAGAACAGCAGGTGCTCCCCAAGGAGAGCTACTGGGGCGTACAAATCCTTGTTCAATGAGTTGGGAAAGTTGCTCCTTAAGTTCAATGGCTTCAGGAAGGGACATTTTATAGGGAGTTTTTGAGATGGGTTGAGCTCCAGGGATCACCTCGATTTCATGGTCGACTTCTCGAGGAGGCGGTAACCCTGTAAGCTCGTCAGGGAAGATGTCAGAGAATTCTTGGAGCCAAGAGGGTTCTGTCTCCATACTAGGTTCAATGACTTTGTTGAGTTTGACTAAGAAAACTTGCTGACCCTTACGTGTTCCCTTGAGAAGATGTTTTGCCTTGACTACCCTAGACTTAGGTTTTCCTGTGATCCCCTGAACAGATATTACTTGGCCATGCTCATTTTCAAAAGTGATACTCCCTCGGTTACAATGAATGCTAGCTTTGTTTGTAATTAACCAATCCATCCCAAGGATTCCATCATAAATTCCTAGTGGCAAGACTCTAAAGTGACCATGACTTTGCTCATTACCCAGCTCAAAATCAAGGTTTCCTATAGAGTGGCGAGATACTACTTCTTTCCCACTAGCTAACTCTACAATCATTTTTCTAGCTGTTTTTTGACTCAAGTTTAATTTTTGCAAGCACCTAGGAGAAAGGAATGAATGGGTACTGCCACAATCAATCAAAAGCTGAAATGGCTTACCGTGATGAGTGGCGGGGGTTTGGATTACACCAAATTGTTTATTCGGACCTTGGTGTTCTACTGCCGCATGGACGGTGGCACGCTCTTCTTCAGCCGTTTCCAAGGTCAGTTCTTCACTTATAACACAGGCAGTTCTAGCAACTGCTCCTCCGCGGCCTCTGCCATGGCCACTGCCTCTTGCACCTTGGTGGGTAGGGGTTCCACGGCCTTGATTTCCTCTGTTACTTTGGGGAAATGATGTTGCCATCTTGGGACAGTTGGCTCTAAAGTGTCCCGGCTCATTGCACTCAAAACACAGAGGGCCTTCTCTGGAAGAAGCAGCATACGAGCGGGGGGCAAAAGAGTTGCCTTTGTCGCCCTCTGTTGTAGTAGGGAAAATTCTGTTGAGGTTTCTTGTAGGGTTGATCTCTAAGGTTTGCCTCAGGGTAAGATCTCTTTTGATTCTTCGGTTTGTTAGCCTTCATTTCTTTCACAAGGGGCTTTGCTCGTATGAGAGCATCCTGTAATGTGCTTGGCCTTATTGCTTCAAGGCGGGAATCTAGGGGTTCATTTAGCCCTTGGCAGAAACGAGCCACTTGCTGGGAAGTAGTCATAGCTGGGGCATACTTCCGAAGGGTAATAAATTTGGAATAGTAATCCTCAAGAGTTAAGCTGCACTGTCTAAGACTAAAAAACTCATTCATCTTTATGGATTCATGGGATGGAGGAAGATATCTTTCCTTCACTGCCTGCTTGATGTCTTCCCACGTTTGAGAATGTTCGGTGACTTCCTTGTCACGGCACCACTGTTTCCACTAGAGTTAAGCATCTCCAATGAGGCGAAACCGTGCAAGCATAGACTAATTTGCTACTCCAGTACCGGCAGCAGAGAAATAATCGTCCATCGCCTCAATCCAGACTTCAGCATCCTTCTCAACCTTTGAACTTCTCCTTTAAAGGAGGGAGGTTGCATTTGCTTGAGCAAGAGCTTCTTCTCCTGGGTATCGGTGTAAAGCGCATTGGGAAGTGGAGGGTGGTCGTCCTGGCCACCATTGTAAAAACAATTTTAAGATTACAAGATTCATATTTGCACAACGCTTAATTTTTGGAAAGTAAAACATTGAAATTATTTTATTTCCAAATATTTACAAGGACAAGTTTTATTACAAAGATCTGAGACTAATATAATTAGTCTTATTTGACATCAAGGGGAATTCCTAGGCTTGACTATGACATAAGGGTAGAGCGGTCCATATAGGTGAAATATGGGGGTTCCGCTGTAGTTTCTAAGACTCTAAAAACTGATGGTAAGGGTGGTAAACTCTAGATTGGGGTAGATCCCAACACCGCTACTCTATCAGCAGGTAAGACCTGCATCACTTTGTCATACACCCAACGATCCTGAGGTATGCGAACCCCATCTATAGTCACCGAGGTGTCGGCCCTGGGGGTACCGACGAACCAAAATAAGCGGATCATCTTCAGCTTCTCAATCCAACGAATCCGCTTAAGGTCGGTGGTGAGGTTCATCTGATCTGCTCGGATGAAGAAGTATCTCGGCCCACGACTTCGAATACGATGAGGGAGGGATATCTTCTCTAATATCTGCACCATGGTGTCGCGGAACTCGAAATTCGAGGAGTGACTAGCAGTCTCGAAGATGCATTGGAAAACTAGAAATTTGGAGTAGGCATCTTCCTCTTCCTACAATCATTCAAACATCAATTTAACTTATTTGTTTTAGTAGGATATCTTTACTAATTAGCATTACGTTAGGTGAAACATTTATTACAAAATAGTCCTTAAACTGCAATTCCTAGGAGCCAAACTTGCTCTGATACCAATTGTAAGGTTCCTCCCTTTAAAAATGGAAGAAACACTTAAGATAGTCCGCTAAGTCTTATCTTGGGAAAAATTTCCTGTTCATCGACACCTTGACCCTGTAGAGATTCAAGGATACGATTTATAGGTATGACCTAACTCTATCCCGCAGGGGGAGCGTGATCTTCTAAACATCAAATCACCCATAGGGCAATTGATCAAAAATTGGGCAACTACTAGACTTGATTTCTAGAGACAACGCTTTTTTCCTCATCTTTATGCAAGGCACAGTCGCTGGCCTAGTCTTCTAGAATAGAGTTGCCCAAGAACCTAACTATCTAACGTAGGGCTTTCACTTAATTTGTTGGAAAGCTACCCGACTAATCAGGTCCACCCATCCGTAGGATGGTGCCGTCAGGGCATTCCATCCTCTCGCTTTCCACCCTACTCACGCATCAACTTGTTTTCTAATTAATACTACCACACTGTTTGACATAAATAAACATATTCCTTAATTAAGACCCTTCTTCACAAGGTTCGTTAAAACAGCCTTCTTACACAATACAATCATACCAAAGACAAGATGTAATTATATAAAAAGTTTATACATGAATCCATTTCCATACAAGCCAAACCGGCTCTCTTATTCTTATTCTGCCGATGATCTAGAATTCGGCCTTCCAGCCTCTACATGCTGGGCAAAACCCTACGGGACCATACACCTCATCGTCGGCCCGCTGGCGAGGACTCAAGCCGGCCTGTCGCCCTCTCAGGCTCCATCGCTCGATCCTCCCGCCCCTCAGAGGGATGTCTGCACACTAGGGTGGGCTTATTTACCGCACTAGCCTGGGCCCTCAGAACTAGGCAGCCTCATAATCTCTCGCCTCAATCGGCGATCCTTATTCTCCCAAAGGTATGAGGGATACCTTGGGCCATTCCCGGGCTTTGCTAACGACGCCGCTCGGCTACACAAGCACGGAACGGAGTTAGCGTTGAAGCCAAAAAAAATCTTGAATTCTAAAGATAACAACTTCAATGCAATTTACTAAATATAGCATTCACAATTCATGAAGATAACAATTTCAATGCAATTTATCGAATACAACAAGTCTATTCACACAGGGGGGGGGGGGAGAAGAGTTAAGGACACTGGCCCTTAGCAAGAGGAGGATGGAGGAAAATTGGCTTATCTGAAAAGAGCCAAATGAGGGGGTGTGAGAGGGGTGGCTACAAGGGTGGCTGTACTTGTAGCAAGTACGCTACACAGGGACGGACAGCGGTACGGATGGCGGCACAACAGGGCATACGCTACACAGAAATGCGTGCCGACTGGGAAGCACCCCGGGGGTTTATATAGCTGAGGGGTGAGGGTACGGGCGTTGCGCAAAGCAAGGACGAAAGGACGGTGTACCTTCAAAGGCTATGGATCAGTGGCCTGCATGGGTCTAGGGGAAAGGTACGGTGTCGGTTGTCTGGGAAAGGAGTGGTATGCATGTACCTTATCTGGTCTGGGGGTGTCCACCTAAGGGTACGCGTGGACCATACAGTGGGCGGCCGTCCTTTGGTTCTTGGGCGGCCATTGTATGGGCGTCCTAGTAAGTGTGTACGGACCAAATTTTGGGGCGGGGTACCCAAATTTGGGACGCTCGCCTCGATTTGCGTACCGGACCACCCCGGGGGGCAAAAATTTTTTTTGTCCGGGAGATTCTCTTGGTCGCAGGGGTTCAGACCGTTCGTCAATCGGACGTGTGGTCGTGCATTTATTAAGGTTTAAAGGTCGCCGTTTTTTAACTAAAATGATTGAAATTAGCATATAGGCTTGATCCGGTGTCCGTTTTGGATGCTGTAAAATCTTATATTAGGGTAAAATCGCGCGCAGATTCTAAATTTGGGCTCAGAATTCGAAGATTCTAAGTAGAAATGACTCAAATAAAAAAATCATTGATATTTATATCATAAGAACTCATAATTACATGGACATTTCTTTATTAGTGAAGATGGATACATTACAGCTAGTAGGGTAGGCAAGGCTAGGGCCCAATGCCACCCTTAACAAGCACCCCAAGCAAGACACCCACATCTATTTCCATAAAGAGATAGGGTTTGGTGCATAATACAACCAAAATCATACAAGCACAGAGTGTCCAATGCTAAAGCCTACATAACAATAATTTTATGCTCATTGTTGCCAGTGCTATGGGAACCACGATATAATTCATTGTTGCTACCAAGGAGCAACCACTAGCCCTACCTCCAATACCAAATTCTTCTCAAACTAGCACATAATCAAGTGCCCATTCATCAAAATCCTAGATCGAGAGGTATGCACAAAATGCCACCAATGCCATACCCACCTCTGGTATGTAGCAAAGCTATTTTCGAGTAGCACATATACACAAGGGTTTAGGTCCATAGATCTTAGGCATGGGCTAGTGTGGACACATATTTTGAGTAAATGATTATATAAGTTACTTGGTGGGTAGCTTTTGTATTATTTGACATAATATGCGCATTTACCTTTTGGATCTAATAGCTTCTCATACAAGCTTTCATGGCTTTCTCCATGATCCTATGGCAACTCTAGGCATTAAGTTGTAAGCTACGAGGGCTCTAGCCAACCCATGTACCTTTCATTTTAATGGTATTTCTTGCTTAGATTGCTTGGTGTTTACTTAGGTTAACCCATGATTAAACCTTAATTTTGTCACTTTATAAACACTAATTTTTGCATAGTATTATAGTAAACTCTAGAATCAACATTTTCTTGAAAATCTTGAGGGATTTCTTGTTTTAATAAGGGATTTGTCAAAGATCTTTGGTCTTGTGAAAATCTTGATGTAGAAATCAAGAAGACTTGTTATTGTGCAAGTCTTTGGAGGATCTTGGAGTTCTGATTGCAAATCTTGATCAAGAAAGAGTGCAAAGTGGTATTTTTGTGTAAAATAAGCCTAGTAAGGGGTTGAAGTGCAAGAGTTGAAGTAAGTGCTCAATGTTTCATCCTTTCTACTATTCTTGCTAACTTCCTTAGAGAAGCATGAAAACTTAGGTTGCACAAAGGACAAAGTTGTTAGACATCAAGCAATTTATGTAGAGATTAAGCAAGTTTGGGACGTAATCAAGGTGACAAGTGGTAAAATATATCGTAATTTGATGATTGATTTATCTAAGTAGTTTCTTAATCAAGAAAATGGTTAACATCAATGGTTAGTACTAATTACTATGATCAATGTTAATCTTGGTGACACATTGACCTATGATCTTCATTGCAAAGCTACAACAATGGATTAACATATGTTAATGAAAGATTAAGGCTTGAAAAGGGATAAAACAGGTGGATAGCAAGCAGAATGTTTGATCATGAAGAGATTAAACATGTTTTAAGTTTTTTCAAGGGGATGAAATTTGGACTGAAAGAAGATTGTGGGTTTGAGATATTTATGATAGTTCTTTGACAAAACCAAGCAGTTCACAATAGATTGCAATAGTTAACAATAATTAAACTTCACAAGCTTGCCTAGTAATGTGCTATTAAGATTAGGGGATTGACCATAGAATGCATGTCAAAAGACCATTGCTAAGCTTGAGGGTGCTTATGGAACATCTTAGAGAAAAAATAATGCAGACACCCTTGTAGCAAGACAAGCATTAAAAACAAAGACAGCACAGCCTCATGGCACCACGGAGCTCTGGACTCTCTCCACAAATCCATTGGAGCGCAATGAAAGATAACACATTACACACATCCTTAGCAAAATGTGTATATTCTTGTTTACTGACTGCAAGCACTGCAGTGCAGTCAGGCAACTACAAAGAAAAGCTTGGCGATAGCAAGCAGTTTTAGCACCTTGCAAAGCCAACAAGAGCACACAGCAGAGACAATCCTGACAACGCCACAACTTTGACAAAGCGGCCCCCCTCAGTCTCTCTGAGCAAAAAAGGCACCATAGCCTTGGAAGGTGGCCTCCGTAGCAGTGAGGGTTTGTGGAAGAAGAAAAATTTATCACAAAGAGGCTTCAACCTTAGGGTTTTCAAAAAAAAAAACCCTTTTTTCACACTTTTCCCCATCTGCTTTCGGCCATTATAGTGGACACCAAGAAAGGATATTTACACACAATAGTGGGAATTAGTGCATTTTGGTGACTTGAGTGTGTATACATGCTTACACATAAGAATTATATGTCACTTGGAATATATGGTACTTGATTATGTGGCATATCTTTTGGATGCACATCTTGGTTTTGGCCTACACAGTGATTTTGTGTCAAGACTACTCGACATTCTGGTCATGAGTTATAGGATACCTTGGATGCCGGACTCGCACTATGGTTGCTGTTACACGTGTTGTGTATACCTCATGGTCATTTTGGTGTGAATGGATTCTTATACGTAACACTTTTTACCTTCTTGGAGGAAAGGTTTTTTCCTCATGTGACCACCCTCTTGGGCAAAGTGGTACTTAAGTACCTACAGAATTGTACTATCACTTTTGACATTGTCTTATCCAGAAGAACTACTGTTCTAGCTCTCTTGCACTCATAAGTCTCAATCTTTAGTTCTCTTGCTTTTGTAAGTCTCAATTTGTGTGTGTGCATGTGAGCTCAGTCCCCCTCAACCCAAGAGTTTGTATCAGAGCGGGTGAACGTCTGTGTTGGAGCTTGGAGCAAAGATGAAGCTATGGAATGTGTTGGAGCTTGGAGCAAAGTTGAAGCACACTTCCCCGCCACTCTCCTTACTCATACTTTGCTCTGTATTGTGTATTTTTGGGATAGCATAATGGCAATAAGCATGCTCGCCGCCGCCAAGGATAAGTTGGATGGCACCAACTATCCTCATGATGTATTAGTGGCAAAACAGCGTTGGGCCTATGTATCAACTTTGGCTTCTTCTGAAGTGCGTCCTCTTTCAGGAGCACCATCTGAGACTACCAATGCTTGAAGTGAACTATTTTTTTTCAGTTTCCCTTGCATCTCCTCCATAGGAGCAAGCCAAGATGGATGGAAAGGATGCACAAGCACATGCATTGATTGCCTTATCATGTAAGAGTCACATCATCCCACGCATCAAGTCATGTCCTTTGGCTAAACAGGCATAGGATGTACTTGCTTCTTTGTATTAGGTGCGCAATGAGGTGGGTGTGGCTTATCTTAAAAAATATTTAGAGATGTGGATGACACAGGGTGATTCAGTTGATGCTTAAATCATGAGGATCAAAGACCTTAAGGAGTAGCTAGCAAACATAGATGAGATCAATGCCGCTAATTCACTATAAGAATATAGCACAATGGAAAGATAGATATGGCAAGCTAGACAGATTGCCATCTAACATTGAGCATTTTCTAACATTTGCTTATATCCATAGTTTTTGGTGGATTGCCAGATTCTTTATAGAAGTTTGCTACTACCCTTCATTTGGTTGCCAAGGGCAATGCTAACTTATACTCATTTGATTTGTTGGTGTCCCTATTGCTACATGAGGAACAATCCCGAGTAAACCAGTCAAGAATGGTTTTTGGAGATTAGGCTTTTATTGTCTCACATAAAGGTAAGGGTAAGTTAGGAAACACATCAGCCACGCTGCCAAGTCACAGATAGCGCATTAGGTGCTGTGAAGAATAAGTCAACAAATATCTCAATCTGATTGGGCATTTATGGTTGCATGTGCTTATGATCCTTCCAAGCACATGGAATCCATTTCAGTGGTAGAATCGAAACATGCTTGGTACTTTGGTAGTGGTGCTTCTAAGCACATTACCTCATGCAGAGGGTTGTTTGTCTCTTTTATGAGATGCATCTAAGGTGGGCATCATTGTGTGCATCAATAATGCTTCATATGACATCAAAGGCATTTGGTAAAATTCTCCTACTTGTAGTGAATAGAGATGTCATTACTCTCAAGGATGATTTTTATGTACCTAGCATTAAGAAACATCTCATTTCGGTTTTAGGAAATTGCACAGGCAAGCTTTATTTATGGATAATAGATGCACACAGTGCATGATTATCGAGGGGACGAAGGAGATATCATTGTCATTATACTAGTACATTATACCATGGCGTATATAAGCTAGATGTCTATGAGAGGAGTGTATGAAACTACAATTATAACTGTTGACATAGAGTTGTGGCATGCTCAGTTTGGTCATTTAAACTTTAACAATTTACTTCATTTCAAGAGGGCCCAGGGTGTTCACTCTTCAAAAATGTATGATATCATGTGAGTTAACCGAAGAGATATTTTTAAATCATGCCATATACAATGTATACAAGGGGTATATTTATACTTTGTAGTATTTATACATAGGGGGTCTAATGTATACATACATTAGACCCTTTTATAAAAAGGAGTTTGTTTACAATAGGGGGTCCTTTAAAAAAAATGTAAAAAGAGGGTTTATATGTAGGGCCCTAAACGCACATGATATGGACATCTCTTGAAGGGTTACTACCTTGGGCAAAAGGTATGACATGGTGGAGACATGGTTCATGCCTTGTCGTCAAACATGTATCTGAAGATTGCATACTTGGCAAAATGCAACGGACCTCATTTCCCAAGGATGGATCAATGGGAGCTGCCTGTAAATTGCAGCTTGTCCATAGTGATGTATGTAGTCCTATGTGAATCCTACCTATCAGGGGCTATCTATACTTTACTACATTGATGATGTTACTATTATGGGCTACCGCACCTCTCCCAAGAGGGAACTCCACAGATCCACAGTTGGAAGAAGCAATAGACAACAACTATTGATGGGTACTTACTAGTGCTTCGAGATCACGTCCCTTGAGGCTCTCCAAGCTTGCTTTTAGAAGCTCCACTCCTCCAATATCAACCTCCACGATGTCACTGTGGAATCGGTCACACCACAATGCAAGGAAATCTTCCTCTCACTCTCCCACGCGCATGCATAGAAGAGGAACATGCAATAGAGTACACACACACACACTCTCTCTCTCTCTCTCTCAAGACAAACCAAGAGCTCTCATAGCACAAAGAGGGATTGTGTCTTTCCATTATGAGAAATTGCCTTATATAGAATTGGCCCTTATTCATACTTGGGCGCCCAAAACTTACTAACTAAAGCCTTGGCTGGCTATGAAAAGATGCAGGGGGGAAGAGAGCTTGAGCTCTTGCAAGCACACACACACTCACAAAACCCTAATAGAGAACACACAAGGTGAGAGGCTGAAAATCTTCTTCTTCTTCACTCAAGAGTACACACAATATGAAAGGTACTCAACCAAATACATACAAGGGTTCTCTATAGTGTGAACCCAACTAAATGAGCTGGCGCTATAACTATGCCAGTCTCTAGAATGGCTGTCACACAACCTGTCATCCCACTGGCCGCATATCACCCAAGATCTCACCAACCATGCCAGTGGTGTAAGTGTGGGGCCTATCCCCCAGGCGGGTCATCAGTATCCACCGCCTCACTAGACGAGCTCGATATCTCAACACTCCCCCTCGAGCTCAACTCCATCTCATGTACACCAAGTGAAGCCCTGAATCTGCGGAGCTTCTCTGTACCCAATGCTTTGGTGAAGATGTCAGCTACCTGATCCTGTGTGCTGACATATACAAGGTCAAGGTCTCCTGCCAAGACCTTCTCTCTGACAAAATGGTAATGGACCTCTATATGCTTCGTGCGAGCATGAAAAACTGGGTTCCTGGCCAACTGTATACTGCTAATGTTGTCACAGAAAATGACAACTTGTCTATCCACTGATAGACCCAAATCTGCAAGTAGCTTTCTCAACCAAGCTACCTCACATGCTGCCATAGCAGCTCCTCTATACTCGGCCTATGTACTGGTGGATAGAGCAACCGTAGGCTGCTTCTTGCTGCTCCCAGTCACAGCAGCACTCCCCAAAGAAAACATAAAGCCACTGGTAGATCTTCTATCTGAGATACTACCAGCCCAATCAGCATCTGTGTACCCATGTACACATATCTCTGTCCTAGTCTCATAAAATAGTCCACACTGCAAAGTAGACCTCACATACCTCAGTATGCTTCTGACTGCATCCAAATGCAGTTTCCGTGGAACCTGCATAAACAGACTCACCAACCCAACAGCATAGCTCAAATCTGGTCTGGTGATCGTCATGTAGATCAAACTTCCTACTATGCACCTATACATAGTAGGATCCTCCAAGATCTCTCCTGAATCTGCACTCAACTTGCCATTCTGATCCAATGGCACGAAAATAGGCTTACAGCTTGTCATACCATACTTGGACAACATGTCCAAGCCATACTGTCTCTGCAGTAATCCAATACCATGTGGTGTCCTAATCACCTCAATGCCCAAGAAATATCTGAGCTCCCCCAGATCCTTCATCTCGAACTTCTGTCTAAGCAAGATCTTTACATCAAAGATCTCTGCATCATGGTCCCCCGTAATGATCAAGTCATCTACATAGATGACAACAAGCACAACCCCTCTATCACCATGTCTCACATACAGTGAGAAATCTGCATTGGCTACATGAAAGCCAATAGTGACAAGATATTCAGAGATCTTGTTAGACCATGCTCTTGGTGCTTGTTTTAAGCCATACAAGGCTGTATGGCTTTCTTCAACCTGCAAACATGCTCGGGGTGACCCACATCCTCATAACCAGGTGGCTGCAACATATACACCTCTTCTTGCAAATCCCCATGCAAGAATGCATTCTTTACATCCATCTGATGTAAAGACCATTGCTTTGACGCAGCCACTGCTATCACAACTCTCACTGTTGCCATCTTGGCAACTGGGCTGAAAGTTTCCTCATAATCAATGCCATATGTCTGCGCATACCCTTTGGCTACCAACCTAGCCTTATACCTGTTTATGCTTCCATCACTGTTATGTTTTACTTTGTACACCCACTTGCATCCAATGGCTTTCTTGCCTTCAGGCAATTGCACTAAATCCCAAGTCTCATTTCCATATAGTGCATCCATCTCCTCATCCATAGCTTTCTCCCAACACACATTTTCAACAGCCTCATCAATGCATATGGGCTCTACAACCTGCACAACCTTTGCCATATATGCATAGTGATGTGCCACATAACCATCATAGGTAAACCTCTACACAGGGTTTTTCACTCTCCCAGATCTTCGCAACTTTTCATTCATGGCTTCCATAGCCTTCTTTACACCAGGTGTTCTCATAGCTGGGATCCCAAGCTCCTCGTCAAGGCTCATATCTAAGCCACTAGACTCTCCATCAACATGAGAATGCCGTGCAGAAATGTCAGGCATACCAAGGGGCTCAACCACTTTCTCTTTTCCTTTACATGATGTACTAATCACATTTGCAGGACTGGTATTATGACGCAGCCTGTCACTCCATGGTCTATCAACAGACCCACTAGATGAGGACTCTCCTGGTCCACTCAAAGACTGTGATTGCTGACCTGCATTCTGTGCAACCACACTTCCACTGACATCAGCCCTAACAGCTTCTTTTTCAGCAGCATACTAGCTGCTCATCTCATCAAAGACAACATCCCTGCTTACCCTCAACTCACGTGTAGCAGGGTTATAACACCTGTATCCCTTTTGCTCTCAAGGGAATATCCAATAAATACACATTTTTCAGCTTTTGGATCCAACTTAGTTCTTAGCTCATCTGGCACATGCACATATGCAATGCATCCAAAAACTTTCAGATGAGACAAATCAGGTTTTCTGCCAGTAAACCTCTCCTCTGGAGTTACATCATGTAAGCTAAGTTGGGCATCAGGGCTCGTGAGGATATGGCACATATGGTTGCCGCCTCGATTCCATGGTTGAGTAGGCCTCTAGCAAGATTCTTCTTGTTGGCTCAAAAGGTGTAATCTACATCAGCACTTTGAACATCAATTTGGGCTTTAGGAGAGGATTCCCTGCTTGAATGAGGCCCTCGTATTCTACAGTTGATAAGGACTCAATGACATTTTTATTAGTAAAAGCTTGTAAATAATCACGAGGAGGTAGATTATGTACCTCATCAAGCTATCATGGTGGAGATAGAGTAGTTGTTGGAATCTCCTCGGGGTCGAGAGGGTTAGTGGGGAATTCAACAAGGGTTAAAGAGTAACAAGAGAATATACAATTTGCCTCAATTTTGTTAGTAGAAGAGACACTATGAAAGGGATTTAGTAGTTTACTGGAAAGAGAAGTAAATGTAGGGTAAGTTACGGAGGTTGAGGGTCCTGGGGTATCTTCTTGACCTTCCCCTGAACTAGGTGGAGGCTGAGGGGGTTTCACAGTCTTCATAAATTCATGAAGGTCAGGGATTTCTTCTAGGGCTATAGTGGGATATGCAGTATGTTCATGATCAAAATGACAATTAACATTAATAAGCATGGCCTCGAGATGTTTATGTGTCTTTTTATAGAGTTTTATGATACCCAGGGGATGATACAAGGCTAGTTCAGAAAGATTTAGATACTGATGTATGTCATAAAATTCAACCCACCCATGGCTAATAATCCATTGGTAGCTTCTAGCAACCTCGTAGTGGCTCGTGTGGATGGCATGTCTTCTTGCATAAATAGGTTGAGTTTGTCAACACTATCATCTAGAATGACAGACTATTGTCCCCACCAACTACGAAGGTTGAGCACTATGGGGTGTAACTTAAAAATAAATATGTCACCTCGTAATATCCCCACTACCAGAGTTGGGTCTGCGTCCCTTTTCGTATTTTGATGTATGAGGGTGAGATCCCCTAAACTGAGGTCTTTTGTTAGAGTTTGAGGAGGGGCCCGAGGAGTCACCACGGGCAAAGAGCTTATCTGCGAAGCACGCTGTGTGATGTTTTGTGGAAACCTCCAACTCAACTTGTACATGTGTACATGAGTGTTGTTCGTGTTGTGGTGAAGTCGTGGGAGCACCCATTGACTTGGTGTGGGCATCGTGGATGCAGCAGTCAGGCTTTTGGTGTTGATGGCTCGTATGTGTGCGGCCGTTTGGTTTGTGCGGGCACGTCAAAATACAAGTGGGCATTTGGGAGGTTGTGTTGAAGTGTGTGGAGCATCGGTGAGCAATTGGTGAGTTGGCCTTTAGTTTGGTGTGAAAAGGAGAGTATGGCCATTTTGTAGGCCTTGGGAATAAAATATATATAATATTAATGTGCCAGCTGGTAAGGGCGTGGAAGTACGAGGGGCTGCCAACGCATGCTTCTGGAAGCAGGTGATCGTGGAGTCGGCGCCAGCTGCAAAAACGAAAAAGTGGAAGGGGGTGGTTGCTGCGCAGGGGAGACGAGTAGAGAGTTAGGGAACTCTCTGGGTCTCGTGAGAGTGGAGGAACTGGTGCAGCCGCGGGTGTGGTTGCAGTGAAGGTGTGGAGGGCTGCAGAGGAACAGCGGGGAGAGGAGTGGACACAGAGACGGGGGGCAGGAGGCCACCGCTGTGTGTGTGCGAGGACTGCGAGCAGACGACGGGGAGGAGGCCCCCGGGTGTGTTAAAGTGTGAGGCTGCAGGAAGCGCAGCCAGGTGGCAGCTGGGAGCAGCGGGGAGAGAAGTGACACAGAGACGGGGGGCAGGAGGCCACCGCTGTGTGTGTGGAGAAGGCGGGGAGCCGGCAGATAGAGAGAGCCCCGTGTGTCTTCTGGCGTGTGGGCTGCAAGCGTTGAGGAGCGCAGCTGGAGGCGGAGATACGAGACTCTCTGGGAGAGTGCGAGGACAGAGCCCCGGAAGTGGTTGCTATGTGGAGGCTGCAGGCGAAGTGCAGCTAGGCGTAACTGAGGTTGGCTGAAGAGAACTGACGTGTGGAGCTAGACGTAGGAAGGCGTAGCTGCAGCGATAAAGTGTGGGGGAGAGGGGGTGGTCTTTAAGGGTGTGTGGTTGGAGAGGCCGCCTCTGAGAAAGGGCAGCAAGGCAGAGAGTGAGTGCTGGGTTGTTGCCTGAGGAAAAAAGCAGAGTGGTAGGTGACTTGAGCTGAAGACGGGCTGGTGAAGTGCTGAAGAAGCCGACGGGTAGGCGAGGAGCAAAGAAAGAAAGATTGTGGTCGTGGAGCCACACGTGTGTGTGAGGGTTAGCATTGCAGAGGCAAAACAGGCTGGCGCAGCTTAATCTTCGTGTGTTCATAGCTGCAGATAGAGAAAGCTGTGAAGGAAAGTGTGGGGAGCCGCCAAAGAAGGGCAGAGGCCGAGAGCAGTGGCTGGTTTTGGTTTGCCTTGAGGCCTGGCAGTGAGCTAGTGTAGCAGAGAGGACCTCAGCTGAGGTGCAGAGCAGAGAGTGCAGAGGTCGATTGCAGAGAAGCAAGGAGCGAAGGGATTGGGAGCGACCAGGAGCTGGAGAGGGCTGATTGCCAGCGGCGGGTGCTGGGTGTAGCTGGTGTCTGGGATATCTTGGGATATCCGACTCTGTAAAGGTCAAGGTCTTTTCTGAAATATGAGTCTTGTTCATGCTCTCTGGTCTGGTGTTCTGGTGTGTTTGCATGCGTGTGTGGAAGTGTGGCATGCTATAAGGGCGTAGACAGCTCTACCGCTTCCGTGCCATCACTTTTTGGTGCCTCCACAGAGGAGCAGATTTCCTCTGGTTTGTGAAAGAGAAAAAGGGCTGTGTGAAGCGAGATTTGGAAATGGCTCAGGATTTTCCGGAGTATTGGGGATTGCCACAGGAAAATGCAACCAGGTTTCTGGAGAAAATGGAGTTTACAGCTTTGATGAAAGACAGGGCAACCCCGGAGATCCTTTCTCGGATTTTGGCTTATTGCTTGCAGGGTGATGCAAAAGTATGGCTGCAGATGTTTGTGACTGCACACAGGAATGTTCATCGACAGGATCCTGAATACCGTGTAGTCAGAGCTGCCTTTTTGGCACAGTTTGTCTAGGTGAAGAGTCCGAATGAAGTGTGGAAGGAGTTGTGTAACATTCAGCAGAAGGATGGTCAGGATGTGGATCAGTATCTGATTGAGTTTGGTAGACTGTGGAGTCTATGGTGTGAGGCTCTGATTCCTGAAGTACCCCCGCAGATGATTAAGAGGGAGCGGTTTGTGGCAGGTCTGGAGCCAACGATCCGACTGAAGGTGGAGCTGAAGAACCTGGATAGCTTTGAGGAGGCTGTCAGAGTTGCTCGTGAGAAGGAGTGGAGGGTGAAGCGTCTGAGGCAGATGGGAATGCGGGAAGAGCCGAAGAGATTTGTGAAGGTGCCACAGATTGAGAGTATGCATCCTGGAAGAAAAGCTGCTGTTGTTCCTAGGCAGGAGGACTCATTGAAAAGGGAGGTGCATGAAGCTGTGGAGCTCATGAAATCTTTAAGTGTGAATTGGATAGAGCCCACAGGAAAAGGAAGAGGCATAGGTGACATGGGAAAGAAGACTGATGCATCATCTGGTTTTGGAGGAAATTCAGCAGATATTGGAAGAGAGAGAGGGTATCTGTGTGATGTGCAATGCCGGAATTGTGGTGAGTGGGGTCATATTAGTCCGCAGTGTGAGAGACCAGCCAAAGCTAATAGTGGAATATATCAATTGCCTATGGGAATGAGTGATAGGGTGAGTGGCCCTAATATGCAGGTGAAAGATGCAATTCAGCCCAGTGTTTGTGAAGCCCATAAGGTCACATTTGGAGAGCAGGGTATGGGACAGATTAGCCTGTTGGGAATGGAGAAGGATGAGGTTTCTGGAATCATACCTGAAGAGCTTTCAAGAGGTGAGGAGGAGGAGGATGGGAGTATGGATGATGTTGTGGATTGTGAACAGGTGCCAGTACTTCAGCCAGTCAAGGTGGAGTGTGATGATCAAGGTGTTACTAATGAAGATGCTGTGGATGGAGCCCGTATGGATGATCCGGGTGATGAGTTGGATATTGCAGCCTGTGGTGAGAGTGTGGATGATGAGCTGGACAGTGTACTTGATAGTGCACTGGATGATCTGTTGGAGATGGCTTCCTTGGAGAAGAGTGCTTGCATGCCAGTTGTGCAGCAGGAAGAGAGTGGCGGTGTGATGGATGGTGAGCTGGATGCTCCTTTGGTTGATGGTGCGATAGATTTCGCAGGTGTGGATGCTGAACATAAGGTGTGTGTTCCTTGTCATGCCCAAGAGAATGAGGTGGTTGTGAGTGGTGAGGATGCATGTGAGGCTATTGTTGTTGGTCAGGGGGACCAAGATGCTTTGCCTGGGGGTTTGGGGAGCTTAGACATGGTAGGGATGCCTGTGCAAGATGTGGAGAATCTTGCAGGATCGCCAATGGTCTTGAAGCTGGAGAAACTGCAGGAAAGCGACAATGATGAGTCTACAGTGCACGAGGTTACTGTGTGTGATGTTGATGGGCTGAAGGGAAGTGAGTGTATGGTGGACACACCGCATGTGGATGCTCAGCATATGGATGAGTGGTTTGGTTATAGTTCGAGTCTGGCAGATTGCCCAGAGGAAGGGTTGGAAGCCAGTGATGTGGGCTGCAAGTTGGATTGTGACCATGAGATGGGGGTTGATGATGAGATGAGTGTTATTTCGGTATTTGACTACGGGTGGGAGTCAGATGTGTCCGAGGGGAGTAGAGGTGAGGAGTGGTTATCTCTTGTGAGTTGGTATGGAGGAAGTGTGACAGTGAACGGTGCTGATGCCATGTATGAAGAGCCAAGGGGGTTGCTGAAAGCGGAAGGCTATGATAGGGTGTATCAATGGTTGTCTGATGGAGGGGAATGTCTGAAGGACTGGAAGGAAGATGCACCGAGGTTTTTGTTTGATCCAGGGGGATAAGTGGTTACTGTTAGTGCAGCTGCTGGACATAAATGTCTCAGCAGAAGAAAGGGGGTTGCTAAATATGTGTGATGTTTTGTGGAAACCTCCAACTCAACTTGTACATGTGTACATGAGTGTTGTTCGTGTTGTGGTGAAGTCGTGGGAGCACCCATTGACTTGGTGTGGGCATCGTGGTTGCAGCAGTCAGGCTTTTGGTGTTGATGGCTCGTATGTGTGCGGCCGTTTGGTTTGTGCGGGCACGTCAAAATACAAGTGGGCATTTGGGAGGTTGTGTTGAAGTGTGTGGAGCATCGATGAGCAATTGGTGAGCTGGCCTTTAGTTTGGTGTGAAAAGGAGAGTATGGCCATTTTGTAGGCCTTGGGAATAAAATATATATAATATTAATGTGCCAGCTGGTAAGGGCGTGGAAGTACGAGGGGCTGCCAACGCATGCTTCTGGAAGCAGGTGATCGTGGAGTCGGCGCCAGCTGCAAAAACGAAAAAGTGGAAGGGGGTGGTTGCTGCGCAGGGGAGACGAGTAGAGAGTTAGGGAACTCTCTGGGTCTCGTGAGAGTGGAGGAACTGGTGCAGCCGCGGGTGTGGTTGCAGTGAAGGTGTGGAGGGCTGCAGAGGAACAGCGGGGAGAGGAGTGGACACAGAGACGGGGGGCAGGAGGCCACCGCTGTGTGTGTGCGAGGACTGCGAGCAGACGACGGGGAGGAGGCCCCCGGGTGTGTTAAAGTGTGAGGCTGCAGGAAGCGCAGCCAGGTGGCAGCTGGGAGCAGCGGGGAGAGAAGTGACACAGAGACGGGGGGCAGGAGGCCACCACTGTGTGTGTGGAGAAGGCGGGGAGCCGACAGATAGAGAGAGCCCCGTGTGTCTTCTGGCGTGTGGGCTGCAAGCGTTGAGGAGCGCAGCTGGAGGCGGAGATACGAGACTCTCTGGGAGAGTGCGAGGACAGAGCCCCGGAAGTGGTTGCTATGTGGAGGCTGCAGGCGAAGTGCAGCTAGGCGTAACTGAGGTTGGCTGAAGAGAACTGACGTGTGGAGCTAGACGTAGGAAGGCGTAGCTGCAGCGATAAAGTGTGGGGGAGAGGGGGTGGTCTTTAAGGGTGTGTGGTTGGAGAGGCCGCCTCTGAGAAAGGGCAGCAAGGCAGAGAGTGAGTGCTGGGTCGTTGCCTGAGGAAAAAAGCAGAGTGGTAGGTGACTTGAGCTGAAGACGGGCTGGTGAAGTGCTGAAGAAGCCGACGGGTAGGCGAGGAGCAAAGAAAGAAAGATTGTGGTCGTGGAGCCACACGTGTGTGTGAGGGTTAGCATTGCAGAGGCAAAACAGGCTGGCGCAGCTTAATCTTCGTGTGTTCATAGCTGCAGATAGAGAAAGCTGTGAAGGAAAGTGTGGGGAGCCGCCAAAGAAGGGCAGAGGCCGAGAGCAGTGGCTGGTTTTGGTTTGCCTTGAGGCCTGGCAGTGAGCTGGTGTAGCAGAGAGGACCTCAGCTGAGGTGCAGAGCAGAGAGTGCAGAGGTCGATTGCAGAGAAGCAAGGAGCGAAGGGATTGGGAGCGACCAGGAGCTGGAGAGGGCTGATTGCGAGCGGGTGCTGGGTGTAGCTGGTGTCTGGGATATCTTGGGATATCCGACTCTGTAAAGGTCAAGGTCTTTTCTGAAATATGAGTCTTGTTCATGCTCTCTGGTCTGGTGTTCTGGTGTGTTTGCATGCGTGTGTGGAAGTGTGGCATGCTATAAGGGCGTAGACAGCTCTACCGCTTCCGTGCCATCAACGCTCGATGAGTTGACGTAGTTCATCGGATCGGCCTTCCCTTTGAGGTCGTTGTTGGAGTGCTAGCCTTCGCTCTAGTTCTTGGATCCTGGTATCTTTTTCATTGAGAAGCATGGAGATAGCTGCCTCATGTACTTAGCGACTACTAGTTCTGTATATCTTCTTTTAGCTTCCTCTTGGGCTATCCTAGAGGTGGTGGCATGAGCATGAGCCTCCACGACTTGCTTTAGAGGCTATGCCAAGGTTAAGCTCTTGGTGAGTTGCTGGTTGACATGTTTGAGTACTTGTTGGTGGCTGACCAGCATCTGATCCATTTCTTATGTCTTGGAGCTGATAATCTCATTGAGGTTTCTCAGCTTCTCTGCGTGTGCCTTGTTTAGCTCTTCTCGTTCTTTCTGGAGGTTACTCACTTTATGTTACGAGGTAGCAAGTGCTTCCTTGAGCTCGTTAATTTGTTATGTATACCCTTCCTCTTTAGCTTAGAACGTGGCGTGTGCATCCCTTAGCTGTTGTGTGTGTTGTACCTCCTTCTCTTTGGTGTGCGCCACCTCCTTCTGGAGCTATTCCTTTGCTTGATCAACTTGAACTTTGAGCTCTTCATTTTCCTTGGTTGTTCTAACTATGGTCTTGCTTAATAGCCGATTGTGCGCTTCAATGGTTTGCATCCTTGCTTCCTGTTCTTTGGCTACCTTTAAGCTTTTAATGATGACTTCTTTGTGTGTGGCGTCGGCCAGCTAATTGATCTTTGAGAGCTTGTACCTAGTTAATTGTGTCTTAGATTTACTTACATAACTCTGCGTTTGTGCCATGCAGCATGAGTGGTTAACGAGTGGCAGCGCCATACCCTTTGTTCCTGTGACCATGTATTCGAACACTTTGAGGCTGAGCTATTTGATTCATGAAATTGGTGGGTAGCAACAGATCCAATCCTTCTATGCTCTCTTGGAGGAAAATACCTGTATCCGTGGGCATCTCCATATGGTCGAAGAAGGATCTTGCACCTTGGATGTTTTCAGAGTCCGATCTCCTTCTCTTACTTGGGTTGGGACCTTCTTTGATCCTTTTGCGCTTGTTGTTAGCCTCTAGCTCTTATTCTTCCCAAGCAGCTTTTGGATGTTGTGATGAGGCTTCTTTGTTCTCCTGTGTTACAATTCCTTGTGGCAATTGTTGTGCTCCCTATTCTTGGGGCGCACCTGTTTCACTTGAGGTTGGCAGATTTGAGGTTACTGGATCATGTAGAGGGGAAATATTTTTGAAAACCAAAGTGGCGGGGCTGGAAGGTGGTGTTGGGAGTACTGACTCTGGAACCATGAATTTTGAGGACAATTTTTCTATGAAACTTGTGCTTTCAATTTCCAATTGGGGTTCAAGGGTGGTGGTTCCTTCAATGGTGTTTGGTGTTCTGCCTGCCAGCACTACCCTGATAGGAAGCAATGTCCTTGGCCACCTCGTCTTCCAAGCGCTTGGTCTCAATGTCCACTTGCTGGAGGATTCCTCTCATATGTTTGGGTTTCCGTGGCTTCTTACCTTCCTTGTTGTTGGCAATTTCCTATACAAGTTCCTTTGTATCCTTAAGGACAACTTGTCCTTGCTGTAGTTCTTTTGTTAGGTTTGTAGGAATCTCCATGACCCCTTATTGTTGTTGGGCATGCGATATTAGGATTTTGCCAGCATGGCTAAGGCCCTTCGTGTGAGGAGGTAGGGGTTACACACCTTTGACTGGTGAGACTCGAGGTAGTTTTCCATCTCCTTATGGATAAACCATGCCCTATCCTGTGTTTTCTCCTCGTGCACCTTTGTGATTCTATGAAGAGGGGGATATTGTTGTATCTATACATTAGTTTTACCTGCAAGACCATCGACATTGCTCGACAGACTCATTCATCGACTTCTTCCCTAATGTTTTCATATTCAGCTCCATTTAAATTATATGAAATCTTCTTTAGCATGTCTTCCATTGGCATTTGATCTATGGGAAGAACATGTGATGGAGGGGAGCAATTGCAGTGCCTCTCGTATCATTCCCTCGATGATGTGTACATGTTATGTAGATCCATCCGGCTTTGTTATTGTTCCCCTTTTTGTATTCCTGTCATACGATTTGAGAAATTCTGCACAGAGTGATTGGCGCAGTACCTCTGCCATCTTGCCCAGTCCCACCTTTTCTAGCTTATACTTTATATCTTTGTCCTCAAGAATCTTGAGGTACTCAGGGCTATGGTATTGGAAGAGGATATTTCCTTGATCCATTTGGATGTCTGCCTTGAGCATTGTCACCTTTAAATCCTATGCATAAGGACCAAGATATGTCAGCTTAGTGCCTTATGGTGCTTGCTTATTGCATAAGGACCAAGATATGTCAGCTTAGTGCCTTATGGTGCTCGCTTATTTTTTGCGACCGTGCGATGATCTTGTAGCGCTGGCTTGAGTCATAGCCGGGTTCCCTTAAAACTATAGGTCAGAATTTTCCAAGGATGCCATCTGTAACATTACCAATAAAGCATCAGTCATAGTTGACTGGTAGGAGCTCGTGTGAGAGTGGTGCGTTAATCAGTGACGTATCATGGGAAGAGTGCTAGCAAGGTGAGCAACAATAATAATGGAGTGATGTGGTGAATTAGCAAGGTAACTACGCAAATTAGTTTGTGCCATGAAACAGAGTACTGTAGTTCACAATGTGAAATTGCAGCTTGCATTTCATGACATGAAGGTGGTAGTAGGTGTGGAATGGTTAATTCGTGAAAGGTTAAGTCGTGAAATGCTAATTCATGAGAGGTTAACCCATGAAAAGTTAACTCATGAAAGGTCAACCTGTGAAAGGTTGAGTCGTGAGAGGCTAACCCGTAAGGGTTAACCCATGAAAGGTTAACGCGTGAAATGTTAAGTCGTTGAGAGGAGGTTAATTTGTGAAACAGCTATTCCATGAAACAACAATTTCATGAACTAGCAATTTCGTAAACTAGCAGGGTCTATTTCACGATTGAAAGTTTGTGATGTGTGTTAGTGATTTGCACTATTGCGTGAGTGATTTATCATTAGTAGGCGGATGCAGGACATCAGTTTATTTTTTGTGAGTGATTTATCATTATTGCGTGAGTGATTTATCATTAGTAGGCGGATGCAGGACATCAGTTTATTTTTTGTGAAAGTGCAAATGGGGTTTTGTTGCCGTGAAATAGCAAACTGCTATTTCACATGTTGCGAGGGAAAGTATTGATGGAAAGAAAGCAAATGCAAGATAAAAGTATAAAAAGGGAAAAGAATTGAAGTAGATGGAAGCATCATGTTCTTTAAGAAACAAGCATTTCTAAGCAGAAACTCATGATAACCGATGATTGAAGCAATCAGAGCAAATCATAGAGCTCCTACCTTAGAAATGAGCATTGGCAAAATGATGGGAGAATGGAGTAGATACGATGACCACAAACGAGTAGTGGATGGAGAAGAATACCTTCGAAAAATGAGGAAGAAAATGCAAAGACATGGTATTTATGTTCTAGCCATCGGCACCACCAACGACCATCTTTATTGGGCATGCCACGTGTCCAGAGAAGATTAACAGAAGCTTTTTGATCGTTTCACGGCATGAACTGTCATGAGGTAGTTCATGACGTGAAACAGCCCGAAGCGGTTCACAACGTGAAATAGTCCGAAGTGTTTCACAACGTGAAAACGGCTCACGATGTGAAATAGTCCAAAGTGTTTCATGGCATGAAACAGCCTGAAGCGGTTCACGACGTGAAACAATTGCGTTCCCTTATGCACGCAAATGTTGATACCTTGTGGAGTCCTATATGCTCAAACATTCCAAGGCCACACTATATACAGTTAGAGGAGTAGAATTATACAAGTGAAATGTGTGAACATGTTTCACGGCGTGAAATGCACACCCCTTTACCTTATACCCCTTTGGAGTTATTGCTTGGAGCTAGGTACTCTTTATCACCCTCCTTTCTTTTATTTCCACGGGAACTAAGTTTGTACTTCGGGAGCTTGTGGGTATGTGTTGTTGTAGCCGTAGTTCTGAGTGAGAACTTCTGATTTTTTATTCCATCCAGTGAGGAATACATCTACTGAATCCCTCTTTGGTTGGTGATATTGGAGGTGTTGCACTCCTTTGTTTACTTGGTTGATTGGTTTTCTTCTTCTAGACCAATTTCGGTGCCACCTTGACACTTGATCTATCTGGGCCTTGATTCTGCTTGTGCCTATGGCTCTCCTCTATTCCTTTGGAGGTAAATGGCGCATTGGATCTTGTGTTGGTTTTTGGTACCCATAGTTATGCATGTCTTTGATAGTATCCCTGTGCTGTTAGTAAGTCTTTTCTTACCCACCTCTTTTAAATGCCAATTGGTGTTCGGGCGTGCTTCGGTTGCGGCTTTCTCTCCCTGGTTTGATCCTCTTGGCTCTTGGCTCTTGCACTTAGCTTTGTGTCATTTCCTTGATACCCAACCACGAGGTTTTGTCACTATCATAGTATCCTAGGGATTGAAGTTGGGATTTGGGAACCCACTATTGTTTGACTGGATACTTTTGTTGCCTTTTATGTGGTCCTCTTGAATGGCGATGCTGGGTTGAGGTGGATGCTTGATCTGTTGCTTCTTCTATTTGGCTTGTCATTGGCAGCTCCATCTCGCATGTAACTACCTGCTTTCCCTTATTCAAGGGAATCCATAATGGGATGGTGATGGTGTCATTGCCATCGTTGAGTTGTACTTCCCCTCTTTCCCATTGGATGTGACAGTTGTTGGTCCAAATAAATCTAGGATTGTCCAAGAATTATCTCCTTTTCCATGGTTCCTATGGGCATAACAAATACCTTTCCAACCAAGAGATTATTTCTGATGGAGATGTTAACATTTAAAAATCCCATTGTTTACGTAACGAATAAATGCACACTGCAAACCTGTGCACTAGTTGCTTCTAGGTAGGGTTTCTTTAGAGCTACCCATGTTTCATAGGAAATCAAGTTAAGACGATCCCGTATCAATTAATGCAATGCTCTTTGTGTGACTACCCTTTGTAGAGACACTTACACTGAGGCATGTTGGCTCAATATCGAGGTCATCCTCTTCAAGCAAGGTCAGTGAAGCCATGTTTACATGTAGCGTTCTCCCTTGGAGTCTTTGGCTTTCCTTGCCTGGGCTTCCTCTTGAGTCCCCCGTTTCTAGTTCTTTGTGTTTTAGGTTATGGTCGAACCAAGGTTTTCTCCACAATTTCTCGACCATAAGCCCATGCGATGCAATTAGTTGGGTTTCATCAAGTTTTTCTACGTCAATCAGCCTCTTGACTAATGCATTTTCTGTAAGCCTTTCTTATATCGCAATATGCAAGTTTGGAACTAAGAATTCCATAGGCATTACCACATCAATGCCATAAGTTAGACGAAAGTGAGTGTAGCTCGTCACCACCTTATACGATGTACGATATGCCCATAGTGGTGCAATGAGCTTGTGTTCCCAATTTGTTCAACTAGCTTCTAAGGTCTTGGTCAAGATGGCACATAAAATCTTGTTTTAGTGCTCTTAGCTTGGCCATTTTCTTGTGGATAATAAGGTGATGATTTTTGATGGATTACAAGGAATCTTATGAGTATTTAAATGTTCAATCACCTCATTGATGAAATGCAAACGTCGGTCACACTGACTTATTCTAGTGGGCATAGCCAAATCTGGAAATGATTAGTTCATACAAGAACTTGGCTGTAGTTCGAGCATGAGCTTTTTTAGAGGCTCTCGCCTTTGCCAACTTGGTGAAATAATCCGTTGCCACCACGATCACATAATGAGCTTGGGACGGATGTGCGGCTGGACTAACAGGTCCAACAAAATCAATACCCCATTTCTCAAAAGGTGATTTAACAATTATAAGAGTAAGTGGGATTTTGTCCTTCTGTTGTGGAATTGCAAATCGTTGATATTCCTCGCATCTTTTCACAAATTCTATGGCGTCCCCAAATAACATAGGCCACAATATCCCTGCTTGAAGTACTTTGTGAGCAGTAATTTCTCCTGCAAAATGTCCTCCGGCTATTCCCAAGTGTGCTTCTTCTAATATCATGAAGAACTCATCTTCTCGCACACATCTCTTGAGGATATCGTCTTTGTCCAACTTGTATAGTTCTCCCGTAATATTATGGTGCGGCTAACTTAATAAGCCGACCCATCTTATCTTTGTTAAAGGGCCGATCTTATGGAAAACCATGACCTAGGTACTCTGATATTTCCTCGCTCCACTCAAGCACCGTATCAATTTTGAACAGACATGCATCTGGGAGGTCATCATCAATGCCATTAAAATTATCCGTTTGGAATTTTAAATATATGGTCTGCCAAAACACGTTATGTTTCTTTTCTCACCACCATGACCTTAAAGTTAAATTCCATGAGTAAAAGCAACCATCGTGTGATTCTCCCCGTGGTGCATGGCTTATTCACTAGATATAATAAGGCCTAGTGATTAACAAAGAATACAAACTTGTTGTCCAATAAGTAATGTCTATATTTCTTAACATCATAAACTATGGCCAACCCTTCACGCTCAATTGTGGTGTAGTTTATTTCTACATCATTGAGTTGTCGACGACTGGCAAAGAAAATTGGGTAATCCAATTTGAATTCCCCAGGTTGTACCAATACGCATCCTATGGCAAAATTCGATGCATCAATGTGTACATGAAATATGAGGTCCCAGTTGGGTGGTCACAAAATTAGTGCACTAGCCAGTGCTTTCTTCAACTTATCATATGCTTCTTGGCATTCTTCAATCCATTCAAAGACGATGAGTAGTCTATACAATGACCTGGCAATTTTAGCATAAAATATGATGAATCATCGATAATACCCAACATGTCCCATAAACCGCTACACACCCTTGTAGTTTGTTGGTGGGGGTAATTCCAAGATTAAGATCACTTTGCTCTTATCAGTGGAAATACCATTCTTAGACACAATGTGACCTAAGATTACACCGTGTTTGACCCAAAATTAGCACTTTAAAGGGTTTAAGGATATACAATATAATCGACATCTCTTAAACACCTTTAAGCAAGCTAGATGTTCAATCCATCGTGAGTGTGCACGCAGATCGTCAATGAATACCTCAAGCCACTTTTGTGAGTAGTCCTTGAAGGCTCTGCACATCAATCGTTGTTGGAAAGTTGCTGGGGCATTAGTGAGGCCGAAAGGCATAACCTTATAAGTGTAGGTCCCCCATATTGTGTTGAAGGTTGTTTTGTGTTGGTCTTCTATAGTGCTATGGACACATGATTGTAGCCTGAAAACCCATCTAAGAAGCTATAGGCTTCCTCACTTGCTACCCATTCTAATACATGCTCCGTATATGGTAATGGGTAGTGGTCTTTCCTAGTAGCTGCATTGACCTTTTTGAGATCAACATAGACTCTTAGCTTTCCATTCTTCTTTGTCAAATGATCACGATTGGTGAAAGGAAATCTGTGTGCTCAATCTCATAGATGAAATCTACAGCGACGATGAGCTTATCAATTTCCTCCTTTACTATAGCTACATATTTAAGATTCATCTCGTACGGTTTTTGCCTTGATGGTCTCAATCCTTCCATGATGGGGATAGTGTGTTGAACCACCTCAGGTGGTACACCCTTCTTTTCTGTGTATTTCCAAGAAAAACAATCCTTGAACTCTTTTAGAAGAGCAATGAGTTCTTCTTCTTTAGCTCGCCAGTTAAGTCGTTTAGCAATGTAGATAGGTTTAGGATCCTTCCTTGGCTTTGCATTGTCTACCTCCTTCACTTCTACTGGCCCATCATAAGACATGGATTGGCCATTTTACTTTACTCTTTTGGCCAACAATTGGACCACCTTTTGTTCATCAATGGTGTAGGTTTTGAAATGGTCCCGCACTAAGAGCAAGTATGGCTTGTCGTCCTCATCATCCTCTATCCAAGCCATTGCCTTCCTTGCCTCTTGATCAGCTTCAGCCAGAGCATTATTTCGTTTTCTTTGTCCTTCCTTAGTGAGTTTAGGCGTACAAGGTTCATGAAGCGTAGTTTTCTCCTCTTGTTTTCCTTCCAAGGTTATCTTACTCAACTCCTCACCCCAGTTCTTAGAGAACTCATCATGCACCTTAGTGACCTCGAGATATCTTAGCCATTGGGTATCCGTGGGTTTACTTCGCAGTAGGGCATTGCGTCGAGCGATATACGTCTTTTGTTTCTGCCACTTCTTGAAGCATTGGGTGTTGTCAATCATGTAGTCCAAGCACTTCTATTCTTGAGGCTTCATCCTATGTTTTGTCTTCTCTAGATTGCACATCTACCATGTGCACTAAGGTGGTGGGAATGATTCCTGATTCAACGTCCTTGGTTCTTGTGGGGGGCAACACATCTATGTGGTGGCAAGTGCATGCATCCAGTTTTCACTAAAGTTTGGAGGTGAAAGTGATGCATACATCTCGTTCTCTTCCTCTTCCCATGAGTGTTCTTTAATTGGTTGGCAGACTTGTAAGGATGTGGTTTGTTCAGTTGTGGCCAAATCATTCCCAAACAAGTGCCCTTCCATGGGGTGTGCTTTCCATGTGTGGAGATCAATCTTCAAAATTTGCAAATCCTTTCAAATGTACACTTGGTCTAATGCCCAATCATGCACCACCTTAGCTCCCTTATAAAGGGTATGATAATATCATATGAATTTGGTTGGCACAGAAAATCCATTACAACAAATGCATGATGGTAACGAAACGAAAAGACCGTAAGCTTGACGTTTTTCAATAACCCCATTGGTCTTGAGGATGTTCCATCTACCATTTTAACGATTAGGTCCACTCTTTCTAATTTTGGTTTTTCCCAGTTCTCCTAGCATCTCTTGGTGATAATTCTTACACCTGCACACCGCCGTCTAGGATAGCAAGTGCTTGGTACCCGTTATGGTGAATTGTAGCGTTTATATCATCACTCTCATATACCTTCCCAATTGGCTGACATGTATTTGGATGAATCTGGGTGCTCCCCCTTCCTTAGGCACTAAGTTTTTCTCTACCACCAGAGGTGACTGGCTCTCCTCTGTGTAGTGGTGGACGTTAGGTTCATTCTTCCTTCTACCCAGTCCTTAATATCTGCCCACAATGCCGGTGTGTTGCATAGAAATGGTCCCAACGGCATTTTGACAGTTGTAGATAATATTGCTTAAGAGACTACCTATGTCTCTAGGTTCTGTGGCAAGTAAGGGCTCCTTCCCTGTGTTTGTCTCATATTCAATCCTAGGGAATGAATGGATCGAAAAATCTTGATCTTCCTCCTCAAACATTCTTGCCATCAGGTCACTATGAGTTCCTTCCTCGGACCCTTCTGAAATTGGAGTAGGCACATCCAACTTCCTTCCTTTCTAATTGACTTTATCCTCAGGCTTTAAGGTTTGATACCATTAGTAGGCCTTCCCTTCTAGGGTCAGAGAAAAAACATGTATCATGGTTACATCGCTCACTGGCCCACATGTTTCACAGGTTGACTCAAAGATCTCTATGTGCTGGATCAGGTCCCCATCTCCAGAAAAATTTTGCACAAGCTTAGAAATGATGTGTGGCTTCATCTAAGATGGTTTGGATTCAAGGGCAGTGTCTATTTCCCTAACCATTCCTCTGCCCATTTATGTGGCCATATTCAATAGATTCGCCCTTGTGACCACATTTAGATCTGTGTTGGGATCCACAATTGGCCTTTGAGGAGCTACCCCCTACCTAGACCTTGTCCTCTTCTTGCATAGATTCTTCTACTCAATTTGGGTCTATGGCTGGGTCCGGGCACATCTTCGTCACCTGGCTCATCATTAACAGCCTCAACCCACCTTTGTTAAATTAGAAGTTCCATGCTTTGCAAGAGTGTGGGATCATTGATCATTTCATGTATATCGTCTCTCATATAGAGCCGATCCTCTCTTCCTACAGATGCCCTAGGTAGTTTGTCCACTTCCTCTTATGATTTGAGGACTTTCTCAGCCTTATCCTCATTTATGGGTTCTAAGGCTGGTATTCCTCCTTCTGCCATTCCCATCCACATGTTATCAGTGGCATTTCTAGATGTTTTTGGTTCCTTGTTGCCACATGGTCGAAACAGATCTAAAGTATCAATTTCCCTTTGTTCTGTCATCGTTCTTTGTGTATCGATCTCTTGCCTTTTTAAGCTCAATATCCATAATTGCCGCTATTAGCTTTAGCCAAGTTCATGTCAATGTCCACTTCCTTTGATGTGGGGAAGAAGATTTGACCCATCTTGGCAGCATTTTCCTTGTCCCTCCTAACCTTAGGAGTCATTCCACTAATCCTCACTGTGTTAACATTCATGGGGCTAGAAGTTAGGGCTGTTTGGGTAGGTAAGTCTGGGCTTTGTGCCTGTACCACACTTATTGACGAGCCCGTACCCACAGATTGTGCTTCATCTTCTGTGCCATGCTAGAGACCAAAAAATCCTTTGGCCATATCAAAGATTCCAGTGGACTTCATAGGAGAAGCTGGTTTTTCTTCTCCAAAGCCAAAGAATCTTAGCCCTTCTACCATGGATTCTTCACTAGTGGTTTCTATGGTGGTTAGATTTCTCCAAGCTGCAACACTCAATTTATTGCTCGGCTGAGTGGCCTAAACCAACACTTTTTTGGTAGGAAGAACCAGGGTAATTTGATGCACTGTCGTCGGAGGGGCAAGGTTGTCTCCAATGAGTTTCCCTAATCAAGTGAATGAGAATATGATTCAACAGGCTAAATCACTATTACCCCCAAGCAAATGGCTAGGTGGAAAGCACGAAAAAAAATTGTGTGCCATTCTGACTAAAACCGTGGAGGCCAGTCGCGCAACAATTGGGAACAAAAGTTATCAGCTGCACTTTGGGCTTATCGAACTTCCTACAAGACAGAAACCAATGCCACCCCTTTCAATTTAACCTATGGTACTGAAGATGTCCATGGAATGCTTAGTCCCAATTTGAGTGTCGCAGTATAAGAAAAGGTCACTGGAAATGTCTTAGGCTGTTGCCTATATGAGCTTGAAAAGCTCGATGAAACACACCTCTTAGTAGTATACAGTATGATTGTTATGAGAAGCTAAGGTGTAAATAATGGTTCGACGAGACAGGCTTAAGGATAAACAAATGAACGAGGACGATATGGTTCTCTGATTCAGTACCAAGACACATAAAAAGAAGCTCAAGTTAGAGGCTTAGGATCCTTCCTAGTCACTGAGATTACAACACAAGGCATAGTGCACATCATGCTTGATGATGTAGAAATGGCTAGTTATTTCAATGGTAGTAAACTTAAACGCTAATATGGCCCTCTCACGGAGGCTACCTTTAGAGCCATCCATGATAACAGCGCAAGAAAGACCGTGAGGATATGAAAAAAGCTACACAACAAGAGGCCAAAGCAAGGCAAGGCAAGCTTCGGCAGAGGCACATCATGGTCAATATGGCCCAAGTGGTTGACCTTGAAGAAGAAGAATGGGAGGTGAAGCCAACTCGGTTGTGGTTAGGAATGACCACCCTGACGAGGCTTTCTAGAAATTAGCTCTTGTCAATATAGGGGCTAGCTACAATTTGATTTCCCATGAAACATGGCATTCCCTTGGGGGACCCTCGCGTTAAAAGAAACCCCTACCATCATTATCACTGTAACGTCACAGCATGTTAATTATTTAGACATAGTCACACTTTTATTCCACATTGGAAATAATTCCTCGAAAGGGAAGTTCTATGTGATGCCTGCAGGAACCATGCGTGAAGAAATACTCCTTTTGGAAGGGGTTGGATGGGACATAATAGGGGATGCAACGTCGAATTGGGATGCACGGACGATGACCTTACAGCTGCTTTGGTCAAGTTACTCTTCTTATGATAGATGAAGAGCTAGTACCTGCTGCTCCCCCATGCCAAGAACTTCCCCCTTCACCACCCACCATCATTCTATCACCACACCCACAAATCCATCCCCCTAAAAAAGAGGCCGCTCTTCATTTCAACCAGATCAATGCCTCTCACACCCTCCCTACAACTATGCTCAGTAGTAGCAACCCACTCTCATATCGCCATTTCACCAGCTACTGCTGACCCACCACCAACCCACACCAACCCAACTAAAATTTCTAACAAAACTAACAACACTCCACTTGGTATGTCGTCTCCCCGTTGGGTACCTAAGAAGCTACTAACATCGCAGGAACACAAGGCTATTATGAGGGCGAATCTATATTGTGGATCCCCCGATGATCCAACCCTCCCCTTCTTCCACAGGCACCCAAAGCTCCTCGTCCCCCACATGTGACAAATTTGCCAACCACAAGCCTACAGGGTACATGACAAAAAGCAGGCCTACACGCTCTCCACCACCACGAGAACTCCAATCCTCAATTAAAACCTCAACCATGCCCAAAACCAACCCCTCGGTGGATCCCCAAACGGTGGATCCCCAAACCTCTCGCCCAACACTTCTACAAGGGCAATCATCATATTTGGATCCCTAAATCTCCCCAACCTCAACTTCCACCCCATGTTACTCAGCACTCTTTGACCTTCCACCAATGGAAACCAAAGATGACCCCCGCCAAAAAGACTGCTCAGGAAAAAGGGAAGCAAAAGCTTCATAGTGACACTATAACCCCCATTCTACAAACCAATGATATACCCTCAACCTCAGCAACTCCCCCACCTATCATTGTGAGGCTACAAGGAAATACTACAATGCTATCATCAACTCCTTCAGTCTCAGGTATTACTTTCTTTTACCACCCACCTCAGAATCCCTCAAGGAAGTAATATCCCCCACCATGCCATCACTAAATTGGAATCGACTTCTCACCTTGGGGAATTAGGCACGCGGTCAGTACAAAACCTACAATGGGGTGCTGGCAGCATAGCCTTTGGGTACAAAACCTGATTCAGAGTGCTCGTTAAAAAAAAAAGAAAAAAAGAAAGCTACGGGTGTTCCGAATTTGCCGACGTACTCTTTTCGAGTTTTGATGTGCCACGACCATTCCAAATTTGCAATGAATGCTCGATCGTTCCATCCTCAACTAACTGCCATGGCCGTTCGAAATTCGCCATGGTCGTACCAACTTCTAGTCTTGAAGTGAACGCCCGTTCCTTTCATACTTTGGAAGCAAACACACGTTCCCTTCTCCATTTTAAAAGGCCATGCCCGTTCCTTTCAGATTTTGCAAGCGAACGCCCATTCCCTTCTCATTTTTGAAAGCCCGCGCCCGTTTACTCCTATTTTAAATTTGCCACGGCCGTTTGCTTGGGTTGCCACCATGACTGTTTTGAACCTCCTCCACCACAACCTTTACTTGGACGAGCCCTCTCTCGACAGCATTACACATGCCTCCTCACCAAACTCCCCATCTCTAGTATCACCCTCATCCCCCACGACTTCTACAAACACCCTCAACACCATCTCCAAGCCATTTTGACCACCTGGTGCCAACTGCTCCATTTCGGCTTCCCCTCCAACCCGAAGAGCTCATAGACTTGTCCGTTTCCGGATGGCCTCTAACCCTATCCTTACCCCTCCCATATTTCTACAAGAATATCAGCTGGCATGTGGTAAATAGCACCTACCTCTCCCTCTGCGTGGATGCTCTTCCCCCTTATTTTGCGCGGAAGGCCTCCTCATCCTTTACCCACAGGTGTCATGAGCAGACAAGTCATGGCCGCCACCACTGGCATCTGCTGCCAGTTCGACGACTCTCACATCACCTTCCCTCTGGAGTTCTCCTTCGATGAAGCTGCAGTTGCCAATGCCTTCTTCCATGCAAGATGTTAAGGATAACATGCTACTTTGCACACAAGAGAGAAAGAAGAGAAGAAAAATGCATGCAAGAGTCGAGTCTGGAGAGTTGCATTTTGCCAAACCTATGAGGGTTAACTCCTCGATGTGAAGCCGCTAGGAGCTCACTCCACCTCTTCCTATGTCACTTAAGAAGAGATCCAAATGCTAGGTAGAGAGTAAGAAGAAGGGAGCTATGGAGAGCTCAACCTCTACTTCATGAAACTAGCATGCAAAAGGGACATGGTAGATAGCAAAAAAGAGGAGGTAGAGGAGAAGAGAAAGGAGAGCATTACCATCCCTACTTACATACACCAACAATCTAACATGCAAGCAAGCAAGAACACAAGCTAACATGTAACCATAAGCTCAAATGAGAGAGAGAGAGAGAGAGAGAGAGAGAGAGAGAGAGAAGGCAAACTCAAGTGAGACAAATGGGATTGTCCCTTTTCATATTCCATAAAATGGTTTATATACATGAGCTGATATTTACAATGACTGGCCGCCCATTGCCATGGGATCAACAAATCAAGAACGAACGGGCATGGCCTTCCAAATTGAAGAAGGGAATGGGTGTTCGCTCATGAAATCGGAAAGGAACGGTTGTGACAAACTTCGAATAGGCGTGGCAAGTCCTAGGAAGGTTGGAACAGTCGGGGTAGTTCTGGAACGGCCATGGCACTTCAAAACCTGTAAAGTAATGGCCGTGGCAAATTTGGAACACCCGTGGCATTTAACTTGCACACACATTTTATTTTATTTTTTAGTGTGAGCACCCTGCAACAACAGGTTTTGTACCCAAAGGCTATGTTGCCAGCACCCCATTGTGGGTTTTATACTGACCATGTGCCCAATTTGCCAAAAATAAGGAGTTGATTCCAATTAGGTGATGGCAAGGAGTGGGTATCACTTCCTTGAGGGATTCTGAAGCAGTTGGTAAGGAAGTACCTAAGACTGAAAGAAGTACCTAAAGCAGTTGGTAAGGAAGTACCTAAGACTGAAAGAACTTGAGCTGATGATGGCATTGTTGTTATCTATTGATACAGCCTCACAAAATGATAGGTGAGGGGGTGGCTGACATTGAATGGTATATCAATAATTAACTCAGTCAGTGGTGGCAGCATGGAGTTTATAGTGTCACTATGAAGCTTCTGCTTCCCTTTTTCCTAGGCAGTCTTTACAGTGGATGTCACCATGGGTTTCCATTGAAGGGTAGGGGACTGCTGATGAGTGACACGGGGTGGAAGTTGAGGTTGGGGACATTTGGGGATCCAAATATGATGATTGCCCTTGTAGAAGTGTTGTGCTCGTAGAAGAGGTTTGGGGATCCACCAGAGAGTTGGTTTTGGGTAAAGTTGAGGGTTGGAACTCTATGTGGGGAGCGCGTCGGGTTGCATTTTTCCTATACCCTATAGGCTTGTGGTTGGTGAATTTGTTGTTGCCGACATGGGGGACGAGGAGCTTTGGGTGGTGGGACAAAGGGGGGATGGTTGGATCTTTTGGGGATCCACAATTTAGATTCACACTCATAATAACCTTGTGCTATGAGAAGTTTTTTAGGTACCCAAAGGCAAGATGGTAAGCCCTGTGGAGTTTTGTTAGTAGTGTTAGTAGTGTTAGTTTGGTTAGTTGGGTTTGGTGGAGCAGCAGTGGTGAGACGACCATGTGAGAGTGGGTTTGGTGGAGCAGCAGAGCTGGTGAGGTGACCATGTGAGTGGGTTGCTGTGGATGCTGTGGATCGTGGTGGTGGGGAGGGTGTGGGAGGCATTGATGTGGTTGGAATGAGAAGCGGCCTCTTTTTCGAGGTGATGGATTAATATGGGTGAGGTGATGGAATGATGGTGGGTGGTGAAATGGGAAGTGCTTGGCATGGGGAAGCAGTGGGTATACGCTCTTCGTCCATCATGAGGATAGTATCTTGGCCAGAAGCAACGAACTATAGGGACACTATCAGCGCATCCCAGTCAATGTTGCATCGGTTATGTCCCATCTAACCCCTTCCACAAGGAGTATCTCTTCATGCATAGTTCCTACAGGCATCATGTAGAACTTCCCTTCCACAAGGGATTATTTCCAATGTGGAACAAAAGTGTGACTGTGCCTACGCAATGAACATGCTGTGATGCCATAGTTGTAATGATGGTAGGGGTATCTTTTGAGTGAGGGTTCCCCAAGGGAACGCCAAGTTTCATAAGACATCAAATTGTAACTAGCCCTTGTATCAACAAGAGCTAATTTTTGGATGAAGCTTTTTGGGGTGGTCATTCCTAACCACAACCAAGCAGGCTTCACCTCCCAATCTTCTTCTTCACAAGGTCGACCACTTGGGCCATATTAACTATGATATGTCTCTGCCTAAGCTTAGCTTGCCTTGCTTTGGGCCTCTTGTTGTGTGACTCGTTTCATATCCTCATGGTCTTTCTTTCGCTATTTTTTATCATGGATGGCTTTTAAGGTGGCCTCCATGAGAGGGCCATAGTAGCACTTTAGTTTGTTACCATTGAAGTAACTAGCCATTTCCACACCTTCAAGTGTTTCGATGCGCACTGCGCCTTGTGGTGGTATCTCAGTGACTAGGAATGGTCCTAGGCCTCTGAGCTTGAGCTTCTTTTTATGTGTTTTTGTATTAGATAAGAGGACCATGTCACCCTCATTCATTTGTTTATCCTTAAGCTGGTCATCAAACTATTGTTTATGCCTTAACTTCTCAACAATCATTTGTATATTGCTAAAAAGTGTGTTTCATCAAGCTTTTCAAGCTAAAAACAATCATTTGTATATTGCTAAAAGGTGTGTTTCATCAAGCTTTTCAAGCTCGAATAGGCGACGGCCCAGGACATTTCTTGTGAGCTTTTCTTGCACTCCGACACATAAGTTAGGGACTAAGAACTCCATAGGCATGACTACTTCAATGCCATAGGTTAAACTAAAGGGGGTAGCATTGGTTGTTGCCTTGTAAGTTCTATATGCCTAAAGTGCAGCTAGCAACTTTTGTTCCCAATCATTGCACCTAGCCTCCACAATTTTGGTCAGAATGGCACACAAGATTTTGTTTGTGCTTTCTGCTTGGCCATTTGCTTGTGGGTAATAGGGGGAAGACTTCCTGTGTGAGTGACAAGGAACTCTTGCAAGAGGAATTGAATTACCTCATTAATGAAGTGTGTTCCATTATCGTCTCGCTGATGAGCTCGAGGGGGAAGTCGAAGCGGGTGATAGACTGATTCATAAAGGAATTTAGCAGTCAATCTAGCATTGGCCTTGCGAGTTGTACGAGCTTCTACCCACTTAGTGCAATCATCCATAGTAGGAGATATTATGTATCGGACTTGAGTCTATTTGGCTGCCGAACTAATGGGTCCAATGAAATCTATGCCCCATTTCTCGAATGGTTGTAAAGAGACTATAGGGTGCAGGGGATGTGGTCTTTGAAATGGGGAATTATACTCATCACATCGTTTGACGTATTCTACAACGTTAGCCATATTAGAGTGGGCCACCATAACCCAACTGTGAGGACCTTACAAGCAATGATATCTACTGCAAAGTTCCTCCCAGCACAGGCAAAGTGAGCCTATTCGGTCGAGAAGGAAGACATACTCATCTTCCTGGACACAACGTTGTAGGATTCTATCTTTCCCTTATTTATAAAGTTGACCTGCAATGAGTTGGTAGGGGGCCGCTTGTTTGATTAAGCGATGGGCGTGGTCTTTGTTGTTGAGGAGGGGATCAAGAGGTAAGCCATGGGATAAAAAGTGTGCCACCTCCTCGCCCCATTAAGGAATCAAGCATAGTTGGAATAAGGCAGCATATGGTAAATTGTCATCTACTCCCATCGGATGTTCACCATTGGGGATCCTTGACATGTGGTCTGTGAGAACATGCTGAGATCCCTTCCTGACCATAATGGTGAAGTCAAATTTGAGCAATATAAGCACCCATCGGGTGATTCTACCTATCATACAAAGCTTATTTACCAAGTATAGGAGGGCTTGGTGGTCTACGAAGAAAACAAACTTAGTCGCCATAAGATAGTGGCATAACTTCTTAACAATGTAGACCATGGCTAATCCATGTCTCTCAGTCGTAGTGCAGTTCCTCTCAGCTTCATTGAGTTGGCGGCTGAAAAAACTGATGGGGAAATCCATCTTGTGTTCTCCAGGTTCATCGGCCAGCACACATCCTATAGCAAAGGCCAAGGCATCGATGTGGACAAAGATGATGTCCCAATTTGGGGATCTGAGAATTGGTATGCTTGTTTGCCAAGGATTTTTTGAGCGTAGTGTAAGCCTATTGGCATTCATTAGTCCACTCAAAGACAACAGACCATTGAAATGGGATATTCTTCTTGAGAAGATTAATTAGGGGGGAAGCTACGAGAGCATACTTTTGCATAAAAATTCTATACCAACCAGTCAATCCCAAGAATCCTCTGACTTCTTTCACTGACTTTGGTTTAGGCCAATCTATGACTGCTTGGACTTTTGCGAAATTTGGAGAAATTCCATCTTTGGATACCAGAAATCCCAAGTATTCAACATGGTCGCTCGGCAGAGAAAGTGCATTTGCTCTTTTTTACAAAGAGTTGGTGCTTCCTTCGAATCTCAAGAACTTTTCTGACATGAGCTTCATGGTCAGCTGCATTCTTTGAGTAAATCAGAATATCATCAAAGAAAACAAGAACAAAATCATCCAAGTATTCTCTGAGAATGTCCTGCATTGAGCGATTGAATGTAGCTGGGGCATTTGTCAATCCAAACGGCATGACAGTGAATTCATAATGCCCATACCGAATATTAATGAACACCATATTGGGGAATATGGGAATTTCCCAGTAGTTTGGGACACGTGGTTAAATCTTTGGATTGATCATAACTTGAACACCGTTACTCCAAATTGAGCGCTCTATAGCTCACTAGATTCCATTTTCCAAGCGCTTTCCAACAATAGGTCACATGATATGGTTTTGAGAAAGTTATAGGCATGTTATCCAGGTCCCACCTTTTTAGTATTCAAAAAATGGGAGTTGGGAAATTCCCAAACTCACGAATATAGTGTTAATGGCTGTCTTCGGGATATCTTGCTCACTAATCCAGATATGATAATACCCTGATTTGAGATCTATATTTGTGAAGATCTGGGCTCCACTTAGCCTGTCCAGAAGCTCATCAATTCTGAGGATAGGATACTTATTCTTAACTGTTCAGCTGATTGAGACCTCTGTAGTCCACACAGAGTCTTAGCGTTCCATCTTTCTTTTTCTGAAAAAAAAAAGAGAATTGGCGCACCCCAAGGTGAAACACTGGTTCTTACAAACCCTTGCTCTAACAGCTGTCTAAGCTGTTCTCTTGATACGCGGGTGGTGATCGTGTCTATGCATTGTAACCGCCCTCGTTGTATACGTGTCTACCACATCACCTATAGTACTATATATGGACATGGTCTCCATGAGCCAAGGTATCCAATGTTTGTGAGTATCCACCCCCTTCCACACTTTGTACATACTCCATCGAGAGTCTGTCTACATCACCATCTAAGCTCTACTTAAGAGCGCACAGGTGGACAACACCATTAGTTGTACCTCTTTGGTATAATCAGAATTTTAAATTCTCTCCATTGTGTATCTATTGCATTGTCTATTGTGCTTTGTCTTGCTATCTCTTATTGAAAGTTGTTCGGATGAGAGCTCCAAAGCTACCTCACTTGTAAAAAACAGTGAGCAATATCCCTTTCAAATTGAGAAGAAGCCCATTGACTCTGTTGGACTTCACAAGAAACTCAAAGAGTAACCTAACCTTGTGTTATAGAGAGGAGCATGCAAAAGGAGAAAATGAAACAAGCCTAAGAGCTTATTCGGAAGGTGTGGCTAAATTAGAATATATCCTTGAGTAGGTGAGTCATTGACCTTGCTTGTATCCCACACCTTATTTTAGGGCTGATAAAGGGAGACTAACAGCATGCCAAAGGCCTTGACCAAACATGTAACCATTCTCAAGAGGCTACAAAAAGAGCCGCTCTACCTCTAAAACCAATTCACCAAGACCTTGTGTTGCAAATTACAGTGAAAGAGGACTTAGTGAGAGGCAAAAGTTGGTCTTCCATGGGTCATAATAGTCTCCATAATATTTTCTTTATGGTAATGGCAAGTACCTCATTATTCCCCTTCAGGAAGGGGAATATTTAATGTACATCCCTTACATGTCGGTAGGTCCAAGTCCACCTTTGAGTGAGTGTGAATAAAGTGAGTGAAAATATCACCCATGCCTCATTAGCGTAGAAGTTTGAGTCCTAATAAGCTCTATTTTCTGCAAGGAAATTCTCAACTTTGGAGAGAGACTAATTCAATTGGACGTATTCAATTAGATGAATAGAAAACTAAGAACCCACACAATTGAACTTGAAGAGGAGGAGGATGAGCCACTCCATGTTGAGTGTTCTCCTTCCATACCCAATATTAAAGGATAGCCAAAAGTGCTCATGAAAAAGATGGGAAACTACTTCAAAACTAAGGAAATGATGTGTTACCTACTATCTATAAAAGAGCGATGATCTCCATAATCTTTGACCGTGGTGATAGTGTCACCATAATCACCAAAGGATTGCTAGGAGAGACATGAGGAAGCCCACCACTTACAGGCACAACCCTCATGGTCAAAAAGCTTGCCAAAATATTGTTAAACCATTGGGCAAACCTTTCGATTAAGCTTCCACCACTCATTCAGGTGATGGATTTCTAGAGAAGATGATTATGATCCTTTGTGAAGGCCTTAGATGCAAGACACACAAGGCTAGTTCAAAATTTAGAAACTAGTCACATTTACATACGTAAAGGTAAACAATCCTTGAAAATAGAAAAGACATCCCAATGGATCAAGGCATTCTTTCCAATGAGTTTGACATAGCTATCCAAACCAATTCAGTTAACATTTATAAATGTTATATGGATCAAGGCATTATTTCCAATGAGTTTGACATAGCTATCTAAACCAGTTCAGATAACATTTATAAATGTTATAACAAGTTGTTGGATAGTGAAGATGAGGCTCTTATAAAGCCTAATGACTTTAAAGATTAGATTCATGTCTTGACAACCATGGACGATCTTTTATAGAAGCTTGGAATAAGGTTTATAAGACTAGATGAGACAAAGATAACCTTCCTATTCAGGCTTAGTACATCATCCCTTTTCGAAGCAAACAATGACTTCAAAGAAAAGGTAGTTATTGATTCTAATGGATGATTTCTTTATGGAAGAAGCAACTTTTGCATCATCCATAGTCACTTGGCCAAGAAAAGAAAACCACATAGGAAGCCTAAGAAGAAGTATCTTCTCCCTCTCAAGCTGTATCTTCATTGGCTTCAATAAATGAGGCCATGAATTCACATGAAACCTACTCTAGGAGGTGGGAAGATGACTTAGACAAGATTACTCTTTAACCAAATGTAGTGGTTAATAAGAGTGACGAGAAGCTCATGAGATTAGAACAAACTAACCTCTACCAAGCTGCAAGCAGACACAAGTTGAGCAAAGTCAAGGCTGAGGTAGAGAAGGAAGCCAAACTCAAAGAGCTTGCTCTACTTTGATAGCCTCAAGAGAGGAAGATCTAAGGCAAGTGCCTGACATTGGGGGATATAGTGGTATGAGGCTCAAAGGAGCCCACATGGAGAGCATCTGCCTCTTCCACCAAGGTCAAAGAAGTAAATCTTGTTGGCCCAAGTGAAGAACCTAAACTGATATTCATTGCCAAAGATCTTACCCTTGAGTAAGAAGGAGAGTTGGTGACCTTACTTAAAGAATTTTAAGATATTTTTATGTGGGAAGTACATTGACATGAAGAGGATTCCTTTGGAAGTGTTGAAACACACCATTCCTCTCCATAAAGTGCACCAAACCTACCACATGAATCCCAAGTATAGACAAATGGTCAAAGAAGAGTAGGGTAATCTCATTAATGTAAGATTTGTGTTTGAGATTGAGCTCATTGAGTGGTTTCAAATCCCTTCCATTTTATCCATTTTATGTACCCTTATGCATATCTTTCACTACACATCATTATTTCATTTTATTTTTCTTTATTTTTTGTTTATATTCCAAATAATTACAAAATGATTGTTTTTCCATTAAATCCTCATAAAAATGTCATCCACATGATTTTCCCATCAATCCTAACTCATTTCGAACCTCTAGCACATTTTTGACATTTTCATACCTTGCTTACATTGTTTTGATGCCTGCGTCGAAAGCCAAAAGTTATTCCATAAATCTTAAAACACTTCCTCACACTTGGATGGGCATTTATCTTTGACCAATGATACAGATTCATTTATTAGACCTAAACTTTAATGTGGTTATCCTAGAGTTGATATGAAGGGTCACTACATGTCATGGGATGACCCCTTCACATGAAAAAGTGGTTTTAGGTCATGAAAATCCCAAATTTTATGCATTCCCATACATGACTTTGAGATCCCTAAGCAAGACTATCATTCCTTTGAGCGATTATCGCTAATTAGAGTCAAAATTCATGGATTTAAAGGCTAAATACAACACAATTACAGTCTGAATTCATGGATTTAAAGGCTAAATACAAAATAACTTTCAAGACAATTCATGGAAATTTGAATTATTTGAAGGATGGATTCAATGAAAAACAGCAAACTCATGAAGAAATGCATTGAATATCTAATGTGTAATATATAGTCATTGAGATTGTTGATTTAAAATTGATTAACAAATTAAATCCATGAAGATTTCATTGTTTAACAAAGTAATCCGTGGGATTGTAAATAATTAATAAGATGGTTTTTGTTATAAATTATGGTTCATTCTTTAATTATATCTACCATCAAAACACTCTGTTTTTTGTTTTTGATAATAAGATATATTTTCTTACAAGAAATATTCCTTAATTAAACGTTATTGTTAATATTAAACGTTATTGTTAAGAGTATCATTTTTTGTGTGTAGACAGAAAAAATGTTGTTGCTATGAGTATCATTTTTTTGTGAGTAGACGAGGAAAATGTAATCAACAATAAAAAAAGGAGTTGATAGAAGTTCCCAAAGAAGGATTTGATTATAAGAATGAAACACAAATAGCAAGTAAGAAAAGGAAATAATTCCTTATCATTTTGTAATATTCTTACTCGTGCTTATACAAAAATCTCCTATGGGAGACGAGAGAAGCATGGTAGGAAAAGAAGATCTTACTTTTGATCTTACACCAAGAAAGCTCTTATATGTAGTGCTTTCTTGAAAGCATTAGGATATAAATCCTATGATTAGAGCCTAAAATAGTTATAAGCAACTATGTGCACCATTGAGCCAAGCTTTGGGTCGGGTAGTAGGATAAGGCTTCCCCTTCATTTTTTCTTCTCGACTTAGAAGAATCTTACAAAGAAGGAGCTACTTTCATTCTTGGGAAGGGTCGACCATTTCCACATGTTCATTCCTACTTACTAAATTCTAGTAGCTCCCTTACAAGAAGTCCTAAAGATGGAATAATTCTAGTTGCCACTTCCTTGCTAATGTGCTTACTACCTGCTAGTAGCTTCTCTTGATGGACCTTGCTTGGATTGATGAATTACCCCTAAAAGCAAAGAGATTTATTAACAAAAAAGGTGTGAATTACTGAATTTATTAATTTTGAGCATAAGAAGAAGCAAGAAGAAGAGTTAGATCAAGCTTTAACTTTTATGAAAAGCGGCAAGGAAGAAGAAAGGAAGTATGAGTGGGTTATTTAGGTAGAACCGTGGGAAGTTGATATTGTTCATAACTACCACCTTCTAGCTAGCTATCTATTGGAGGGTAATACAATCCATTTTAAATCTCGTTCAGGATATGAGAGATGACAAAGGCCAATAAATTTAATTCCTTACAAGAAATTTTGATAGTTTCAATAAGAACTTACCATTATGTAGTAGGATGGAAGTAGGATTTTGTCCAAACACAAAGAAAGGATTGAATGATCTAGAGACTTTGTGGGGCGAGATGGAACCTATGTTGTAGTAAAGAGTAAGAAAGTTTTTGGGTAGGATATCGAACCAACAGATCATAGATCAAGCCAAAGAAAAGGTTTCTAAGGAGAGAAAAACAAAGACAAACTCACGAAAGACAAGAAGGACTAGACAACCTCAGGAAAGACAAGAAGGAGCATACAAGGCACTAGAAGCTATACAATTCCTATTCCCTAACATGGTCTACCCAAGAGCACCCATACGTGCTATCATAATATAGATAACTATCAGCAATATTAACAATCACCTTGTAATTATTATCCCATTACCAATATTCAAAGGAGATTATAATGAAGATCTTAATCTTTATGTTGCAGAGTTCCTAGTACAGTTTCAATAGACGATGTCATTTTTCAAATTATCTTGAGGATAGTTCGATGATGTAGGTCTGTGGAAGCATAGTCCTCTTTTGAAGGTGCTTTGGCATGCAAAAATTGTGTGGATTACTCTAGATCTACTACGGATTTGTTCATCATCTCAACCTCCTCCATGGCACAAAGGAAAGAGTACATTTTGGCTTAGAGGCAGCACTTATCTCTCTATAAACTTGTACTTTTCTTCTTAGAACTATGCTAAAAAGCATGGATATTTGGATGAAGGTCAGATATCTTAGGATGTTGTTAAGAAGCACTTGTATATTCTCCCAAGATTCCAACTATATATGTCTTATGAATATGTTGTGAATGTGCAAGAGTTTTGTCTGAGAAGTGAGATTTATTATTCTTGATTCAACAAATTTCTTCCATTTTTTATTTGTGCGACTTCTTGTACCCTCCATGCTTCTATGTGCTTGTGTGGCTAGTATCTTTGGAGTTTCTAAATTGTATACATTGTCCCACAAAGGTCATGCCTTGTACTATTAAGCGAAAAGAGGAAAATTCAAAATATGCATCAAAATATGCATTTTCAAGGAAGGTGTGATTTTTTCAACATATGTTTTCAGAATGTCAACAACACAAAACATATGGAAGCATGATCTCAGTCTTTAGATCAGCATCTACTTCTCCTTAATTTCATGCAAACCCTACAATGAAATGTTTGCCAAGATTCATTTGTGCACCTCCGTGTGGTGACACAATACACTGTTATGTCGCCTTGAACCTTGTACTTTACTTGTTGCAACATTGGGAACTTGATTTCCAAAACTACACCAGCATCATGCACTATAGCGGAAGATGCATCATTTAGTAGGAAATAACTTCTTGTGCTCATAGGGAGTTTTGCATAATAGATTACATACACCATTTTGTCTCCCATGTGATTCTCCTCTTTGCAACTCCTTTCTCCATGTCCTCACTAACATACTCATACGTCTTCCACCTTATCAATGCACCATTTACATCATTTAGCTCACAAGGGCAAAAGAAAGGTTTTGGATAGTTATCACATTTGCGACATAAGCACTCAATATTGTGCCATTCAACATCCTCTTTCTTTGGACATACTACTGAATTCCACATTTTAGACATAGAACAGTAGGTGCTAGTGTTGGCAACACATTTTTCTTCCCCTAGGGGCCTACAAAACTTGCATAAGAAATCACACATATCCCCGTGTAATGTTACCGTATCCTGTCTCATGGAATTCATTGTTGCTAGTCGGAACAAAATTATTCTTATATGGTAAACTCAACAACAAGTATTCCTTTCCTTTAGTTTTTTTATAAAATAAGGCTTAAGATTCTAAAATGCACTGAAGCCAATGTCTATTGAGAGATGTTGCTGAACAATATTATTGTTATATGGTAAACACAACAACAAGTATGAGACTTTCCTTCAAATTTTTAATGAAAAAGGGCTTAAGATTCTGAAATACACTGAAGCCAATGTCTATTGAGAAATGTTGCTCTATAAAATTCATGAAGAATTCTACCTATACAACCATCGACAAAGGGTTAGTGCAGGGAAGAGAACAACTATTCTCATGACTATTAAACAATATTGTTTTAATAGTAAGAAACACTAAGCAGTTATTTAGTCCTACTAAATCTATGACTATTTATTAGTACTAAGCCCTACTCAATGATACTACTGAATACTATTGTTTAATATTTCTAAATAGTTTTTCTAGAAGTTTTGAATGTTATTACAACCAATATTTTTAAACAATTATTAAGAACTATTAAATAGTACTATTTAGTATTGCATAGTACTAATAAAAGTATTGTATAATAATATTATTTAAAAAGTACTATTAACGTCACTATTCAGTAATAACGAGTGCATATGATAGTACTAGATAATATTTTTAGTAGTACTAAATAGTGTCTCTAATAGTTTTAAATACACAGGGTTTACAACTATTATAACTAGTCCTAAACACTACTTTAGTACTATCAAATAGTCTTGCTAAAGTAAATAGTGTTAAATAGTGTCTCTAATAATATCTCTATTATAACTACTACTAAATAGTACTAAGTGTTAACTGTCTCTACTATATAAATAGTACTAGTACTCCTATATAACGCTAGAAGTACTACATAGTACTAATTACTAAGTACTAAATAGTACTAAATTACTAAGTAATAAATAGTTTTAAATAATACATAGTACTAAATAATACATAGTAAGTGGTTAGATAGTGCCTAGTACTAAATAGTACTAAATACATCAAGTCAATGTCAAGTGTCAAATAGTACTTCAATGAACTAAATAGTCAATGTGGTTCTAAATAGTACTACTTAGTTTATTGACTATTAAGAAATTGAATAAATAGTTCTAAAATAGTATTAATTAGTACTAATTAACTACATGATGATGTACCTATGTAAAAGAAGGAAGATGTAACTCTTTAAGCTCTAAGAAATGGGTGGGATGCTCTTCATACTGTTTTGGGCTAAGCCTCTGCTTGCAAAGATCCTTCTTGTTTGGAGACACCCTAGTGTTCTGTTTCCAGAAGTCGGTGACACATTGAACAACATCAAAACTCAAGGAATCTTGCTTGGAATTTTGGCCTCCATTAGCCCATTTGAAATCTTCTCCTTCTACGTCGACATGATGCTTCTTCAAATTTTGTGGTTGAATACCAAGGGATTTAGCGACTTTGCTATCACTATATTGTTTTACCATTGATTTGTTGTGGTAATCATGTGGAGCATTGCTCTCTTTGTAGCTAACTTGTTCGCACTTCGCACTCCTTTGACAATACCCAGATTGATATTGACTGGCTTGGAAAAACTATCTTATCCACAACCTATTCCATATCTGGATGTCATATAAGCCTAGCCAAAATGTCTGCCTTTATACTCAAGTCAAAGTTTCTTGTCAATTTCTTGAAATGTCATACAATTATCAATGTCAAGTGTCGCATGTTCCTTTCAGAGCATTTTGGCCGTACACATTGGCCGTACACAACACGATTCATCTTCACTTAACATACATGTGTCAGATGTCTAGGTTGATGTGATGACAGCATTAGGAACGCGTTCAAATTCCACTATATTTGAAGATGAACGATCCATCTTGCAAACAACCATATTTCAATGTATAATCTTGAATTAATGAATGGGAAAAAATAATTAACATTAACACATGCATGCTTGGTGAATCAATCTTACTGTATGGAGAAAGAGATTATCAAATAGAGGGCAAAGGAAGATGCCATATCAAACAGAGGGCAAAGGAAGAGGCCATATCAAATACATATGTCCAACGTGTATGAGAGGGGGGAGAGAGAGATAAGGGGGGACGGAGGGAGGGAGGGACCTTTGCGAGAGAGAGAGAGAGAGAGAGAGAGAGAGAGAGAGAGAGAGAGAGAGAGAGAGAGAGAGAATAAGATAGAACAATTGCAAATCACAGAAAACATGAATGGAATCCTCATTGTGCCGAGCAAGATCTAAATATTATGTAATTTTACTTAGGCACCAACCGGTAACTACTATACAATTTAGTACTAAATCTATTCTTAGTACTCTACATTTTTTTTTGCCAAAAAGAGTAATTTTTTGGACATTGTACCATGCTTCCACCCATATAACAATAGAATGGCTATATAACAATAAAATAACACTCATATAGATGCTCTCTATGACTAATTTTCTAGTAGTCAAATAATGCCTACTTTAACCTTTATAGAAATCATGCATGTTATATATAGCTTCTATATATTGTTAAGGATGAAGTTGTAGCTTCACAAACAAGTATTGTTAACCAAAAGTATGAGTCTATCTAAAGCATGCATTGATTGCACGAAATGGAAGCCTCAAGGGATGTTAAACCCTTGAAATGTATCAATCCTATTGCTTGGATTCCTTGTAATCCAACCATCCAAAGAGGGAAGCTAGGAAGCTATCTCTCTACCTACACTATCTCTCTCACTCTCAATCGCTCCCTCTTCATCACAACTAGTAGTCACAAGACTTGAATCGTACAAGCTTCATGCTCTCAACATGCACTCTCTCTCTCTCTCTCTCACACACACACACACACCAAGCATGCAAGAAAGTAAACAAGATTCATAGCCATAGACATGTAGGAAATTGAAAGCAGCCCAAGACATGGAATCATAAGATAATGCAATAAAAGAAGATCTCAAGCTTGAGCTTAAAAGTAGATTTTATTTCTCATTATTCCTTTACAAACCTCCAAAAATCACTTATATACAATGGGTTTTGCCCAACCTCCCACACCTTCCATTACAAGGTTGGGCCTTTGGCCATATGTAGAGTGAGATTTCTAAGGTAGGATGATGGGGGGTCACATCATGTGTATGGAAAAAATGGTAAACCCCCTCTCCCCCCCAGTGGGCCTAAACTAGCTTCAGTCCTCAAAAGTGTCTATTAGAATACCATAGGGTTGGCATCAAAATTGTGGAGGGCTTCAAATTGAAGGGGTAGAAGACCTTGGACAGGCCCGCTTAGAAAAACTCCATCAAGAAATACTCCTTGAATGTCTGCATATAGTGGATAGGTAGATACCTAGTTCACTCATAGTACCCATAGATTTGCTAATGAGTTGGTCCTATGGAGTGAAATCGAAGGCAAGCTACTGGTGAGGGTTTTCATAATGAATGTGCCATTCTTTATTTATTTTTTACATCTTCAAAATTCTCTAAACAAATCACAAGAGTCATAAATATCTTGTAGGTCATCTCTGTATGTGAAAATCTTCTAAATTGCAGTACTCGTCCAAAAAGAATCTCATGACATGCCTCATCCAATCTTCATCTATCTCTTCCCCTTGTGGCAAAGATGGAAATTTTGGAAAATTGACTAGATATTTATTATATGTTAGCTTATTTGTGTACTCTTACCAATTTTATATCGTTGGCATCTTATGGGTTGATTCTTTGGGCTATAGGAGCATGCTTGTATGTGTCTCTGTAGACACAACCTTTATGAAACTAGGACAATTCCCATGTGGGCCGATGTTTAACTATACTCTATTTAAAAAGTTGGCCTTTGATGGTCATGTGAATCCAGCCCATAGGTGCTCTAGAATGGCATTTTTCCACTCTTCCATTGAGTTTCCATGTAAGCCTTTAATAATGGCATATCCATTTTATATATCTACAGTGTGGCCTACGGACTATTATTGCATAAATCAACTTAGAGTACCTGGTAATGTTTGGCCACTACAGTACTAGTGGCATACCATAAATATCCTGCTCAGGTGGGTGCTCATCTTTAGCACCAGAGTCAACAAGACCAAGGGACTTGACTATTTCTGATTGGGTTAGGAATCCTAGCCACAACCTTCTTGGTTCAATTTTGTTTTCTTCCTCTTCAGAGGTAGGGAGGACAAATTCTGCTTTGTTTATGCAAATTCCTCATCTTCTAGGCTCACTTTTTTCTCACTCTTTTTCTTCCTTAAGTGCTTGTCTTTTCATTTCCAATTTAGCTAGTTTTGATGTTTTATAGAATGGATTTCCTTCACCACATTCTTAGTTAAGGGTCCATGGAAATTTCTTAGTTTGCCCATGGTGGAAGGGTTGATTCTTAGTCAAGGGCCCATGGATTTTTCTTTGTCGCTACCTTTCCTAGAAAGAAAAACTTGTTCTGGGGAAAACTAAGAACTTTTAGTTCAAAAAACTATTCTACTAGGAGAACTACCTTCATAGAGTGCTAGAAATATTTATTTTTTGAGCTGTTTGAAGCTATAAGGATCTATTCCTTAATGATATTAGCTTATAGGCCTAGCTCCAGTATGATTTGGTCCCAAATACACTGATTTAATCCAAGTCAAGGTAGAATGGGCTAAAAATAGCCAATATGCCAAAGTTGTCAGAATGAGCTCAAACTTGGTGTGTAGGTGGTCACTTGACAGCTTTCTTGACTAGTCCACACAAGCTCTCTAGTCTCTAAGAAGTGAGTTGATAGGCATGGACTCTATGATGGTACATACTAGCTCTCTAGTCTCTAAGGAGTGAGTTGACAAGCATGGACTCTATAATGTAAACTAGCTCTATGCAAAACTGTATCAAAGATGGACTGATAAGTTAGGAGTTATAATTGCTCTAAAAGTCCTCTCGTTCAAGATTTTTTTAAGGTTCTGGACTTGAAAAAAATTTAGTTTAAAAAGGCTTCCATCTCGTCCGATACTTGTCCTATTAGGATCAAACTTGACAAGTGGCCTTCTTAGGGTGTCAAGCATCCTATACTTCAAACCAACTTTTTTGTGAATATTAGCTAATTTTGGAAAGAAATACTAAACATAGGTAGGTCTCGACGGGGTTAGCTTAAATCGGTATGCCACGTGTTTGCATGCAATTGGTGCAGGGCTTGTGACCGTTTCATGATGTGAACTGCTAGAGTCTTGAAGGTGCAAACAACATTGGGTCTTGGATTGGTCTTTGGTACCCATACCGTTGCATTCCCTTGATAGTAGCCTTGTGCTGCTAGTAAATCCTTTTGGACCCACCGCTTTGGAATTCTGCGTTGAGTGCGGGCTTGCGTGGAATACTACTTCCTGTCCTTAGGGTGCCTTCCTAGTCCCTTGCTTGTAGCATGGCTTTTTTGGCTAGATTCCCATGAGTTCTTATCTGTATCATAGTACCCTTGGGCTTGAAACTGGGCCTTGGAAATCCACTACTGACATACTGGATACTTTTGCTACTTTGCTTGTATGGAGATGACGTTATGACGTGATCGCTCTCTCTGTTATTATAGCCTCTGCTTTCTTTGGTATACTAGAAGCTCCATGTCACATGCCATTTTCCTTTTTCATTTATTTAATGGACTCCATAATGGCATGGTGATGTGTCCTTGCCATCATTGAGTTATGCTAACCGTTCCTCCCATTGGATGTGATAATTACTGGCACAAATCCAAGATTGTCCAAGAATCATCTCTTCCTCCATGGATCCTGTAGGCATGACAAATACCTTTCCAACCAAGGGATTATTTTTGATAGAAATATCAACATTAAAAAATCCCACGATTTTGGTAGTTGACAAATACACACTGTAAACTTGTGCATTAAAGGCCTCGAGGTGAGGTTTGCCCAGAGCTACCCATGTTTCATAAGAGATCAAGGTATGACTTGATCCCGTATCAATTAATGCAATGCTCTTAGTGTGACTCTCTTTCGTAGGGACTTTTACACTAAGACGTGCATGCTCAATGTCTAGGTCATCCTCGTCAAGCAAGGTGAGTGAAGCTATGTTCACATATGTAGCATTTTTCCCTAGAGTCTATGTTTTGCCATGGCTTCTTCTAGAACTTGTCTGATTTTTTCTTTGGCTAGCTCTTTCTTTTGTTTCAGAAGATGCTCTTGTGCGAGCATTTCCTAGGTTAAGGGTCCGTAATACTTTTTGAGTTTGCTCCCATTGATGTATCCTTCCATTTCTACTCCCTCAATGGTTTCAGTTCAGACCGACCCTTGAGGGGTGTTTTCGAACACGCTGAAAGGTCCTAACCCTCTGTATTTGAGTTTCTTTTTCTTGGTGCTTCCAACATCATACAGGAGGACAAGGCCCCCCTTTTCCAATTCCTTGTGTTTTAAGTTATGGTCAAACCAATGTTTTCTTCATAGTTTCTTGACCGTAAGCCCATGTGATGAAATTAGCCTAGTTTCATCAAGTTTTTCCAAAACAACAAATCTCTCGGTGAATGCATTTTTAGTAAGCCTTTCCTGTACTACAATTCGTAAGCTTGGAACTAAAAACTCCATTGGCATTACCACATCAATGCCATAAGCTAGATGGAAGGGAGTATATCCCATGGCTACCTTATATGATGTACGATAAGCCCATAGAGCTACCATCAGCTTGTGTTCCAAATCCGTGCAACTAGCTTCTAAGGTTTTTGTCGAGATAGCACGTAAAATCTTATTGGTGCTCTCTGCTTGATTATTTGCTTGTGGGGGTAATGAGGTGATGATTTGCAATGTACTACAAGGAATCCTGTAAGTAAGTGTTCAATCACCTCATTAAATGAAATGTGAATCCCGATCACTACTAATTCAAGTGGGCAACCAAATCTAGAAATGATCTGTTCATATAAGAACTTGGCTATGGTTTGAGCATCGACTCGTTTAGAGGCCCTCACCTTTGCTCACTTTGTGAAATAATCTACAGCTACGATCCCATATCGGGCTTGTGATGACGGATGCGTTGCTGGACTAATGGGTCCAACAAAACCAATCCCCCATTTCTCCAAGGTTTGTCTTACAATTACGCAGGTGAGTGGCATCCTATCTTTTTGTTGTGGAATAGCGAATCTCTGGCATTCCTTGTATCTTTTCGCAAACTCTCTGGCATCCCTAAATAACGTAGGCCACCATAGTCCCACTTGAAGCACTTTGTGAGTTGTAGCTTCTCCAACAAAATGTCCTTTGTCTATTCGTGAGTGTGCTTCTTCTAATACAATAGCAAATTCATCTTCTCGCACACATCTTCTAAGGATATCATCCTTGCCTAGCTTATATAATCCTCCAACAATCAATTGATAAGGTGCAGCTAGCTTAATAAGCCCACACATTTTATCTTTGTTAAAAGGTTGATCGTGCAAAAAATCATGAGCTAGATAGTCTGAAATCTCCTCAGTCCACTTAAGCACCATATCAAGTTGGAACAGACAAGCATCTAGGAGGTCATCATCAATGTCACTTGCAGATTCTCCATTTAGACTTCTAGATAGATGGTCGGCCACCACATGTTGTTTCCCTTTTCTTACCGTAACCGTAAAGTCAAATTCCAAGAGTAGAAGTAACCAGTGTGTGATTTTTCCCATGGTATAAGGTTTGTTCATCAAATATAATAGGGCCTGATGGTCCACAAAGAATACAAACTTGTTGGCTAGTAAGTAATGTCGATATACAATACAATCGATATCGCTCAAACACCTTTCTCAAGTAAGCCAAATATTCAGTCCAGCGTGAGTGTACACATAGATCATCGATAAATACTTCCATCCACTTTTGCAATTAGTCCGTGAAGGCCGTTTTAAGATTCCTCCCTCCAGCTTTTGAGATATAAAGGTGTAAGAACCTCCCCTTCTTTTTCTTTTGTAATCATCCCCCCTCAGAAATGGAAAAAGATCTTGTTTTACCCAACTTTGGCCTAGAGAGAGGTAATTTAAAATTGAGATATTTTTGGATACAATATATCTCCTGATATCTAAAATGAATTCCCCTGAAATAGAAGTTCAAAATGAACTTTCCAATGTGCATTAGGAATTAATTGAATATGTGTATAAGAGACCTTATCCTAAGGGTCCACATTTTCAGAAATTTTTGGATTAAGGTCCAAATAAGGTTCCAAAGGGCCAATATGATTAATCCAAATGTTGGGATGACAAAAATGCAAAGAATAAAAGAAAATCCCCCAAAAATGAGTAAATCCTCACATAAGATGAAGAGTTGATTGAGTACAGGGTTTATTCGTTAAAAATTAAGATATATTACTAAAAAAATGATATTTTAGAAAAATGATGCATTTTTGACACCTCAGTAAGGAGGGAAAGCCACTTGAGGTAGGTGCCTTTTTTATCATCATTGCTTGACATTTTTAATTCAAAAAATCAAGATATTTCATCTCTGCTCTCGCCTGGTGCAAATTGGATAAAATAAGGGAGCCAAACTGATCCAAATCTTGTCCGAATTGGGTTAAACTGAAGCTGAAAGGCTCTAGAACCTAGTTGGACTTGGTTAGTGGCCTCCCTCACCTATAAATAGACCCTCATTCCTTTGTATTTTCATCTTTGAGCAATACCATGCCAGTATTATCTCTAAATTAGCATATTTCTATTATCCCTCTAATTTTCCTCTTCTCTTGAGAGCTTTGGAGCTTCTCTATTCTCCATCCTCTCTTGGAGATTACCCTCCCCCTCTTGGTAGCCAAGGAATTTCTTGGGGGCTTCACTTCTAGTCAAAGAATCAAGCCAAATTCAAAGGTAAACCTAATTTAATGGTTTTTTTTCCAATTCTCTCAACAATGATTTCCTTCTTCTCAACCCCTCTAAAGCTTGAGAAGCTTTCAAAGCAATGGTTTTTTTTCTTCAAATCAAAATTTCCAAAGATTCATAATGTCTAACTAGATTAATGTTAATCTTTATGCTTAATTATAATATTTTCTTTAAGAAAATCTCTCTCTTGAAAAGATTAATCATCTTTATGGCTAGATCCTTGATGGAAGGATAATTCTTGATGATAATCTCTTTATCTTAATCTAAACTCTAAGCTTGACAAGCTAGAGAAAGAGATTAGATATTTTTATGATTTTTAATCTAGAAAAAAGGATGATTAATTATTTTAAACTTGTTTATGATATAGAAAAATCATATTAACTCATTCTAAATTGAAAGAGGGTTATGCTTACATTTTTAGAAATGAGGAATGGTTATTTTAGATTAATCAAGATAATTAATCATAATTATGCTTATAATTATGGTTATATATATGCTATGTATGCATGATTTAATTTTAGTCTAAAAGAGGAGTTCCTATCATATTTTCATTACAAGTATTCATTTTAATATAGAAAATTGAATATTCTCAGTAATTGCAGCAAAGCTATGGTAAACTTTTCTAAAAAAAATATAAATCTGATTTTTATGCATGTTTTTAATAAAGCAAAAAGAGGAATTCCTATCATATTCTAGGCATAGATATTCTTATGCTAAAGAATGATTTTTGTCTTATTTATGGAAAATATTTTTTATGCATATTTATTTAATTAGATAAAAGAGAGATTTTTGATATATTTATTTAAAAGAGGAATTCCCATGATATTCTACATTCAAAAATTTAAATGTTATAAGAGGAATTTTTGGCATATTTCAAAATATGAGAATTCTTATTTATTTATCAAAAGAAAAATTCTGAGTATTATCATTTTCCTAGAAAATATGGGAATGAATTTATGTAATAAATTTTATGCAAAAAGAGGAGTTTTGAGCATTATCCAATTGACAGAAAAATAAAGAAGGTTATGTAGAGTTTTTTTTCTAGAATCATTAAATTTACCAGAATTATGAAAATTATTCATTTAAATTAGTGTTTATATTGAAAGAAGAAATATGGGGTATAATTGATTTTGTAAATCCCATGAATCTTTTATTCAGAAAAGAAGAATATTGAGTATATATTATTTTGAGAAATTTGAGAAAGAATGTGAAAATATTCATCGAGAAAACTTGGATAATTCTTAATCAGAAAAGGAATTTTGAATACTTTTGACCTTTGGAAATTTGAAGTATACGTCTAGATTCTTGAAAGATAGAATCTTGGAGTACTTTCTGACAGAAAAAGGACTTCCCAAAAAAAGACAAAAACACGCTTAGTTGAATGAATGTATGACTAATGCATTCCTAGTTTCCCTGAAAAAGGAATCTGGAATCCCTGAGACGACCAAGGATCCAAAAAGTGAATGGAAATTTAGATTTAAACATGGGATGTCCATCTATAGAATCCAATTCATCGATCACTTCATTAATGAAGCTTAAGGAATGAAAACACAATACGTAAATGCTCTTCTTGAGTTTTTACTATAAATTTATGATAAAACTCATTTTTCCTTTTTAAGCCTTCAACAACACTCTAATACTTAGATTTAATGGAATCAAGAAAAAGTAGCCTTTAACTAAGCCAAGTAATTGGTAGAGACCTAGAAAAGTTTTGTCAGTATCAAAAGTAGAGTAACCGTACTCTCAAACTGATGTGAATGGATTTGAATGAATGAGATGTGATGTGAATGGATGTGATGTGATATGAATGGATGTGAATGGATGTGAATGGATGTGATGTGATGTGATGTAATGTGGATCTGAATGGATGTAAATGGATGTAAATGGATGCAAATGGATGCAAATGGATGTGATGAGATGTGATGTGGATCTGGATGGATGTAAATGAATGTGATGTGATGTGATGTAAATGGATGTGATGTGATGTAATGTGATGAGGATCTGAATGGATGTAAATGGATGTGATGTGATGTGATGTGATGTGATGTGAATTTGTATGGATGTGATGTGAATTTGGGTTAAATGGATGTGATGTGATGTGAATAGATGTCAATGGATGAGAATGGATGTGTTATGATCTGAATGGATGGAATGATTTGAATGGATGTGTTATGATCTAAATGGATGTGAATGGATATGGAATGATCTGAATGGATGTGAATGGATATGGAATGATCTGAATGGATATGGAATGATGTGAATGGATGTGTTATGATCTGAATGGATGTGAGTGGATATGGAATGATGTGAATGGATGTAGGACGATGTAAATGGATGTGATTGGATATGGAATGATATGAATGGATGTAGGATGATGTGAATAGATATGAATGGATGTGGAATGATGCCATGTGAATTAATGTAGAAGAATGTGGAATAATCAAAAATGATGTGAAACGATGTGGAAAGATGGGAGTTTGTTGGAAACTGTATTTGTATATAAAACTTGTTTTTAAAAAAGACTATTTTATGTCAAGAATGCTGGGAAAGCATTTTGACTATCTTGTCAACTAAGGTCGTCGTGAGGACCTAAGTGAGAAGGTTGCAATAGCTGATAGAGAGTCAATGAAGGACATCGTACGTAGCAAGGTCTAAACCAGCCTCAGTTCGATTAAAATGGTGAGCTTTTGGTATGATGCATGAGGGACCAAGGAAGCGACCTATGAGTGAAGCGCTAGGTGACCTACGAAGGAGCCTAGAGGGTGCTGACCATACGGTGTTTGGGCTCTAGGTTGCCAAAGATACCCACACGTGCATCGAGAAAGAAAATGAGTTGGAGTTGTTTTCTGAACACGGGCATGGATCTGGTTGATTGGTCTTGCTGGTCTTCACGGATGAGTTCATGACCCTTTTACATAGATCTTGTTGATTGATCTAGCTGATCTTCAATAGAGAGTCCATCTAGATTTTTATGTGATTATATTCTCGGGTACTATGAGCTAGGAACTATTGAAAAGGCCCTTGAATGAGCAGGTGGTGAGCGTTCTGGTTGCCAATGATGCCATAAGTACACCGATGAAGGAATGCTAAAATTGGACTTCAAGCTAGATATTTTCGAGGATTATGATCAGTGATACTATGGTTTCATTAAAAGTTTGCTTTAAAGATAGCCAAATCTTTGAAAGGCAATTTCATATTGGGTGCGTAAGTGGTATATCTAAAATGTATTTTGCACGAATCCGGCTAGGGGGCCTGGGAACTCTTTTCCCTGGTACCCAGGACAAAACATAACCAAATTTTCATAATGGATCCTATCAATACAGTGCTTAGGCAGTTGGCTAACCCATGGGACTACTAGATGGGGTTAGGGTAGACTGATGGATTCCTAAAATAAAATTCTATACTGTACGTTACGATAGTTGAAGTAAATCACAGATAATCCTTGTTCTATGGAAAAGAATCAATAGCTGTGCCTCTTGATGACGGGGAAAAAAGCGTTGGTCTCTATGATCCAAGTGCAAGTTCCTCCCTTGATCTGGCCATGTGACCTGCGGGTTTGGTCGTCGGAATGAAAAAGGGTAAATTAAGGCTTTTGACTTCGTTATAATAAAATTCTCCTGGAGGAATCGCCTATGCTTTCTGGGTGAGGGAATTTTTTTCCGGGTTCAGTTTTGGGAGAACCGAGGGATTAGTCTCTTGTCTGGACATCCGTGGGGGCGAGGCCCCGAGTGGAGTCTTTGCCCTGCGCATGAAGTTTCTACTTCCGCTGCTAGCACCCCTAAATTTGATGTGCAGAGGGGGCAGGGGTCTTTCAAGTGGTATCAGAATGAATTGTCTAAAGTTGATAAACCAAGAAGCAAGAAATGTCAAAAATTTATGAGTTACCAGTAAAAGATTGAAACCGTGTGTTGAAATTCATAGGAATTGACATTCAAAATAAAGATTTATAAATTGGGAATTGGGTCTTCAAATGAAAGTACCGCAATTGTGTGGAATCCCTGACTTGCTTGAGGCCTAGATATGATGGTATTTACCCTATAGCTCCAAGGACCATGACTACCCGTATATACCGTGGGTATAACTGTAGCTCTTTATTGACAATATATACGAGTGAATCTAAGACCTTGAAGTTATAAGCAAAAATGCTATCCTAGATGATGATTTCAGATGCTGGTTGATATGATTTTAGAATTCTAGTTAAGAATTGATGAATTGATTTGGATTCTGATTGAAAGATGATGATTTCTGAATTCTAGTTGAAAGAAGATAAGTTGAATAAAGCCACAATGAGGATGAATGGAGAGAATCCTAGTGATGATGTTAGCAACTTCGAAGACAATTATGACTTTCAGCAGAGATCACTATGAGACTAGTAGATTGTGGCTGACAAATTGTTCGCAGTTTGACCTTTAACCTAGTAGACCGAATTGAGGAATGACAAATTGAGTGTAAGATTCCTTCCCATCCTCTCAAGATGTCCAGCATCTTTCCCCTGTAATCAAATCCCTCTTAGAAATATAAAAGATCTTGTTTCTACCTATTTTGACCTAGAGAGAGAAAATATTCTAGAGAGAGAATATTTAGATTTTGAATATTTTTGGATGGAAAATATCTCTTCTTACTAAAATAAGTTCTCCCGAAACAAAAGATCAAAAAGATTTTCAGAACGTGCATTAGAAATCAAGTATAATCTGTTTAAGAGACCTTATCCTAGGGGTCTAGATTTTTGAAAAATTTCAAATTAAGGTTTTCAAGGGACAATCAAATTCATCCAAATGTATCAAGAAGATAAATAGAAGAAATAAAGAAAATCCCCCCCAAAAAATGAGTAAATACTCACATAAGATGAAGAGTGGACTAAGGACCAAAGGAAAAGCTTAAAAAAATGGATTTTTGACACCTCACAATAGGGATTCCCCCCTCATGAATGAGGCGCCTACTTCACATGTGGGGTGGAGTTTTAAATCTTCAAAAATTGAGATATTTCAAAAATCAGGTTACAATTCTATCTTCGTGGTAGTTGATAGATTAACCAAAGTTGCCCATCTGATTCCAGTAAAAGAAATCTACACTGCAGTGGATGTGGCGAGAGTGTTTCTCAAGGAAATCTTCTAATTGCATGGCCTACCTAGAAGAATAGTAAGTGATCGAGACCCTAAATTCACGTCAAGATTTTGGACTGCATTTTTTGAAGCAGTAGGAACTTTCTTGGATCTTAGCAGCACAGCCTACCACCCTGAGACCGATGGTCAAACAGAAAGGGTAAACCAAGTAATCGAAGATATACTTCGATCATGCTATGGCAGGGAACCCAAGAAGTGGCTAAGCTATCTCTGCACCTAGTCAAGTTCGCCTACAATGCTTCTTATCACCGAAGTATTGGGATGAGCCCTTTCAAAGCTATGTATGGACAATATTGCTTAACTCCGTTAACTTGGTTTGACCCATTGATTAGGGTCGAGATATCCAGACAGATGCTTGATGACATAGAGCAGCAGATGTAGGTAATTCTCAAAGATATAAAAGCTGCCCAGGATAGACAGAAGTAGTATGCAGATAAGAAGAGGACTAACAGAGAATTCGAAGAAGCAGATATGGTCTTCATTCGAGAATGCCCCAAAAGAAGTTCTCTATCTCCTGGGAAGTACAAGAAGTTATCCCCCAAATATTGTAGGCCATATTTGATTACAAAGAAAGTAGGTGACTTAGCCTACGAGCTTCTTCTGCCTCCTCATCTTAAAGTACATAATGTATTTCATGTGAGCCTTCTTAAAAAGTATATACCAAGCCCGAATCATGTGCTTGATGAGATGAAATCTTAACTTCTTCAACCCCAAGGGCAAATGGAACTCCAACCTGAAGAAATCCTTGATGTTTGTGAAAAGGTTCTCAGGAATAGAATTCTGAGAGAATTATTGGTTAAATGGAAGTTCTATCCTTTTTGTTGAAGATGCCACCTGGGAGAAGGAGCCGATCTCTTTGCGAGATTATCCCCAGTTTGCGAGATGAGGACATCTCGTGTTTTTCAAGTGGGAGAGAATGTAAGATTCCTCCCCAGCCTCTCAAGATGTCCAGCATCTTTCCCCTATAATCAAATCCCTTTTCAGAAATATAAAAGATCTTGTTTCTACCTATTTTGACCTAGAGAGAGAAAATATTCTAGAGAGAGAATATTTAGATTTTGAATATTTTTGGATAGAAAAATATCTCTTCTTATTAAAATAAGTTCCCCCAAAACAGAAGCTCAAAAAGATTTTCAGAAGGTGCATTAGAAATCAAGTATAATCTGTTCAAGAGGCCTTATCCTAGGGGTCTAGATTTTTGAAAAATTTTAAATTAAGGTTTTCAAGGGCCAATCGAATTCATCCAAATGTATGAAGAAGATAAATAGAAGAAATAAAGAAAATCCCCTCCAACAATAAGTGAATACTCACATAAGATGAAGAGTGGACTAAGGACCAAAGGAAAAGCTAAAAAAATGGATTTTTGACACCTCACAATGGGGATTCCCCCCTCATGAATAAGGCGCCTACTTCACATGTGGGGTGGAGTTTTAAATCTTCAAAAATTGAGATATTTCATCTCTCCTCTCTCCTAATTCAAGTCTAGTTCCAAAAAGTAAGCTAAACTGACCTAAAAAAGGTCAAAAATTGACCAAACTGATTTGGAAAATTCTAGAATTAGTTTGCTTGGTTAGGAGCTTACTTTTTCCTATAAATAGAAGCCTCCCCCCTTTTTTGAAAAATAATAGTGTTTATGCACTGTTACTCTACTCCTCCCCCAAAAGCCAAGAACTGTGAATTTCTTAATAATTCACTAGTTTTTGACCTTTCCCTCTTCTAAAGATTGGTGGCCACTCTTGTTACAAACAAGAGTAGAACCCTCAAACCATCATGCCAAAGGAAAGCTCCCAAGAATTTATGTAAGTTAGAAATCTTATATTTTTCTTTATTGTTTTTATGCCATTTCTAATTTTTGTGTTGTTTAAAGTGATAAACGGATGCTATGCCTTGTGGAAAGGCTTTCCCCCTCTCTCATTCTTAAAATCAGCCCTTCTTTATCCTAGTTAAGTGGAATGAAGGGATGTAATGCATGAAAATATGAGTAATCACCATGTAAACATGATGCCTAAGTGTGTTTAGTCTCTCACACCAAGAGAATGGAAATAGCCTTCCACAAGCCAAGAGAGAAGCCATGAGCTCCAAGAAACATGAGTTTCCATTTCTAAAAATGATCATCAAAAGTTACATCCATGGGCCAAGCCCCCTCTTTTATACCTGGACTTGTCCCCATTATTAATCCTATTTAATAAAGTTCCTACTTTATTACAAACCATCCCTTCCCAAAGATTTTGTCCTCAAAATCTATAATGTGTACAATCTCCAAATATGAGACTCTAATGTAATCAATAGGAAGTGGTTGAGAGTCCTCAAGTACATCCAAAGCACATATGCAATGAAAATCCGGATGTACACAAGTCCGCCAAGCTCCAAGTCCAAAAAGTATGAGTGAGACTGTTATGACAGCCCTTCTAGTCGATGAAGTACCTTGAAAATTCTTCATGTAAACTCCATAAAATGGGCTGGAAATGATATGTACACTCAGCCATATATGTCCCACATCATGGTCTTCCATTTTGATGCCGAATGAAGCTTGTTGGAGTAGAAAAATAGGCCCAATAGTAGACCTTTCCAAAGCTGTCCAGAAATTACAGCATGTATAATCCTCCTCATATTACCCAATTTGCTCAAGTAAATCATACCACTTGGCCAAGAAAATCATCCACAAGTAAGCCATGTTGTTGGGCATAGTCCATTGATTGCCAAGTAGCCATATTCATGGGTAATTGTATCCATTTGGCAAGGTAGTTTCAGCACTCTAGGCCCCACCAACCTTTGTGTGCTTGGGTCCTTGCAACCCGTCAATACATCTTGTGAGATAGAACATATGCAAACTGAAATTTCTGCATTGGTAGGCATGTCTCCATCCACAAGATTTTCCTTAACTCACCCTCCCGGGTCAAAAGGAAACTCACCATCCTCATGCACTTCATCATTGCAATCCTCCCATTCCTCAATGTCATGAGAGTCATACTTGTTCTCTTCTTTGTCCATGAGGATCATAGTGATCACCATCTTCTTTGATTTGCAAGCATGCCCGGGTGACCACCTCTCTTTGCACTTAAAGCATAGCCCTTTGCTTCTCAACTCCTCAATGTTTTGATCATCCATTCTTTGAATCTCCTTGAAGTGTTGAAAGGGCTTCTTCGTAGGATCACTACCCTTTTTGGCATCAATATGCACTCCATCCTTTGGCTGTCCACTCCCACATGATGTAGGAAACCTTGGAGTAGAGGATGGTAATGTGGAGGTAGGATCCTTCCCAAGGTTACAAGTAGTAGTGGTTGGTTTGGGTGTGTCTTTGGTGAAGGTCATGGGCTGAGATCTCTTGTACTTTGGCTCATAGAGTTCGGCTAACCTCATAGCTTCTTTGAGAGAGCTAGGCCTTTGAGCCGACACATCCGCCTTGATGAAGTGTTCAAGCCCATGCACAAACTTTTTCATCTTCATGTCTTCACTCAAACCTTCCACATACATTGAAAGCTTCAAAAACCTCTTGATATAATCTCTCACCATCATCCCCTTTTGAGAAAGCTCATACCATTCTTCATGGTATCGATCAAGCACTAAGGATGAAAGGAAGGCCAAGTTCATCTCCCGCTTCAATCCTTCCCAAGTTGATGGCGTGTTCCCTTGTTTGACCATATACCTCCACCATTGATGAGCATAGTCTTCAAGATGTAGGGAAGCAAATTGTACCATATCACGCTCACTTTTTGGGTAAAGTTGGAAATAGGTGTCAAGCTTGGTAGCCCACTCCTCCAACTCTTGCGGAGATGATCCATCACCTTTGAACTTTGATAGTGAGACTTTGTCTTTGACATCCTTAGAAGCTGTGTAGGATGGGTTGTCATGTTGGGTAGAGGGTTTGAACCTTTGCATCTTCATATACGATTCCATGAATTGCGCAAAGTCTTTGTAGTCCCTCTTGATGTCATTTGGTAACTCCATCCACTTCTCATGAGCATCCCTTTGTCTTTGGGCAAAGGACAATTGGTTCCAATCGAGTACCACCTCTTCATCAATCATGTGCATATTGGAATTAGATGGACCCGAGTGAAAAGAAGAATGAAACATGTCCTTGACAAGGGGCCTCCGTGCATCCGCCATGAATCCAAAAGTAGCATTCTTGGTGGCATGCTCATGCATTACTTTGGGAGAAACCTCTTGTGCCATAGGTAGCTTGCCTTCCCTACGGCCTTCAAAAGCTGTCCCATATTGCTTGCCTGCATGTGAAACACCATGACCACTATCAAATGAAGGTTGGCTCATTGGCCGAGCCACCCTCTCTTCCAAGACTTCCATCCTTGTGGCCATAGTATCAAGTCTATCATTGACCTCCACCCTTGTAGCCATCGTGTCCATCTTCGCATTCATTTGCATCAGCATTTGCATGATCGAATCGATGGGAATGGTATGTGACGCTTGTGGGGTGGGCTTGTGGGCACTTCCAACATTCACTTCTTCATGCACTTCCCTTGAAGTATGCCCACAAGTATCTCTCGGAGCATCTAAGATTCCTTGCTCCATAATTGCTTCTTCTCCCTCTACCTCGTCGGGAGTCAAGGTGTTATGCTTTGGTCGCCCTCTTGTCCTCGTTCCCATGGAAAGTATCGGTTTCAAAGATTTGGCTCTAACTTGAGGTAGGGATGTCCGATTGAAGTGGTCTAGAGCTTGTTGGAGAGCTAATGAGGTGTACTAGACCACTATACAAAGACCCTTAAGAAGTGAGAAGTGCTACTATTCTCTGTTTTAGGGTTTACAGGGTTATAGGCTGAAATAGTATTTTGAGCATAACTTGAGCTAGAAATATCCGAATGCAAAACTTCTTAGTTCAAATCGAAGCCCTCGATGAGTACTACGAGCCTATGTGATTAGATCTTGAAGACCTTAAAACCCCTATGACTGAATTAGGGTTTACTGTTTCTGCAAAAATCCTAATTTCTACCCCACAGAGATATCGAAACGGAAAGGTTAAGGGCTCATTGGGTAGCTCTAAGGAAGCACTAAGAGCTCATATGATCACCTTTAATTCAGTCCAAAAGGTTTGGGACTGAATTAGGGTTTTATAAATCTGCAATTTTCTTGCCCAAGTGACCCTTTTGTGCCCCCAATGATCCTTGCTTGTTCCCACACCTTTGTTAGCACCTTTTGCACTTCCTTTGCATCCCAAGGTCTGTAATTAATGTTTCACCAACCTCAATTGCCATGCATAGCCAAGATTTTGGAAAGATTTCGCCATAGTCTCCTTTGTAAATGGAGCCAAATCTCAACTGAAAATGCAATTTCTGAAATCAAAATACAATGCTCTTTGCATCCCACAATGCCATGAAAGCTCTTATGCAATCTTTGTCCATCAAGGCATTAGCAACATCCACACAATATGATGGAATAGGGGGCCCCATTGCCCAAATGCATCCATAAAGTCGATGTGAGGATTGTTGAGGACGCGCGTTGAAGCTTGCCGATCTCCCGGCCAAGCCCTTCTCACCCCTTCACCAAGTTTTCCTCCAAGGTGAAGGTTGAGGCCATTTCTTCACTCCGTGTACCTAATCCCTCTTTGTACCGCTTTTCCAAGGCAATCACGGCACAAAGAGTTCAAGACATTCTCCCCTTGGCCTCTCCAACCAATGCCAAGGTACCCTCACACATTGCTAGATTCTAGAAAACTTGAAGTGGTAGCAATGGTGAGTGTAGGTACAAAAAATGATGTGAATGTAATGGAAGAGATCACTTACAAGTATATGGCATGACTCATGCCATTTACAATTTTCTCATGAATCAATACGCATGAACTCATGCTCATTCTCCTCACTCCAAGTGTTCACCATCCATCAAACAAATTCCAACATCAACAACATCCAACAACACATTGACACTTGTGAAATATGAGTTCAATCCCCCAAATTGATCCAAGAGCTATGCTTTCTTATGCCAAAATGCAAGTCATAGCATTGAATGGCTATGTAGATGATTCAAGGCATCTATGTGGCATAAAGATAAGCATGAATGGCTCCCAAAAGCATTGAGTAAACTTGATACTCCATCAATGGCATGCCAATTGAATCAAAGTGAAGAGAATCTCCAAAAATATGATCCATTGTTTGGCCAAGGCTCATGTGGAAGCAATCCATTGCACAAATGCAAGCAATAATGCATAGACAAGCATCATTGGCATGTGAATGGTCAAGCCAAATGGTTAATTTCTGAAAATTAGGGTTTCTTCATGTGGAAAACCCTAATTCATTCCCAAGCTCCACCAAATGCTTCAAACTTGCAAGAAATTGATCATACCACTCACCAATGTCATCCGGAAAGCCTCAATGGTAGAAAATGTTGAAGAAGCCTCTTGTTGAAGAAAAACGTAGCTCTCTTTTGCTCTGAAATTTGCAGCCACAATACATCTCCCATGTGCTTGAATAAGGCTTGAAAATATGCTCCAAATAATAGCTAAAAACCCTATTGCAAGGCTTCCATGTCTTGAGGTAGTAGAGCTAGGCTTCACCTAGCTCTTCCCTCACCAATTTTCAGCGCAGATTTGGCCTGCAGCAGCCCGCCGTTTGCTTCTTTACTCCCTCCATGAGATGATTAGAGTGCCAATCATGCATGTGAAATGTTTAGAAGCTTGGTCCATGGAAGGTAGGTTAAGCTCAACTTTCAGCCATGGAGGAATGAACAAAAGCTCCCAAATCTTGAGAAAAAAATTAGCAAGAAGAGGCTCAAATGAAAGATCTCAATGAGCTCTACAAAAACCCCAAAGTTTGGCATCAAAACGGGTAAAGGAAGAGCATCCCATGGCTATGGAAAGCTTGAGGAAGAAGAAGATGATTACTAATCATGATTAACAGAAAAGTTAATTGCAATTAGTCACTTGCCCTAAGTTTTGGCCCGACTGCCCCAAATTTTTGGTCCAGAGGCCCAAAATTTGGTCCAAAAATGGCAAAATTGGCCAAAATCACTCAAAATTCAAGCAATTTCCATGAAATGCTCACCATCTCCATGAGATTAAGCAAGATTAGAGAAGATTTGTCAAGAATCACTCAAGGATTACAAGAAAATGAAAAAAAATTAAAAGAAACTCAAATTTTCAAGCAAATTTTCCCAACAACCCATGCATGCCCATGATCAAAATCAAGAGCTCTGATACCAATTGGAATGAAGGGATGTAATGCATGAAAATATGAGTAATCACCATGTAAACATGATGCCTAAGTGTGTTTAGTCTCTCACACCAAGAGAATGGAAATAGCCTTCCACAAGCCAAGAGAGAAGCCATGAGCTCCAAGAAACATGAGTTTCCATTTCTAAAAATGATCATCAAAAGTTACATCCATGGGCCAAGCCCCCTCTTTTATACCTGGACTTGTCCCCATTATTAATCCTATTTAATAAAGTTCCTACTTTATTACATTAAGTGAACTAATAGTTGGAACTAAACTTTCATATTATTTCTCATTTAAAAGTGAAAATTGTTTAGTTTAGAATGCTTAAAGCCAATTGAGGTTAATTTTTAAGTAAAAATAAGTAGAAAAATTTAAAAAATGGTCAGCCATACAAAGGAGGTTATGGCAAAATTTTTCAAAAAATTCGAAATAAGTATTATCTTTTATTATTCTAAAAGAGTAATTCCTATTGTTTCTATATTCTAAAAGTGTCATTTTCATGCATAGAAGATGCATATTGATTATTTTTTTAATGCATAAAAGAATAAATTTTTTATTAAAGTGTTACTTTCATCAAAATGGATTTTTATGCATAAAAAGAATAATTTTTTTATTAATGAAAATGTTACTTTCATCAAAATGGATTTTTATGGATAAAAGAATAATTTTTTTTATTATGAAAGTGTTACTTTCATCAAAATGGATTTTTATGCATAAAAGAATAATTTTTTTATTATGAAAGTGTTACTTTCATCAAAATAGATTTTTATGCATAAAAGAATAATTTTTTTATTATGAAAGTGTTACTTTCATCAAAATGGATTTTTATGCATAAAAGACTAATTTTTTTATTATCAAAGTGTTACTTTCATCAAAATGGATTTTTATGCATAAAAGAATATTTTTTTAATTATAAAAGTGTTACTTTCATCATTATTGATTTTTATGCATAAAGGGATGCATAAAAGAATTTTTTTAATTATAAAAGTGTTACTTTTATCATTATTGATTTTTATGCATAAAAGTATGCATGAAAGAATATTTTTTTATTATAAAAGCGTTACTTTCATCATTATTGATTTTTATGCATAAAGAGATGAATAAAAGAATTTTTTTAATTATAAAAGTGTTTCTTTTATCATTATTGATATTTATGCATTAAAGTATACATGAAAGAATATTTTTTTATTATAAAAGTGTTACTTTTATCATTATTGATTTTTATGCATAAAATAATGCATACAAGAAATTTTTTAATTGTAAAAGTGTTACTTTCACTAATATCGATTTTTATGCATAAAAGAATTTTATTTTTATATCAAAATAAGAGTTCTCTTTATTCCTATGCCTAATTCCTCTGAAAATTGGTAAATGATTAAGTAAATACTCTGTGAAAGAAAATCCTGCCGTTTCATATTCTCTAAGATGACAATGAGAAAATTCAATGAAACTATCGAAATCGGAATTTTAGATAAATGGAATTCGTGATTAGTTTTAAATTCAGTAAAGTAGTAATTTGTAAGATTCCTCCCCAGCCTCTCAAGATGTCCAGCATCTTCCCCTGTAATAAAATCCCTCTTCAGAAATATAAATGATCTTGTTTCTACCTGGCCTAGAGAGAGAAATTATTCTAGAGAGAGAATATTCAGATTTTAAATATTTTTGGATGGAAAAAATTCTCATCTTATTAAAATAAGTTTCCCTGAAATAGAAGTTCAAAAAGATTTTCAGAAGGTGCATTAGAAATTAAGTATAATTTGTTCAAGAGGCAGTATCCTGGGGGTGAAGATAAATTAAGGTTCCTATGGACCAATAAGATTCATCCAAATGTAGGAAGGAGATAAATAGAAGAATAAAAGGAAAATCTCTCAAAAATGAGTAAATACTCACATAAGATGAAGAGTTGACTAAGGACAAGGTTAACAGTTAAAAAAGAAAGATATTTAGGTGAAATGATGCATTTATGACACCTCTGCATGGGGTAATTCCCCTCATGAAGGAGGCGCCTATTTCACATGCTTGAATGAGTTTTAAACTCCCAAATAATGAGATATTTTTATCTCTCCTCTCTCCTGTTTCAACTAGATCCAAAAAGTGAGAAATGGTCAAAAATTGACCAAACTGATCTAGAAAATTCTAGAATCAGTTGGCTTGGTTAGAAGCTCACTTTTTCCTATAAATAGAAGCCCTCCCCTTTGTTGAAACTCAATAGTGTTTTGCACTGTTACCCTGCCTCTCCCAAGTGCAAAAAATAGTGAATTTTACTCATAATTCATTAGTTTTTGACCTTCCCTCTTCCAAAAGATTGGTGGCCACTCTTGTTTCCAAACAAGAGTAGAACCCTCAAACCATCAAGCCAAAGGAAAGCTCTCAAATTCCTTAGTAAGTTGGAGATTCTTCTCTTTTCCATTCATTTTATGGTTTTTATGGTTTTTTATGATTTCTATCTTCTCTAAATTGCAAATGATGTTATGCCTCATTGAAAAAAAGGCATTCCCCTCTCTTCTTTAGTAAATCCAACCATTCTTATCCTAGATGAATGATTAATGAATAAAATCAAGTTTTTCATAATGTTTCTCTTTGATTGTTTACATTTAGAATGATTTAAATACTCTTGGTAAACTTTTAATTAATTTTAGTAAGTTAAAATTTGAAAAATGGTCAGCCATACAAAGGAGATTATGGCAAAATTTTCTGAAAATTTATGAAATAAAATTCATCTTTTATTAATCAAAAAGAGTAATCCCCATCGTTAGAGTATTCTAAAAGTGTCATTTTCATTCATGCATAAAAAGATGTATATTGATTAATTTTTATAAAAGAATGATTTTCATAGAATTAAATTCTATGAAAGATACTTATTGATAATTTTTTTATTATGAAAGTATTACTTTCTTCATTATGGATTTTTATGCTTAAAATAATGCATAAAAGTATTTTTTTAACAAAAGAGTTACTTTCATCATATTGATTTTTATGCATAAAAGTATGCATAAAAGAAGATTTTTTTAATTATAAAAGTGTTACTTTTATCATTATTGATTTTTATGCATAAAAGAATATTTTTATAAAAGTGTTATTTTTATCATTATTGATTTCTATGCATAAAAGAATATTTTTAAATTATAAAAGTGTTACTTTTATCATTATTGATTTCTATGCATATAAAAGTATGCATAAAAGAATATTTTTTATTATAAAAGTGTTACTTCTATCATTATTGATTTCTATGCATAAAAGTATGCATAAAAGAATAACTTTTTTAATTATAAGAGTGTTACTTTTATCATAAAAGATATTTATGCATAAACATATGCATAAAAGATATTTTTTTATATTAAAAGTGTTACTTTTATCATAAATGATTTTATGCATAAACATATGCATAAAAGATATTTTTTTTATGTTAAAAGTGTGATTTTTATCATAAATGATTTTATGCATAAAAGATTTTTTTATATTAAAAGTGTGATTTTCATCATAAATGATTTTTATGCATAAAAGATTTTTTATTAAAAGAGTGATTTTCATCATAAATGATTTGTATGCATAAATATATGCATAAAAGAAATTCTTTCATGTTAAAAGAGTGATTTTCATCATAAATGATTTTTATGATGATAAAAGTGTGACTTTCATCAGAATTGGATTTTATGCATAATTAGATGCATATAGAATCCTTATAATTAAATAAGAGATCTCCTTAATCCTCTGTTTAATTTTTGTAAAAATTAAAAAAATGAATAAGTAGATGATCTGTGAGAAGAAATACTACCGTTTCATATTCACTAAGATGGTAATGAGAAAATTCAATTAAACTATCGAAGTCGGAGATCGAGATAAATGATTAATTTATTCCTCATAAGAAATTCATGTTTTAGAAATCTGTAGGTAAATATTCATCGAACAAAATTTAGAAAAAGAGAAATTGAAATAGTACCTTTCGAGAAAGATAGTTTAGGAAGAACTTTTCGAGACCCAAACTCTGATTCAGACTATTGACCAAGACCTAATTCCTTCGTCAATTTCAATCAAGGACGATGTGCCCAGTTTAGGAAAAATGTACTCAAAACACCCGCCGAATTTGAAACTAAGTTAAGATTTTTTATTTTGACCTGAGGATCAAGTTAACAGAATTCGAGGAATTTTGTTTGGAATTCAGACCTGGATCTAGAAGTATTGGGTTACGGATTTTGGATGCCAGGGTTTTGGTCACCAGTTAAAAGACTGCCCGACTCCTGACATGTCAAGGGGACAGGGAAGTTAAGGACCCCAAGTTTAGAGACAACCCCTTCATACCAGTCTAATCAGGGTCCGTCTCACCCAAGCCAGGGTAACCCCAGAAGAACTCCAGCTCAGCCATCTGCCTCTGTCCAGAGTAAACTCAGAACTCCTTCCCAGAACTGGGACAACTAAAGAGAAAGAGTTTCGCCTCAGACTGCAACAACTAGAGCAGTCACAATTTCAGATGTAGTAGAAGAGGAAAGAGGGTAGATCTACGCTGCAATTGAAAATCAAGGGCCCAACTAGCAGTCCTCAGTCATCCATACTCCAGCAGAGTATCAGGGTAAGCCTTTTAAGCTTTTGATTGATTCATGAAATTCTCATTCATTCATTTCCCCTGGATGCTTGCATAAGCTAGTCTTAGAACAGAAATCAGGGAAACCTATGCAAGTTGAATTGGCCAGTGGGAAAACTCTTTTCACTCACCATGAGATAGATCTTATCCAGTTCAATCTAGATGGTAATGTAATCGACTGTCAGTTCAAAGTCTTACCTCTAGGAGTTTTTGATGACGGGATCCTTGGAATGGATTGGCTCCACAAAAATCAAGCTGACATACACTGTCACAATGGAACCATTTCCTTCCATGACCTACACGAGAACAAAGTTCAAGGTTCTGGAGTTTCCGGATCCCCAGATCTTCAGTTAGTAAAAGCTTCCAGGTTGCTGAAAGGACTTAGGAAGAAGCAACAAATTTATGTTGTCAAAATGAACCCAGTAGACTCAAAGCTTAAGGCTAAAGAACCAGAATGGTTAAGTGAATTTGATGATCTATTCCTAGCAGAACTAACTGAAATGCCTCCAATTCGGGAAGTAGATCATGTGATTGAATTGACCCCCGAGCTCAGCCAGTAGCCCTGCGCACGTACAAAATGCCAGTTCCTGAAGCCATTGAACTCAAGGAACAGCTTAGACAGCTGTTAGAACAAGGGTTTGTAAGACCTAGTGTTTCACCTTGGGGAGCGCTAGTTCTCTTTCAGAAAATGAAAGATGAAATGCTTAGACTCTGCGTGGACTACAGAGGTCTAAATTAGCTGCTGACAGTTGAGAATAAGTATCCTATCCCAAGAATTGATGAGCTTCTGGACAAGCTAAATGGAGCCTAGATCTTCACAAAGATAGATCTCAAATCCGGGTATTACCAGATCAGGATCAATGATCAAGATATACTGAAACAGCCATCAATACTCGCATGGGCATTATGAATTTACTGTCATGCCGTTCGGATTAACTAATGCCCCAGCTACATTCAATCGCCTAATGCAGGACATCCTCAGAGAATACTTGGATGATTTTGTTCTAGTTTTCTTTGATGACATTCTGATTTACTCAAGGAATGCAACTGACCATGAGACTCATGTCAGAAAAGTTCTTGAGATTCTAAGGAAGCATCAACTCTTTGCCAAAAAGAGCAAATGCACTTTCTCTGCCGACCACATTGAATACTTGGGCTTTCTTGTATCCAAAGATGGAATTTCTCCAGATTCCACAAAAGTCCAAGCAGTCATAGATTGTGGCCGGAACCAAAGATAGTGAAAGAAGTCAGAGGATTCTTGGGATTGACTGGTTGGTATAGATTTTTTATACCAAAGTATGCTCTCATAGCTTCCCCCCTGACTAATCTTCTCAAGAAGAATATTCCGTTTCAATGGTCTGCCAGGTGCCAGAGTGCTTTTGATAAGCTGAAGACCGCCTTGGTAACCAATCCCGTTCTGAAGCTGCCAGATTTCTCTCTACCCTTTGAGTTAGTAACTGATGCTAGTGGTTTTGCCCTGGGAGATGCACTCATGCAGGAAGGTCATGTAGTGGCCTATGAATCCCGAAAACTCAAAACGCATGAGAGGAATTATGCTGTCCACGACTTGGAACTACTTTCAGTAGTATATGCCGTGAAGTTGTGGAGAGATTACCTACTGGATCAAAGATTCACTTTGATGACAGATCATCAGAGCTTAAAGTGGATCTTCACTCAGAAGGATCTCAACATGCACCAAAGAAGGTGGATGCAAACTGTGCAGGAATTTGATTTTGAAATCAAGTACCGTCCATGCAAAGAAAATGTGGTAGCAGATGCCCTTAGCAGAAAAGCCTCCTTGCTTGCAATTACTATAGTGTCAAATCCTTTGATTATTGAAGCAAGAGAGAAGATCATGCAGGATAGATTCTTTGGCCCTATTGCTACCCTACTTATGCAGGAAAGCAAAACTCCACAGGAATTGAACCGAGTTCAAGGGTATAGCCTGGATGATGGAATTATGTATTATAATCGCAGGCTATGCATTCCCAATGATGAGGGAACCAAGGGACAAATTCTGAATGAAGCACATGACAGCCTTATTGCAGGACATCCATGTTTCATCAAAACCTACATGTCTATGAAGAAAAGCTTCTTTTGGCTTGGTCTAAAAAAGGATGTGCTTAATCATGTACGTCAATGTCGGACCTGTCAGAAAGTCAAGGCCGAGAGCGTAAAAATGCTTGGGAAGTTACATCCTTTAGACATTCCCCAGATGAAGTGGGAATGTATCAGTATGGATTTTATTACTAGGTTACCCTTAGTGCAATCAGGTTATAATTCCATCTTCGTGGTAGTTGATAGATTAACCAAAGTTGCCCATCTGATTCCAATAAAAGTAATCTACACGGCAGTGGATGTGGCGAGAGTGTTTCTCAAGGAAATCTTCAGATTTCATGGCCTACCCAGAAGAATAGTAAGTGATCGAGACCCTAAATTCACGTCAAGATTCTGGACTACATTTTTGAAGCAGTAGGAACTTTCTTGGATCTCAGCACAGCCTACCACCCTGAGACTGATGGTCAAACAGAAAGGGTAAACCAAGTAATCCAAGATATACTTCGGTCATGCTGTGGGGCAGGGAACCCAAGAAGTGGCTAAGCTATCTACACCTAGTCGAGTTCGCCTACAATGCTTCTTATCACCGAAGTATTGGGATGAGCCCTTTCAAAGCTCTGTATGGACAAGATTGCTTAACTCCATTAACTTGGTCTGATCCATTGGGTCGAGATATCAAGACAGATGCTTGATGACATGGAGCAGCAGATGCAGGCAATTCCCAAAGATATAGAAGCTGCCCAGGATAGACAGAAGCAGTATGCAGATAAGAAGAGGACTGATAGAGAATTCGAAGAAGCAGATATGGTCTTCATTCGAGTACGCCCCAAAAGAAGTTCTCTATCTCTTGGGAAGTACAAGAATGTATCCCCCAGATATTGTGGGCCACATCTGGTTACAAAGAAGGTAGGTGACATAGCCTACGAGTTACATTGCCTCCTCATCTTAAAGTACATAATGTATCTCATGTCAGCCTTCTTAAAAAGTATATACCAAGCCCGAATCATGTGCTTGATGAGATGAAATCTTAACTTCTTCAACACCAAGGACAGATACCCAGCTTGTGTTGCCAATCAGAAAGGCAAAGTTAAAGCTTCTTCGCAGCAGGTGGCTATAAGCCAAAATCAGAATCCTCAGGTAAGGATGCAGAGAAAGAAGGTAATAAGCCTTAAAAAAAAGGGCAAGTGTCACTATTGCAGGAAACCAAGGCACTACATACATGAGTGCAAGAAAAGGCTAGAGAAGGAGAAAAAGAAAGAATCACACATGGTTGTCTCGCTGATGCATCTGCACCAAGTGCAGAGAAGAAGGAATCTGTAAGTTTTGCTCAAGATGATTGGGCATGGACTGTACATGGCAGTTCTGACCTTTTTGTTCATGAAACCAGGGCACTACATACATGAGTGCAAGAAAAGGCTAGAGAAGGAGAAAAAGAAAGAATCACGCATGGTTGTCTCGCTGATGCATCTGCACCAAGTGCAGAGAAGAAGGAATCTGTAAGTTTTGCTCAAGATGATTGGGCATGGACTGTACATTACAGTTCTGACCTTTTTGTTCATGATGTATGTCAGTGGGCAGAATTTGATGCTTGGTACTTTGATAGTGGTGCTATTAAGCACATTACTTCACAAAAAGTTCTGTTCTCATCTCTGAAATCTGTCCAAGTGCAAGAACCGTCACATGTGCAAATGGTTCCTCATATCCTGTCAAAGGAGTTGGTAGAGTTGTGCTCACTGCTACAAATGGGGGCGTATTTACTCTTTCGAAAGTTTTATATGTGCCACGCATTAAGAAGAACTTGCTATCAGTTTCAACCTTAGCATTGTCAGGCTTGACAGTAAAATTTATGGAGGATGTTTTTGAGAAGTTGCACCATGACTAGTCTACGACTAGTGCTATGAGTGATGTAGAATTATGGCATGCACGATTTGGCCATCTGAATTATGGCAGTTTGTTACGCCTTCAAAGGCATGATATGGTGTCTGAGTTGCCAACTCTTGAGACCCCTACTTTTTGACATGTATGTGAGGGGTGTATTCTTGGTAAAATACATCGGGCATCATTTCCAAAGCATGGATCTGTGAGAGCTATTAAGAAATTACAGCTTATACATAGTGATGTATGTGGTCCTATGAGGACCACATAGTGATGTATGTGGTCCTATGAGGACACCATCTATTGGGGGATATCTCTACTTCGTCACTTTTATTGATGATTACTCTAGATATAGCTGGGTGTATCCATTAAAGAAGAAGTCAAGAGGTTTTTATGTGCTTTAAGCACTTCGTATCCATGGCTAAAAATGTATGTGAATGTAAAGTTGACACCTTTCATTCAGATCAAGGGGGGGAGTATATGTCCAAGTAATTTCATGCATATATGGCTGAAAAAGGCATAAGGCATCAATGTACAGTGCCATACACACCTCAGCAAAATGGTGTGGCTGAGAGGAAGAACAAGTCTCTCGTGGTGGAGATGGCACGATGTATGGTGAAAGCCCAAGATTTACCTCATGGTTTTTGTTAGAGGCAACTATGTGCGCAAACTATGTGTTGAACAAATGCCCTACCAAGGCCTTGCACTCTAAAACCCCTTATGAAACTTGGCATGGCAGGAAGCCTTATGTGACTCATTTGCGTGTTTTTGGTTGTTTTGCTTATACTCTTGTGCCTGAGCAACAATGCAGTAAGCTTGATGATAAGGTAGTTAAATGCGTATTTGTGGGATACAGTTCAGAAAGTAAGGGATATAGACTCTACCATCCAGCCTCCAAGCGGATTTTGGTAAGTAGAGATGTTGTTTTTGTCGAAAACTCAGTTCAACCCATGCTTTCATGCAGAAAACAGCAGAATGTATGCTCACAAGACATGTTTGATTCGCTCCTACCTTTGTTTAATGGAGGGCAGCCATATGTAGAGCAATCGAAAGCTCATCCAAGTAATGAAATTCAACCTTTGCAGGTACAAAATCAGCCTGCAAATTAACCTTTTGATGAGGCAATTATTGAGGATGTAGTGGATGAGGAGAGAGTAGCCATAGAAGAATCTAGGCGTATGCCAAAATGGCTTGTGCATACATTGAGGGATAGCAAGCTAGAAGCTCTTTTACCTAGCGGAACAGGTTCTCATCATGCAGATTATTCTCATGTGGATCATGTTCTCATTTCTACTTTATGTAATGAGGAGGAACCTGTTTCCTTTGAGGAAGCACAAGATGATGATCATTGCATGCATGCTATGCAGGATGAGTATAACTCTATACTCAAGAATGACACATGGTATTTGAGAGATCTACCTCATGGCAAGAAGGCATTGGTACTAAGTGGGTTTACAAGTTAAAACGCAAAGTAGATGGTAGCATTGATCGCTACAAGGCCAGACTTTGTTGCAAAGGGGTATGCCTAGCAAAAGGGCATTGATTATGATTGAAAGATCCTTGCCCCCTCCGCGCAATGGATTTGGGGGTGCTAGCAACGGAAGTAGCACTCCTTGTGCGGGGCAGGATCCCTCACTCGAGGCCTCGCCCACGGATATCTAGACAAGAGACTAATCCCTCGGTTCTTCAAAAACCGAATCCGGAAAAACTTTCCTCGCCCCAGAAAGCACGGGCTATTCCCCCAGGATATTTTTACTCTAACGTAGTTAGGGTCATTACGACCAAACTGATCCGACCGAACCTGTGAGTCTCTTGGTCAGATCAAGGAAGAAACTTGCACTTGGATCATAGAAACCAACGCTTTTTTCCCCATCGAGAGGCACAGCCGTTGATTATTTTTCCATAGAACAATTACTATCCGGGATTTACTTCATCTATCATACTATAACAGAATTGAGTCTCATTTTACAGATCCATCAGTCCAGCCTAACCCCATCCAGCCCCATGGGTTAGCCAACCGCCTAACCACTGTAGTGATGGGATCCAATTAGGAATTTGGTTAGGTTTTGTCCCGGGTACTAGGGAAAAGAGTTCCCAGGTCCCCTAGCCGAATATTCATGCAAATTTAACGCCAGTCACACCACTTACACACCCAATATGAAATTGCCTTTTTCACGGATTCAGTTATCTTTAAAACAATCATTTAATGAAACCATAGTGTCACTGATCATAATCCTCCAAAATATCCGGTTGAATCCTAATTTTCAATCATTCCTTCATCGGTGTATCTATGGCATCATTGTTGGCAACCAGAACGCTCACCACCTGTCCCTCAAGGGCCTTTTCGATAGTTCCTAGCTCATAGTACCCGACAATATAATCACTTATAAAAATCAAGATGGAATCTCCGTTGAAGATCAGCAAGATCAACCAACAGCTCCATATAAAAGAGCCACGGACTCATGCGTTGAGGACCAGCAAGGTCAATCAACCAGATCTATGCCCGGTTTCAGAAAACAACTCTTACTCCTTGTTCCAATATCTTCCCCGACGCACATGTGGGTATCTTCGGCGACCCAGAGCCCGAGCACCGTATGGTCAGCACCCTCTAGGATTCTTCGCAGGTGACCTAGCACTTCACTCATAGGCCGCTTCCTTGGTCCCTCATCCACCATATACAGAAAGCTCACTATTTAAATCGAACCGAGGCTGGTCAAGACCTCGGCCGACCTTGCTATGCGAGACGTCCTCCGTTGACTCTCCATCAACTATTGTAATTTTATCAGTTAGGTCACCACCCCACGACCTCATTCACAAGACGGTCAAAATGCTTCAAAAGAAATTTTTGACATAAAACAGTCATTTAAAAACAGGTCATAAATACATTTCCTATAATGAACTCTCGTCTTTCACATTGTTTCACATCCGTCCACATTACTTAATCCATATCCAATTCATATATACCCATTCTTATCCAATCACATCATTTTCCATCTCATTACATCTTTCCTCATTTATTCTCATCACATCTCATCCACTCGCATCAACCCATATTCACATCCCATCACACCTATTTCACATCTGTCTCAATTTACATCACATCTCATCTCATTCATTCTTATCCCGATTCACATCACATCATCATCCATTCACATCCCATATTTACATCCGATTCGCATGACATCACATCTCATTCATTCACATCCCGATTCACATCACATCACATCTCATTCATTCACTTACATCAATATCACATCCTTTCATATACACATCTACATCCATTCTTTCACATACACATCCATATCCAATTTGCATGACATCACATCTCATTCATTCACATCTCGATTCACATCACATCACATCTCATTCATTCACTTACATCGATATCACATCCTTTCACATACACATCGATATCACATCCTTTCACATACACATCCACATCCATTCTTTCACATACACATCCATATCCATTCTTCCACACATACACATCCATATCCATTCTTCCACATACACATCCACATCCATACATACACATCCACATCCATTCTTCCACATTCATACTTCCACATACACATCCACATTCATTCTTCCACACACACATCCACATCCATACATACACATCCACATCCATTCTTCCACATACACATACACATCCACATTCATACTTCCACATACACATCCATATCCATTCTTCCACATACACATCCACATCCATACATACACATCCACATCTATTCTTCCACATACACATCCATTCTTCCACATACACATCCACATTCATACTTCCACATACACATCCACATTCATTCTTCCACATACACATCCCCATTCATACTTCCACATACACATCCACATTCATTCTTCCACATATACATCCACATTCATTCTTCCACATTTAATCTTCCACATACACATCTGTTGGAATTAGGGTTGCAGGAATGCACACACAACTTCAAGAAGATGAGGAAGCTTGAGCACAACACAGTAGTGTATTATGAGTGCCAAAAATGAAAGATAACAAGCCCTAGAAGATAATGGGCGTATATACAATGCACGGGGGAAAAAACCTCCTAGTGAGGGAAAAAGTGCCCCGGCGGTCCTAAGTGTGTTCACACACATCACTACTATAATATGGTAACAAATCCCCCCTGGAGTGATGCGGTGAACAAGAGCTAGCACTCATGTATAGGGAAGTGTCTAGCTATGTGGACGAATCCACAAAAGGGAGTAAGCCCAAAGCTTTGCGAAAAGCTTCGAACTTCTCACGAGGCAGAGCCTTTGTGAAAAGGTCTGCAAGGTTATCCTGTGTTGGCACATAAGCCAAACTGATCTCTCCTGCAGAGAGTCTCTCCCTGACATAATGGTAGTGCACCTCAATGTGCTTCGTACGAGCATGGAACACTGGGTTCCGCGCAACTGCCAATGCGCTCTGACTGTCAGTGAAGATGGTGGTGGCAGATGGCTGCCCAACACCCAAATCAGCCATAAGGCGTCTGAGCCACACACACTCAACCGTAGCTGTGAAAGCTGCCCTGTACTCAGCTTCACAACTAGAAGTGGCCACAGTAGGCTGCTTCTTGCTCAACCATGATATGCATGAGCTTCCAAGCATGAAGCAAAAACCACTCGTGGACACGCGTGTGTCATAACAACCAGCCCAGTCAGAATCTGAAAAAGCATGTAAATCTGGCGGCAATGATCCCCCCTTGGGATAAAGCAACCCAAGATGCCGAGTACCACTCAAATAGCGAAAGATACGCTTCACTGCCTGCCAATGCTTAATGCCTGGGCTATGCATAAATCTGCTCACCTGTGAGACTGCAAACTGAATGTCTGGCCTCGTAATGCATACATAAATGAGGCAACCAACAGCTGTCTGATAGAGTGTGACATCAAAGTGATCTCCAGCATTATGAAGACTCAACTTCAAACCTGTCTCCATTGGAGTAGCAATAGGCTTGCAGTCTTCAAGGCCAAATCTCCGCAACAATGTTTCAATATACTTTGTCTGACACAAAGCAATACCTCCATCACACTGCTTAAATTGTATCCCCAAATAATGATGCAAATGCCCCAAATCTGACATCTCAAAAGAGGCATTCAAATCAGCCTTAAAATCAGCAATATGACTCTCATTTGGTCCTGTGAGCAGCATGTCATCGACATAGAGAGCAATGATTAGATGTACACCATCCACACGTTTAGCATACAAAGTGCTTTCTGTTGGACTATTCTGAAACCCATGTGCAGTCAAATATGCATGTATTTTTTCATACCAAGCTCGTGGAGCTTGCTTTAAACCATATAAAGCCTTTTTTAACCTGCACACTTTGTTTTCCTGCCCTCTTTGAACAAAACCACGAGGCTGCGATACATACACCTCCTCATGCAAATCTCCATTTAAGAACGCAGTCTTTATGTCCAGCTGATGTACATTCCAACCATTATGAGCTGCTAATGCACAGATGCTACGAACAGTGGTCATACGACATGTGGGAGCAAAAGTCTCATCAAAATCAATGCCCTTCTCTTGAGCATAACCTTTTGCAACAAGCCTAGCCTTATGGCGATCCACTGTGCCATCAGGCTTACGCTTCAATTTGTATACCCACTTAGTGCCAATGGCCTTCTTGCCAGGGGGCAAGTCACATAAAGACCATGTACCATTCTTCATAATAGCATCATATTCTGCTTGCATAGCAGCCATCCAATTTTCTGAACTTTGTGCCTCATCAAATGAAACAGGCTCACTTTCATCGCACATACTAGAAACAGCCAATGCATAACAATCTGACACATAAGAGGCACCATGAGAGCCAGAACGAGTGCGACTAGACAAAGGGGCATCCAACTTGCTGTCACGCAAAGTCTGCACTAGCCATCTAGGCATATTCCTAGAGCCCTCAATCTCTTGTCTCTCATCCTCAAGTGCATCATGCACATCTGCATCAGATATAGGCTGATCTGTGCCATCATTTAAAACCTGCAAAGGCTGAAAAACTGCCTCATGAGGTATTGCACTTGACTGTGCACCACTGAAAAGAGGCAACAATGTATCATAGACATCACGTGAGCTGATATCTGTCTCCTTAGTACATGAAACCAAGGGCTGAACTGCATCTTCCACAAATACAACATCACGGCTAACCAAAATGCGCTTTGTCTGTGGATGATACAAACGATAGCCTTTGCTCTCAGCACTATATCCAACAAAAATACATTTGACAGCTTTGTCATCCAATTTTCTGCGATGTTGCACAGGCACTAATGCATATGCCAGGCAACCAAAAACACGTAAATGGCCAACAGATGGCTTGCGGCCATGCCATGCCTCATATGGAGTGACAACCTGTAATGCTTTGGTGGGACACCTGTTTAGTACATAAGTGGCACACATGACAGCCTCAAGCCAAAAACCATGTGGTAGACTTTGACTCTTAACCATACATCTTGCCATTTCCATGAGAGACCTGTTTTTTCTCTCAGCCACACCATTTTGCTGTGGTGTATACGGCACTGTACATTGGTGTTTTATCCCACGCTCAGCCAGAAATGCATTAAATTCTGAAGACATATACTCCCCCCCTCGATCTGAACGGAGGGTGCCCATCTTACTTTCTGACACATTTTCAGCCATAACCAAAAACTGTTTGAAGCACAAAAACACTTCGGACTTTGCCTTCAAAGGATATACCCATGCATGCCTGGTAAAATCATCAATGAAAGTCACGAAGTAAAGGTAGTTTCCAAATGATGGAGTTTGCATGGGTCCACAAACATCACTGTGAACAAGCTGCAATCTGCGTTCAGCTCTCACTGATCCATCTTTGGGAAAGGAAGCACGCTGCATTTTACCCAATATGCAGCCCTCACAAACATGCTTGACAGGTGCCTCAAGCTTAGGCAAAGAAGACACCATTTCAGATTTCTGCAGGCGCAGCAAACTTGCAAAATTCAGATGACCAAAACGTGCATGCCACAGTTTTGCATTTGAAATAGCCTGCGTATCCATAATAGCACATGCTGAATCCTCTACACATTTGCCATCCATATTGAGCTTATACAGCCCTCGACATAGTGAACCAGATGCTACAATGATGTCACCACAAGAGAGATCATGAACAGTACATCTGTCATCCACAAATTTTACAACCAAACCTGTTTTGGCAAATGCGGAGACTGACAGCAGATTCTTTTTGATCCCTGGCACATACAATGCATCAAAAAGTGTAAAGGTGTTGCCATTTGCAACATTCAGCACAATCTGTCCAACTCCTTTAACGGGATAAGAGGAGTTATTGGCACAAGTGACAGTATTCCCTGTGGGAGCAGACTCAAGGAAAGTGAATAAACTGCGCTGCGAGGTGATATGCTTAGTGGCACCACTGTCAAAGTACCATACATCTGAATCTACTGCAGACATACATGTGTCATGCAAAGATGGGTCATAACTGCACTGCGCATTGAATGCCCATTCTGTATCTAGCACAACATTAGCAGATTCATTGTTAGAAGGAGAGGCATCTGCAACAGCCATACCAGCCTCTTTCTTCTTAGCCTCTTTCGCAGCCAGCTTAGGACACGCTTTGATGACATGATCATTTCCCTTACAGTACTTGCAAAATGTCTTCTGTTTGTCACCCTTCTTCTCATCTTTGTCTTCCTTCTTTGGTTGCGCAGCATTTGCAGATTTCTGCTTACTAGAAGAAAAGCCAGCTTTACCTTTCCCGCTTCTCTGACTAGCACCGAAAGCTTGATCTGCGACACGCATACTATTCCTGTTTTGCCTTGACTGGTCTTCTTGCAGCAAAACAGAAACTAACTCCTCAAATGATAAGGCATTGGGATTGCCTTTCATCATCAAGCGAAGAGTGGAAGCAAAACCCTGATAAGAATCTGGTAGACCATTCAAAACAGTCTGCACAAGTGAACTGTCTGACAGGATTTCATCTGCAGAAATGAGCTGCTCTTTGAAATCCTTGATCTTTGTCAAAAAGCTATCCATAGAATCACCTTCGTTCATATGCTCATTCTCCAACTGTTTTCGGAGATAAGCAACACGAGCCTCATTTCTTGCCTGATACAATGTGGCAAGTACATCCCAAGCATCCTTAGAAGTCCTGCAGGAGCGAATATGTGGGATAATGGTACGTTTGACAGACAGCGCAATCAAGGCATGAGCCTGCGCATCTCTACCATCCCAACGAATCTGCTCTGCTGAAAGTGGTGGTTCTCGAACAGCTGCTACAGCACTTGTGCCTGCACCATCATCAACAGTACCTGTTTCTGATGTGTTTGCAGCATTCCCAGCCACAATAGGACGTGCATCAATACCCTGCACAATATTCCATAACCCCTTTGCTACCAATACATGTCGCATCATATATGCCCACAATGGATAGTTGGTGCCATCCAACTTATCCTCAGCAGCCAACATGCGGAATACATCATTGTTGTCAGCCATGGCCAATGACTGTACTACTAGATGTAAATGCTGTCTGCAAGAGGTAAACCTGTATAAAATCGACCTGTGCTATATAGCACAGCCCAAAACAGACGAATGGGCACCTGTCCTGCAGATTTTAATCTTGACAGAAAATCTGCACAGTAGGACGATTTTGCCTGCGCAGTACTTGGAATGCAAAAACGGAGGGCGAAATGACCTCAGATCAAAATTCTGAAACGACGCTCGTGAAACCTCGTTGCAATCGGAGGAGATGAAGCGGCAGGTGCCGGTGATGCTGCCCGGGAGGAGGAAGCCTGCTCTGATACCAATTGTTGGAATTAGGGTTGCAGGAATGCACACACAACTTCAAGAAGATGAGGAAGCTTGAGCACAACACAGTAGTGTATTATGAGTGCCAAAAATGAAAGATAACAAGCCCTAGAAGATAATGGGCGTATATACAATGCACGGGGGAAAAAACCTCCTAGTGAGGGAAAAAGTGCCCCGGCGGTCCTAAGTGTGTTCACACACATCACTACTATAATATGGTAACAACATCCACATCCATTCTTCCACATACGCATCCACATTCATGCTTCCACATACACATCCATATCCATTCATACACATCCACATCCATTCTCATTACATCACATCTTATCATATCCTATTTTCATCTTATCACATTCTATCACATGCTATTCCCATTTAATAGCTTTTTCTAGGTTGATCCTGATAATGGGACTTTTTCTAAATTTTTGCCAATTGCTTCACCTAATTAAAGAATATTTTTCTCGATTACTTCCATATTCATTCTCAATTTCTCAAATGAATTATATTCAATATTCCTCTTTTGGAATAGAAGAATTCATGGGATTTACAAAAATCAATTCTACCCATATTTTCACTTTTGATAAGTAATCAAAAAATTTGAATTATACTAAAATTTCCTCTTCTTCCCATTTAATTTCTTGGATCTCAAATACCATGGGAATTCTTCTTTTTGCATTTAATTAATTTCATTCCAATGTCATGGGTATTCCTCTTTTATTCATAAAGTAATTTCATCTAAAATAAAATACCCATAAATTCAACATGCTAGGAATTTCTCTTTTTCCATCTAAATGATGGAATTTCAAATGTCATAGGAATTCCTCTTTTAACATTTAAATATTTCTCATAGATAAAATAAATTTATCTAAATTTTATCTTTGAATTTAATTAAAATACTCATTAATTCTAATATGCTAGGAATTTCTCTTTTTCCATCTCAATGACAAATGTCATAGGAATTTCTCTTTTAACATTTAAATATTTCTTATAGATAAAATAAATTTATCTAAATTTTATCTTTGAATTTAATCAAAATACTCATTAATTCCAATATGCTAGGAATTTCTCTTTTCCCATCTCAATGATGGAATTCCAAATGTCATAGGAATTCCTCTTTTGACATTAAAATTGAATTACTAGAAATTCCTCTTTTGCTAATTACTATTTATGTATAAACATAAAAAATAAATTTTTCATGATTATAATGAGAATCATTCAATTAATCTAGGATGATTAATCCTAGAATATGGTAGGAAGTCCTCTTTTCATAATATAAATGAAAATGATTTATGTGTTTATTTTTCAAAAAATTTACCATAGCTCCGCTGCTATTACTGATAATAAATTTGAAAGAATAAAGTTTAGTATTATTCATGTGACTAGAATAACCACTAATTGGATCATTATCCAATTATGGATTGATTCTTAATTTTACTATAAATTAAATAGCATAAAAGTATTAAAAGCTATTATTTTGGTCTCCAATTAGACAAGCATAGAAACTACTTTTAGATTGGAGAAATGCTTCATGAGAAGCTTCATTTGAATTGAGAATAGGTCATAGTAATGACCATTCTTTGGGGGAGAGAGAGGAATGCTTAAAAACCATTATAAATTAAGCATAAATAGAAATTTATGTATTTCTTCATTACAATACATTAAAGAACTTCAATAGTATTCAAAAGCCATTCAAATTAATGCTTCTCAAGCTTGAGAGAGGTTGAGAAGAGAAACATTTGGAGATTTAAGAAAAAGAAGCCAATAATCCACACTTTACCTCCTAAATTACTTGATTCTTTGATCACAGTAGAGGCCCCCAACCAATCAATTGGTTTGGTATGTTGCTGGAGTCACCAAGGAAGATTGAAGAGAGAGAGAGAAGCTCCAATCTCTTCAATTTGTAGAGAATTTTTAGAGGATAATAGAAAATATCATTATTTCAGTATGATGCTGGCATGGTATAGTTCTCATATTTTTTTACAAAGGGCTAAGAATCTATTTATAGGTGAGGGAGGCCTCTAACCAAGTCCAACTAGTTTCTAGAATTTTCAAGGTTCAGTTTGGCTGAATTTGGATAAGATTTGGACCTAGTTTAGCTCCCTTTTGATTTGGTTTGATCTAGGAGAGAGGAGAGATAAAAATATCACAATATTTTTGAGTTTAAAACTCCACCACACAAGTGAAATAGGCGCCTCCTTGAAGAGCTCCCTTCTCCTTACCAAGGTGTCAAAATTGAATCATTACACCCAAAATATCTCATCGCATGTGAGCCCAGTCCGCGAGCCAGGGATTCATCCCAGTCGTCTGGGGTCAGGTGTGCATTGTCCTGCACTAGAGGTCAAGCGGGTTTTTCGCTATTTGCAGGGCAGTCAGTATTTTGGATTGTTTTAACAAAAGGGGGAGTGATAGCTACATGCTTTTAGTGATTCAGATTGGGCTGGATGTTATGACACACGAGTGTCCACTAGTGGGTTTTGCTTTCGCCTTGGTGATTCATGTATATCATGGCTTAGTAAGAAACAGCCCTACAGTGGCCACTTCCAGTTTGTGAAGCTGAGTACAGGACAGCTTTTACAGCTACAGTTGAATGTGTGTGGCTCAGACGTCTTATTGGCTGATTTGGGTGTTGGACAGTCGTCTAGCACTACCATTTTCACTGACAGCCAGAGCGCATTAGCAGTTATGAGGAACCCAGTGTTTCATGCTCGCACTAAGCACATTGAGATGCATTACCACTATGTCAAGGAAAGACTCTCTGCAGAGCAGAGATCAGCTTGATCTATGTGCCTACACATGACAACATGGCTGATTTATTCACAAAGGCTCTTCCTCTCATGAAAAGTTTGAAGCTTTTCATTCTATGTGCCTACACATGACAACATGGTTGATTTATTCACAAAGGCTCTTCCTCTTGTGAAAAGTTCGAAGCTTTTCGTAAAGCTTTAGGCTTACTGCCTTTTCAGGATTGATCAGCCATACCCTGTACATGTTCACATCATCACTCCAGCGAAGATTTGTTGCATTATATGGTAGTGATGTGTGTGAACACACTTAGGACCGCCGGGGTATTTTTTCTCTCACTAGGAGGTTTTTTCCCCCATGCGTATGTACACCCTCTTATCTACTCATTTTGGGGTGTGTACTTATCTTTTGTATCTGGTACACATTTGTTCATTCATTTTAGTGAGTTTGTGTGCTCTCAAGCTTCTCTATCTTGTGTGTGTGCATTGTTGAATCCCTAACCCTAATTCCAACATATATTAGGTATACCTACCTCTAGAATGTCTCCAAGCTCATGTCTACAAGTATACGTGTCCACAAGCACGGCTCATATGTACAAACTCACATCTATTTGTATGAGATAATGGGCAAAGGGTCTTTACCCCCCGCGCGAGAGCTTGTTTTTGGTGGTTTTGTGATTTTTTAGACTTGATGGGATGTGATTAATGATCCTAGTCCTAATTAAGACTTGTGTTGCATGTAATTAAATTTTTATTATTTTTTGATCGTTTAGCATACTTCTAATCTAGCAGTTCCATAATGCATAAAAGATTTATGAAATACATGAATAAAATTGGCTATCCCACTCTAATTCAACCTAACTTAATGGTTTAGCATGCTTCTAATCTACAAATTCCATAATGCATGAACAAAATTGGCTATCCCACTCTAATCCGACCAAATGGAGCTCGATGCTCATATTTTCGAGTGGATTTCACTCCTAATCACATTTGCTAAGCTAATCTTAGCCTTGTCAAAGCATGTGTCATTGGGTCTTACCTTTGAGTTACAAATGCAACTTTCAATTGTGGGTGTGCAAGCTCGTCCGTCTCACATTCTAACTTCATTGTCACACACCGGGATGCTCCTCTGCCAATGGGGTGAAGGTAGAGCTCTCAATGCCTAGCTAGAGGCAAGAAGAGATGGTCCTTCTTGTGATGGTTCTCTCTCACAAATGGCATGGGAAGAAGAAGAAGCTATTACAAGAAGAAAACCTACAATCAAACCTTTCTAGCATACATTCATTAAGCAAGCAAGATGCAATGGCATACAAGCAAGCAAGAAAGGGAAGAGGAGAGTTCATAAGTAAAATCCTGTAAGGGAATGTTTGTGTATTAATTATTGTCAAAAATGACTTATATACAAATGACTAGTTTTTACACTAGGCTGGCAAAACTTAAAAGTGGTCTAATCTCTATTAGTAGTCTTAAGCAACTATGTGTGTGGAAGCTGTGCTATTTGATGCTTTATATGTTCCAATGCCATCTTACAAAAGATAAGTACTTGTTCGCCTAGGTAAGATGGCAACGTCTTACAATAGGTCAGGAGACTGAAACCATGTTAACCACAACGGAGTGGTTAGCAGTATATATAGATATATACATATATATGTATGTATCGTGCATGCCCCTGCGTACGCGGCGCGTGTGTACACACGTGTGTATATATACATGTACGTATATATACACACACTATTTAGCTTTTTGGTGTAAATTACTACTCATGCTCTCAAGTGATCAGTTTGTTTAAGTTTTCATGAATTTTAAAAGTGAGTGCACTTCATTTTTTCACATTGCTTAGAATGGTAGAACTCATTTTTCTTTGGTTAAAATTTAAACATCCAAAATATAAGGTACTTCAGATACACAAGCTCGCATTTTTAAAACCATTTTCTTAAATTTTTCCATTAAAAAAATGAGAAAATATTTGTTGGCATGCTTCTACTTAGCATATAACATTGGTATCAGAGCATAGGTTTTTTTTAAGGGAGTCATGCATGTAGTAACTTATTTTCTACTATGATTAGGTGCTAGTAGGAATCATCTACGAAAGACTAGGTCTATTTTACTAGAAGCAACAAGATCTACATGTTTCTTCATGGCACTTTTTATTAGAGACTTGGGACCAAATAATCAAGACTCCTCTTGCGTGCACTAACTAGTTGGTAGAGTATTGTAGGAAGGTTCGAGTCCGAGAAGGAGTTCTTGCAAGCTCAAGCAAGGTTGACGAAGGAATTGTATCGGAAAGTTCTCACTAGAGGTTGAAAAGAGGAGTTTCTTCAAAAGACAAAGAGCTTTTAGGACATGAAGCTATCAAGAGGACAATGAAGGTGGTGTGCAATTGTCAATTTTTGGAGTCAAAAATATTAAAACCAATTTCCAAAAGCCATAAGAACTTGCAATTGGTATCAATACATTATTAATCCAAAGTCCTTTGGTTCATTCTCCAAACTCGGGATAGTGGAGAATGTGAGTCCAGAGCTAGAGGATGTGGAACAATGTAGGCAGCATGTGGAGCAATGCCTACAACACTCGACCTTAGGGAGGGAGATATTTCTTGAAAGTTATTAATTGTGTTCCTAGGAGATGGAGCCATACGTTCCAATGAACAAGCCACAATCAATTTTGTTATGTGGGATGATGTGTTCTACGCCATCATGCAATGTCACTATCGGGGGGGAACGAATGATCCAAGTAGAATTGGAGCAAAGGAATTGTTACTAATGCTCTAAGAGGGGGTATTACACACATGGACATGCTAATCAAAATTTTGAGGTGGTCTTTGAGCTATTCATCAACCCACACAAGCACATTCAAGTGCCTACCAAAAGTTGGACACCTTCTCGATCCAATGTTAACACAATTAATGAATTTTATGCGATAATTTTGGCTTGTAAAAGGCTAACCGACTAGAGCACTCCTGAGTTTGTAAACAGCAAGATTTGGGCATTTTACGTTGGTTGGTAAGGCCTATGTCTTGTTCACAAGTCCCAATTCACACAAGGCAACCCCAAAACAACAGCATCAATAGAAATCCGCATTTGGATGTAAACATTTTTTTTTTTTTGCAAAATATTCAATTATTGCATAGGCAATAAAAAATTAGGTTAAAACAAGTCTCTCTCTTCTCATGTGCATTTTCAATTTTGAGCATCTCTAAAAAAACATTAAGCAAAGTGTGCTTCCCCTTAGCATGAAACATATACAAAATAACACACCTTTTTCCTCTCTTTCCTTAGCTTGAAAATATCTATGTCAAATCAAGCTGTAGGTAAGACATTATTAAGCCTTATTAATTCGACTTTTGAAGAACCACAAAAGGATATCATTGAAGTACGTTAGGCTGCCTCCATGTACTGCTTGATTATACTCATCATTTCACTGCCTTGGAAGCGCCCCAAGCATCCTCTCGACGCTGCCACTTCATCAAAAGAAAAGACTGAATCTCCTGCCACCGGTCCTTCCAATCCATCCACAAGCTTCTGTCCACACTGAACTTCCATCGTCTGATTGGTAAGAGTGAAGGGTTCCAAAGAAACCTTCTTGACAGCATCGTCTCCACCTCTTGCTTTCACAAAGTCCTTCAGATGGCACATAGCAAAGGGCACAGGCTCGAAGCTATGGTCACCATACTCCACAGGAGTTGAATGATCTCCTGTGACGCAAATGGAATACTTAGCTACGCCATGTTGCTCGGCTTCCCAAAGCAGGCAAGCCAACTGGCCTAGCATTTTGTCGATTGATTCCAAAGCTCTTACTTTAAGTCCAGTTGCTTTGTCATGTCCTGCATCATCAACTGCCTGCCAAAACACAGCAATTTAGGCCAACACAATCTCTGCTCTTCAAGAATGACTCTCATAGCCTGCAATGTTTCTGATCGGAATATTTCGAATGGAAAAAGAAAGAAAAAGGTCTCCCACTTTGTTCGTCTGTGAAGTGAGGTGTAATCGTCACCTTCACATGCAAAAACCCGAAGTCATAGCCGCCAATACGACCAGCCCTAAGGCTGTCGTCTCCCGGAACAAATATTTGAGGTACAGTTTCCATGGGAGCAGCCAATGCTTTCGCGATTGCAGTGGCTTTGGATGTCAGTAACGTGCGGTAATCTCCGGTTGCTCCTGGTGCTTCTAGTATATCAATATCTAAGGATAAACCGAGCCCTGCAATTATTTTGGTGGGGGCTACCATGCAAGGCTGGAGACCATGCTTTTCAACAAATGAAGGCACCTGTTGGCATAAAAACTTTGGTTAACAACTTCTCAGCCAAGAATAAAAGAAAGGAGCCACAGAGAAGCAGCACCTCAATGCGGATTCCACAGCCTCGCAAAAGCACAACATTAGCAATGCTCTTTCCCTGAGAAGCACGCTCAAGGTTCAGTGAATGTGACCGGAGTATCTGCCTCATCTCATATGAAAGCTGATTGACCACCACTGCAGTATGTTCCGCAGCGTCAGAACTATCCAAAGGTTCAACCACCTGCAAAGGCCTGTGATCCTTTAAAGGATCTGTGCCAGAGATATTTCCGCTGAGGTTGGGTCCTTTGACCACCACTCCACACCTATGCTCGGTTGCATATCTGAAAAACCAAAGTTATGGCAAGAACCCAACTCCTAACAGCAGTCACCATAAACGAAAACAAAAACGGCTTTGAAAATCTCGAATAGCAGAAGTTAAGTCTGTATGTGCACCTGACTCTTACTTCGTAATTAGGAAAAGATGGGAGCTTCATTCCATCGAGTGCTGCACATAAAATGGGGCCTTCCTGCTCGAAATGTCTGTCAGCCCGTCGGCTTGTTACAATCCCAGTTGCATCATCAATAGTTGCGAAGTTGCACTGCAAAAGAAGAGATAAATGTTAGGGTATGTAAGTATGAATAATTTCATTAATGCTAAGCAGAAAGGGACTTCTATTAAGTAAAATAAAATCATACAAAGGAAGATCTCAAACCAAAAGGTAGGGAGATCTCAACCAATTGGGGGCACTCTGCTGCCATAAAAACCCCCTTGGAGTGGTGGAGAAGAAAATACCATGGTTCCGCTCTCATGCAAATCTGCTGCATTTTGTCTGTGCAGCTATAGAAGATCCCTGTATGTGGGCCCAAGTGGCCAAAAGAGTGTGAACGATGTCACTCTTTATACTACAAATACACTGGGTGTCATAAACCTGAATACCCTCGAAGGCCTCTGAGCATTTGGTCATCTAGATATGCCACACCGTGATACTAGCAATAATCTCGCAGATGGTGTCAATACTCAGTGAAGGTGGTGTGTATCGTAACTGGGGGATATCCAGAAGCAAAAATCTCTGAGCTATGCCCCTACGGACAAGTATAACAGGATTTGCTCCCCTGCCCTCAAAAAGAAGCTGTGGACCAGACTGAGTCAACCATGCAATAGCACCCCAAGTGAGCTCGGCTATAATCTCGTAAACAAAACCTGCTTGCAAAGAGAGAGAGAGAGAGAGACCCCTTGGCTGTTAGCCCCTCGGTGCCTCCTTCAGCTCGCCTTCTTCCCAGAGAGAGATAGAGTCGTGCTGTCCAACCCAACAGTCGCCTTGAGATGTCTCTGCTGGCTGCTTCCACACATGCAACCTGCCTGCATCTGCCTGGCTCATGTTGCTAGCTGCAGCCCATATGCGCAGCCACTTGGTCTTCCACACGTGCAGCCTCTACCTGAAACCTGCCTGGCTGCCCGACTGGCAGTAGCTCATAGATGTAGTCGCCTGGTCACTTTTTACTTGGTAGTAGCCCATGCTCAACCACCTAATCACCCACCCGGCTGCCCATGTGCAGCAACGCCTTGCTGTAGGCCATGTGCATCAGCACCTTGTCAGCGCCCAACAGCAGCAACTCCCGATGGTGGTGGCAGCAGCACCCAGCGGCGGCAGCTGCAGTAGCTAGCGGAAGCAGCAACACCTAGCGTAGCAGCGCCTAGCGGTCAGCAGCACTCCTGGTGGCAGCAACAACTTATGGCGGTGGCAGCAGCTCCTAGTGGCAGCGGCAGCAGAGCAGCAGCAGTCGCCTGGCTCCTGCGCAGCAACATCACCCGCCACTTGTAGCCATCTGTACAGCAGTGCCACCTGAAGATCCATACGGCGACCACCACCCTGCCTTATCGAATCTTCGCCACCTTCCCTTTTATAAAGAAAACGATGCACTTTTTCTCAAAAACGCCAAAAGCCAAGGATTTAAAAACGCATGCCTCCATAAAAATAATAATAAGCCTCAAAGGTTATTAAACCTTATAATAAAATCCTTTTTTTTTGTCCCCTTTCACACTTGGGCTGGGAACACTTATGAGTTTCCTTTTCACATTCAACTGATGCCTGTCCCCACTGTGCGTCCCGTGCCCGTGCCCACCTGCTTATTGTCCAGAGGGAAAAACACAGGGTTGTAACAATAAATAGGCTTGCATAGGGCTTAGTCTTCCATTCAGTCTACAAAGAGCTAGGTGCCTTCATCCTCAGCATTAGGAGCATTCCCGCCTTCAGCCTAGACTGGTCCCAGCCCTTTTGGAGCTTGCGTTTATCCTTTCAGCCTTCCCTGCAGCTTAATGCAGCCATCCTGCAGTCCCATTCAGCAGCCAGCAGTTCCACAGCCCCTACAGCCATCAGGCGCAGCCATCTGTACCCTAACGCAGCAGTTCTGTCCGTTTAGCCTACAAGCGCATGCATACAGCACTCTTTCAAGCCCCAGTTCAGTAGGTACCCTCTGCGTTTGAGCATAGATCACCACCAGTAGGTATTCAGGTCAGTTCAGTCCTGCATTTGCAGTTCTACAGCAGTTTACCTTGCATATTCAGCCCTACAGCAGTGCCTCCTCCCTCTGTGCATCATCCATACATGCTACAGTCATCTGGTGAAGGTAACATATCATTCATAAGCATTTACAGCATATTTACATAGCTTAGAACAGTCCACTGCAGTCCTTTCTCAGCCTCCAGTGTGCAGCCCTTCCTCATGCCCTTGGGAAGAGTGCATAGGCTCGAGATCAGTTCATTGAGGTGTTTTTGCAGCCGTGTACAGTTCAGCCAGGCTTCCGATCCTCCGAGATCTTGCGTTTGGCTTCTCTACAGTCCACAGTCATTCTCTCTAAAGTAATAAAGCAAATACTATCTCGTTAACGGGATAGGGGGCCCTTCAGTGGGTAATTTGGGACCCAATCTGGTGTACAATTCTCACATCTCTCTCTCATCTCTCTTTAAAGTTTGAAGTATTAAAGTGGATTGCTTAACTCACGAAACTCAGGATACAGAAAATGGTGTGAGCATCTGTGTGACAGGATCCTCCAATATGAAGACTTCCGCTGCATATTAAATTGGTATCAGATTCAGCTTGTCCACACACACCGTATCCTAGCGTGGGGGCATCCTTGGATGGTCAGATTGCGTTCTGGCACGACCATCGACTTCAGCATCATGTCTAGAGAAGAGAGTACTCATCAGCCGCCGGAAGACGTCTCCCACGAAGGAGGCCATGTTCTTCCGTCTACAGCAAACACCATAGCTCTTCTTAGAGCTCAGATCCAGCTGCTCATGGAACGTCTCCAACTCTTGGAGGCAGCAGCAACACGTCCTCCACCACCTCCAGCAGCACCCGACTACATCTCCCTCTTCTTTCAAATGGAACAACAAAGGAGAGAGGATGAGGCCCGAAGGAGAGAAGAACAAACAGAAGCAAAAGCAAGAAAACAACACGAAAAAGCAGAAAGACGAGACTATGAGGAAGCCCAACACAGGATCAACGAAGACCGGTGTCAAGCTAAACTCGCCGCTCGGGAACACCAACGTAAGCTTGATCGAGAACGTATGTTACTCGAGCACCAACGGGAAAAGGAGGCCATACACTTGAGGTATCAGCATCTCTCCTCAGTATCCCCAGCCATAGGTGTCACCAGCCCGCAATCCGCAGCAGCATCAACCACCATCATTCGCAATCGACCAAACTTGAGTAAGTATGATGATAAGTGTGATCATTCATCAGTTAATCAATTTATTCATCAGTTTAATGCTCATTTTCCACTAGCTAGGATCACAGAACCACAAGATAAAGTCCACTTAGCGGCTCCCCATCTTACTGGTGAGGCAGTCACTTGGTGGCAGCATTGGTCTAGTATTCATACAGACCAGGCCACAGGTGTCACAGCCTTTGACTGGGACATCTTTGTCCATGACCTGAAGACCAGATTTCTCCCGCCCCAATACATGATCAGTCTGGCATATGAGTTCTATGGACTCGGACAGAACGGATCCCCAGTGCTTCAGTTTTCCGGAAAGGTGATCACTTTAGCACAGCAGTTAGGGCTATCTGCGTAGGCCAAGATGGAGCAATTCATTCATGGATTGAATCCTAACATTCGGTTCACAGTTCATAACTTTGAACTCAGTACATATGACCGGGCTTTGACTCTCGCTCAGAATGAAGAAATGAAGATGAACGGAGGCAAGCCCAAGCAGTCATCTCAGTCCAGTACCAAACCCCAACAAGGGAAGGGTAATTCGTCTTCTAAAGACACTAAGACAGACAACAGTCCTAGCTCTAGTTCAAGGGGTAGCTTTGCACACCTGCTGTCATGGCCCTGTGAAAATGGAACAACACAAGTGTGGGCATGGTGGTTGCAGAGTCAGAATATTGAATGATTCACATGGGGGGTGCCCGGACAGAGTTAAAGATGTGTGGACATCCCTAGGTGTGAAGGGGGGAACTAGAACATTAAACCTTTAATGTTTATTAAAGTTGCCCCTAGGCCTTAGTGGCCTTAGGGACTTTTTAAGTTTGGGGCCCTAGGATTTTTATGGGGAGGAGGCCACTCCACTTTTGGAGTGAGTGTTTCTCTCTCCTCCCCCTCTCTCTAGCTTTTGGAAAAAGGAGTCGTGGAGTTCTCAAGCGCTTGTGTACATGCGTGGAGAAGCTGAAGAGAAGAGCCGACTGCAGATTTTGTGTGCTGCTGCTGCTGTTTTTCTGAGTGCAAACCAGCCGTACAGCACTGTACGGCCAGATCTGCTGCAAGTATTCTCTTTCTCTTCTGTTGCTGGCTGCGCATAGGAGTTGTTGCAAGGATCTCTGCTGCACACAAGTTCTGGACACGCTGTAAAGTAGGTACAGCACTGTACGACTGCCGTACAATGTACGGACAGTCTGGTACAGCAAGTACTGCTGCAGGCGGCGTTGGACAGGTCTGATTACATAGATTCAGGCGAGTACAAGTGTGGACAGCAGGCTGCGCTTGCAAGTACAACTCCTGGCACGTATCCCGAGGTGGTACAGACGGGTATGGGGCTGTTTTTCAGATCTGTACATTCAAAGACAGCATAGAAGTGAACACAAGGAGGAGGGTACAGACAAGTACGTGCATGCGTGTGAAGCAGGGTTGTGGAAACAAGTGCCTGCAAGTACAGATTGGTACCGTTGCTTCCTCCAGTGCTGTTTCACGAGCTGAATTTGGTAAGCTCCGTTTCTGTTCATCTATCTCTCTTTCTACTGCTTGATGTCTGTTGCAGATATGAGTTATCTGGCCCCTTGTGAGAGGAGGGGTATGGCAGATTGACAAGGGTTGAGACAGAGTTTGGACAGCATATGTATGTATGAGCTGATATGTTGTATCATGCACTTGAGTTATGCCAGATGTATGCTCATGGCTGCCCTGCTTAGTGGTCTTGGCTGATCAGAAGGAGGCACAGTGTGTTATTGTGGAACACAGATCTGTGTGCATAGATCCTCTGTGCTAAGAGGTATTGTGGGCGACATACAGGTGTAATCTCTTGGCTGATTTTTGTTTTACTCAGCCATCCATATTATTTTAATTGAATAAAGAAATACCGCAAGGGGCGCCAAGCTTTGGGGCCAACAGGTGTCGCTTTGTTTTCAGATTTGGGCACTCTAGCTCCAATCCGTTTTGTTTTTTCATCTAGACTACAAGTGGACGGGTGACTGCTAGTCTACCGCACTCTGGTTTTCTATCAGAGGCCGGTTTCAAGGTTCCGTTGCCGGGACCAATCATCAATTTTCTGAAGGGGGTGACAAACATGCCTGATACAGAGGATGAGTATTTCTATCATGAAGAAGAAGAGCAAGAGACTTCTCCTGAGAGAGATGTATCTGAGGATATTTTTGCAGGAGAACAGGCTGCAGATGTTGAGCCTTATGAGGATGTAACACAGCCAGAAGATGTGCATGGTAAAGAGGATGATGATGCTCGGTTCAAAGATCGTTTGGCTAGTGTAATGGATACTTTTATGCAGCTCACACAGAGTGAGAGATTTGCTGAATTTATGAGATCTCGCACAGAGCCCCGCACAGAGCCCGAGAAAAAGAAGAAGGTTCGTTCAAAGAATCTTCCTCAGGGTCATAGTGGTGCCACCCCACAGGAACCATCTTTTGGCCAGTTTCCGAATATGCAGCATACTTATGGTGCAAATTCTCAGAGTTCCTTCTATGGACAGCCACCTATTCCTCAGCAGAATATGCATCCAGGTTATTTTGGTGGTGGTTTGGTGTTCCAATCCATGACTGGGGGTTACCCTCAGGGAGGCATGGGTATGTACGGGCCTTTTGGAGCCAATTTTCAGCCTGGCATGCAAGGGAATATGTATGGTGGTATGCAGTCCGGTATGCAAGGAAATATGTTTGGAAGCATGCAACCTGGGATGCAAGGCAATATGTTTGGTGGTATGCAGCCAGGTATGCATAACGGAATGTTTGGAAACATGGCTGGAATGTATGGTATGCCTGGTGTGGGAATGGGAAATGTTGACCCAATGATGGGTATGAATGTTGGGGGCAGCAATCTTGCGAAACCACTTCCATATGATAATCTAACGCCTATGGGAAAGGCGAAGGATTACAAGGAAGGGGGAGCTGCAGTGAAGTTTGACACATTCAGTGGGGCCAAGGATAAACTTAAAGCACTTACCTTTTTACAGCAGTTTGATGCTGCTTTTTCTGGTGGGAATTACACAGAGTCCTCTAAGGTGAGGAAAGCTGCCACTTTTCTCAAGGACAATGCTTTGCAGTGGTGGTCTACTCTTCTTTTGCAGGGCATAGCACCCACTACATGGGTCCAATTCAAACAGGTTTTCTCTTCCGTTTGGCTCACATCTACATTTGAGGTGGATGTTATGACCGCTTGGCACAAATTGGATGCTTCAAAGTGTGATAATTTGGAGGATTATAACAAGAAGTTTTGGGAAGCTCTACTCCCAGTGACTTCTTATCGTGCGGTGCCATTATCTGAGCAGGTAGAGGCTGCCCAAAGAGGTACGAGATTATTGTATAAAGACAAGAGTAACGAACATGTCACAGATGATTGAAAATGCTATGACAGCTAATGCGTTACTCACTGGTGGTTCATCTGGGTTTAAAGGCAGTAAGAAATTGAGCAAGAAAGCTGAAAAATTTGGGCATTCTTCTCGTGATGCTAAAGGGTCTTCAGAGACAAAGTATAAGAAGTTGCCAATGCCCAAGAGGACTTCTGAGGAAAGGCAGGCTTTGAGAGATGCTCAAAAGTGTTTTTACTGTACTGAAGAGGGGCATATGTCATTCAATTGTCCCAAAAGAAAGTCCCAAAAGGACCCTGACAATAAAGGAGAGCCCAAGCCAAAGAAACCAAAGCCTTCTGTAGGCTTAGTTCCTGATCTTGTGGGGAGCAACTAGGTGGTGAAGCTACAGAGTTGTGCAGGGCATGGGGCAAAGTGAGAGATCAGAATGCTTTGATCTTCTTTGACACAGGTGCTAGAGCCAACTTCATTTCACCAGATTTGGCTGGCCGATTGGGGATTCGCGCAGAGGAGATGGGGCCGTTACATGAGGCTAATATGGCTTGTCCAGGGTATGCAGAACCCGTTACTCCTATCATTGGGAAGCTTCGGCTTCATTTGCAGGGTTATGTGGACAGCGAGGAGTTCTTCATCATGCCTTTGGATGGCTGTGATGTTTTGTTGGGGATGCCATGGTGCCACAGGGTACATGCGGTGGTGGATACTTACAATAGGAAAATCACTCTGACTCGTAGAGGGAAGAACATGTATTGGATGTTAAACTCAAAGGGGAATCTGTTCCTATTGTATCCGCTTCGGCGATTTCATCAGTAATGAAGAAGCATCTTTCCGCGTTCTTGATTTATGTAAAGGATGCACAGGATGATGAGTCTAAGTCTAATTTGTCTATGTTAGATAAGGACAGGACTGATTTCTTAAGTGGGTTTCAAGACTGTTTTTCCGAGTCATTGCCAGGAGAATCACCTCCTGAGAGGCCAGAAGATCATGCCATAGATCTGATTCCTGGTAGTACTCCACCGAATAGACCGTCGTACCGTGTTAGTGCAGCCCAACAGGAAGAGATTATGAGTCAGGTGCAGGAGCTTTTGAATAAAGGGTTGATACAGCCTAGCTCATCACCCTTTTGCTCACCTGTGCTCTTGGTGCAGAAGAAGGATGGTTCTTGGCGCATGTGTATTGATTACAGGGCGCTGAACAAGAACACCATCAAGAATCGATTCCCCATACCGAGGATCGATGACATCTTGGACCGCTTACAGGGCTCCACAGTTTTCAGTCGTATTGACTTGAAAAGCGGGTATCATCAGATACGCATTAGACCCGAGGATGTGCATAAGACAGCATTCCGAACCACATTTGGGTTGTATGAGTTCTTGGTTATGCCCTTTGGTTTGACAAATGCGCCTGCCACATTTAACAGAATGATGGACAAGATTTTCAGGCCTCATAGAGAGTTTGTGGGCACATTCTTTGATGATATGATTGTGCATTCACGAACTGAGGAAGAGCATAGAAGGCATTTGGCCATTGTGTTTGCAGAACTCAGAAACCATAGGTTGGTTGTTAATGGCAAGAAGAGTGAGTTCTTTTTGCAGGAGATACATTTCTTGGGGCATATTGTGTCTGCACAAGGAGTCCGTATGGATCCAGCAAAGGTGGAAGCAATACTTAATTGGCCCGCTTTGAGGACCGTGCATGATGTACGCAGTTTTCTAGGATTGTGTTCCTATTACAGGCGTTACATACGGCACTTTGCTAGCTGCGCATAGGAGTTGTTGCAAGGATCTCTGCTGCACATAGGTTCTGGACAGGCTGTACCAGCAGGTACAACAGCAGGTACAGCACTGTACGACTGCCGTACAGTGTACAGACAGTCTGGTACAGCAAGTACTGTTGCAGGCGGCGTTGGACAGGTGCTGGACAGGTCTGATTACACAGATTCAGGCGAGTACAAGTGTGGACAGCAGGCTGCGCTTGCAAGTACAACTCCTAGCACGTATCCCGAGGTGGTACAGACAGGTATGGGGCTGTTTTTCAGATCTGTACATTCAAAGACAGCATAGAAGTGAACACAAGGAGGAGGGTACAGACAAGTACGTGCATGCGTGTGAAGCAGGGTTGTGGAAACAAGTGCCTGCAAGTACAGATTGGTACCGTTGCTTCCTCCAGTGCTGTTTCACGAGCTGAATTTGGTAAGCTCCGTTTCTGTTCATCTATCTCTCTTTCTACTGCTTGATGTCTGTTGCAGATATGAGTTATCTGGCCCCTTGTGAGAGGAGGGGTATGGCAGATTGACAAGGGTTGAGACAGAGTTTGGACAGCATATGTATGTATGAGGTGAGATATTGTATCATGCACTTGAGTTATGCCAGATGTATGCTCATGGCTGCCCTGCTTAGTGGTCTTGGCTGATCAGAGGGAGGCACAGTGTGTTATTGTGGAACACAGATCTGTGTGCATAGATCCTCTGTGCTAAGAGGTATTGTGGGCCGTCAGATTGGACATATAGGTGTAATCTCTTGGCTGATTTTTGTTGTACTCAGCCATCCATATTATTTTAATTGAATAAAGAAATACCGCAAGGGGCGCCAAGCTTTGGGGCCAACAGGTGTCGCTTTGTTTTCAGATTCGGGCACTCTAGCTCCAATCTGTTTTGTTTTTTCATCTAGACTACAAGTGGACGGGTGACTGCTAGTCTACCGCACTCTGGTTTTCTATCAGAGGCCGGTTTCACCTGCTCAATGCTACCTTGCACATCGGGAACGGCATGCACATTGACCTTACGTTGCTTATTCTCTTGCTTTTACTTGCAGGTTGGGCATTGCCTAAACATGTGCTCTTTACTACCACAAGAAAAACATTTCCCCTCTTTTGCATGTTGCTGCCTTTGCTCGGGGGTCAAGCCAAACTTGTTCTTCTTTGGCCCATTGTTCTTAGATGAGGTATTTTCTACTTTATCTCCCTTTTGGGCTTCCCGAGAGCTCTTTTTAGGTGGCTGTCCACCTTTTTGCAGGTTTGGGACAGCCCTCTCTTTTCCCTTAGAACCCCCATTATCTTGCTTAATTTTAAGCACTAATTGCTCCATAGCAAGAGCAAATGCTATGAGCTGCTGAAGGGTGTGTTTCGAGTGCAATTCGATGCCCGAACGGTAGGTTGGTTGCAACCCAGAGCAAAATTACCTTGTCTTCTCATCTTTGGAGAGATGCATAAAGGGAGTAACCTCAAGCAAGACCTTCGAAAACTTGTTCACATATTGTTGCACACTCTCGTTGTCTTTCTGCTCAAGTCTATCCCACTTTTGTGTGAGAGTTTGCTCTGCATTTGGAGGCAAAAACTGGGCATAAAATCTATCCTTGAACTCTTTCCGAGTACAAATGGGATCTTTGTGGTCTTTTCGGTGATCCACCAATGTGCAGCTGTCCCCTTCAAGAACATGCTTGCATGGCGGACTTTAGACTTCTCAGTGAAGTCCTCATCACTAAAAGCAATGTCAAATTGTGCCACAAATGCTAGCATCTTAGATGCATCATATTCCCCTTGACAGGCATCTAACTTGACAGATTTATCACCTGCCTTAAACTCCTTGAGCTTTTTGGCATGTGACTCATGTTCTTTCCTCTTTCTCTTCCCCTTATCCAACGGGGTAACCCTCTCTACATGGGCTTCATGAGTAACCAAAGGTGTTTCACGGGGCACAGTGGCATGTGCTTTATGAATCTGTGGCCCAGATGCATGTGACCTGCCTGAATGATGCAATGTCTCACCACGAAACAACTCAATGGGCAAAGTTTTTCGGCTTGCATGCCAACCACTCTCACCATGAAATACATGCTTTGAATCCACTAGGCCATTATGCCTTCCACTGGCTCCAACATGCACAAATCTGTTTCCTCCTGTCCCATGTGGAGTAGATGCATGGCGAGAAGTGACCGACACCTCTTCCCTATGCACATAAGACCTCAACCCATAGTGGTTGAGTACTTTAGGTACAGTGTGGTATGATATGTGTACGGTACGAGTACGTAAAGTACGCATCAAGATAAGTACTTTAAGTACGTTCACGTTTTTTACTATATATATATATATATATATATATGTATGTGTGTGTGTGTGTGTGTGTGTGTGTGTGTGTGTGCATGCATGCATGCATGTATGTATGTATATAAAATAAAAAATATCTAGCATCCATACAAAAATAGCATGAAAAACAATGGTAGCACTGAAATGAAAACTAATCTATTAACTACTGAGCAATGACCACTGACTAAAATAATTAAAAAACGGGCCAAATAAGTGTTGTACATTGAACCTCATATTTGGTGCGAAGACCTTATCCACACGAGGTACGGTACGAATGGACTGGTACGGAAAGTACTGAAGGTATTCATCGGATGAGTACGGGTACGAAATGCAACTATCAACCATTAAGATGTTGGGTCTTCATGCTTCAAACGAGGTGGATTCTTGAACATTAACTCTCGATCCTCTCCCTCTTTGAGATCACCCTTTCGGATGAGATCGGAAAGTGCCAATTCCCTTGGCTTCTTGTCCACTTCACGAGCCATAGACTCAAAGGTCATATCCACCATAGCATCAGCTTTCTTGGCTTCGATGACACTTTGTACATGAGGATCTTCATGCAAAACTTTCAGCTCTTGCTCCTTTGCCTGCAAAAGTTTCTTCATGTGTTCCAATTCAGCCCTCAATGCATCGGGCTCATCCTCATGCATAGGCTCTTTTCCACGGGATGGCTGTCCCATCAAAGCATTGTCATAAACCCTCTCAAGGAGCTTGTGCCTTCCCTACAATGCATCAGAATCTCGAGAGGCACTTGATTGACCCCTTGAATTTGGCACTTCCAAAGGATTGCCTTGGCTGTCCATTCAGTCAAGTATCTGTGTTTGCTTCCAATTTCAAAACACCGTATCCCCTTGAATTTGGCACTTCCAAAGGATTGCCTTGGCTATCCATTCAGTCAAGTGTCTGTGTTTGCTTCCAATTTCAAAACACCGTATCCCCTCTTGAGAAAGAGAGATGACCGGGCTCTGATACTAATGCAACTCCTCCTCACTGGAGACCAACCACAATCGGAAACAAATGCACAAGCTTAGATCACTTAACTTTAACAATTAATGTACATCATAATCATCCACTAAATCTGAAAATAACAAAACACAACTTGATACCACCACTGGGGCCGAACAATGCAACTGCTCATCACTGGAGACCAACCACAATCGGAAACAAATGCACAAGCTTAGATCACTTAACTTTAACAATTAATATACAGCATTATGCTATGGGGCAGAAAGGTTATAGATGTTATAACCCTACCACTCATGAGATGTAAGCAAGAAAAGATGTTGTCTTGATAAGATGAGTAGCTAGTATGTACCAGTGCAGTGAAGGCAACAGAAGATGCAGATGTAAGAAGTGTTGATGTTGCACCACATGTAGAGCAGCAATCACATGTGCTTAGTGGACCTAGAGAGTTCTCTAGAAGTGGATCCAATCTTAGCCCATGGTCAAGCAGGTTGAGGGATAGATGTAGGATGTGGGTACACATGTATCACGCCAAGGGAAGGAAAAGGTAGATCAACCTTTTTTGCTTGATCTGTTAGCAGGTCACTCATATGTGGAACTCGCAAATACACCATCGTTCCTTCAGAGAACTCTCTGGGTGAACGATGTCTATTAGAATAAAACCTGTCTCGGTCTTGAGCACTTCTAATAGATTCCTTCGCAACTTGTAACATTTCCTGCATATCTTGCAAAAAATTATGTGCTGCATCATGCTGAAGTCCTGAGAATCCTACTGTAACAGGTAATCTTGGTTGAAAACCATACATAAGCATGAAAGGACTAAACCCTGTACTCGTATGCTTAGTACTGTTATAAGCAAATTCTAACATAGGAAGATAATCCTCCCATGAACTCTGTCTTTTGGATATATATGCTCGAAGCATATCCTCCAAAATCTGATTCACTATTTCAGTCTGGCCATCAGATTGAGGATGAATAGAGAACTCAAATTCAAAGTTGTTTCCAACTTCTTAAAAATCACTCGTAAACTTAGAGTCCCTATCACTGACTATGTCCTACGGTAATCCGTACAGTCTAAACAATTGCTCGATAAACTGCCGAGCTAATTGCGTAGCTGTAATAGTCGTCCAGGTCGATAAAAATCTAGCCATTTTTGTCAAGCGATCTACCACAACCCAAATAGAGTCTGAAAGGCGGTTCTTTCGACATGCCTTTCATGAATACGTATCTGGTGATAGCCAGTATATAAATCTATCTTCGTGAAATATTTCGCTCCACAAACATTGGGTCCTATCATGGAATTTCAAAAGGAAGATCTCTTAAATAAGGGGGTGTCACAAATGGTGCTGAAATTATGACATGGTTCTCATAAAGAGTTGCCTCGTTTTTTGGCTACATGATGGTCTCATTTTTACTACACAAAGATAGAGTCTACATGGTGCCTATGTCGAAAATTACAACATGGTTCCCATAATGGTCTCATTTTTTACTACAAAGATAGAGTATATGTGGTACCTACATAAAAAATGCATTCTTCATCAATGGTGGGGCAATTGGGAATATTCAAGTCCTTTGATAAGATAAGAAAGAGCTTCTAGAGGAAAGGGATGTGGAAGGACTTACATGCTCTTGTCACACACAAGATGTATGCCTTTTCAACCTGATAAGGTAAGCCCGGTGGGTTTCTTCAACTTGCCTATCAATTTTCGATGGGGAAGTGGATCCATATTTCTATGGATCTCACTATGGGTCTTCCACACACAAAGAAAGGTTGAGATAGCTCATATGTGGCTTGTGGTGGCACATTTCATCTCTACAAAGGTCAAGTATACGACATCCGTAGTTGCAAGGCCATAAGCCCAGTGGGTTTCTTCAACTTGCCTATCAATTTTCGATGGGGAAGTGGATCCATATTTCGTAATCTGTACACATTCTCCAAGTATTGTCCTTCTTTCTCCTAAGCAACACAGGTGCACCCCAAGGTGATTTACTTGGACGGATCTGGCCCATCCTCAAATAATCTTCGAGTTGTTTAGCCAACTCATCTTCCTCAGCTTGGCTCATCCTATATGGTGGAATACTGACAGGATGAGCACCAAGGATCAAGTCAATACAATGATCTACTGCCCGTTCAGGTGGTAAACCTGATGGCAGTTCCTTAGGAAATACATCTTGAAATGAATCAAGTGACTTATGTAATTCTTTGCTTTCAAACACACTTAATTCATTTACATCCAAAGAAGGGATGAGAAAGGAAGAAAGTGGAATCAATACACAATGGAAAGCAGTATACAAAGAAGAATCCATTATATTTCCAAAATCAATTGTATTTACAAGAGGGATGGATACAATCACCTAAAATACTATACTTGGTGTCCCTATGCTGAAAAGAAAAAATATAACTAGACCAATCTATCTGGACTTCAAGAGTCTTACCAAATACCTTAGAATTGAACAGATAATCAGACAAGTACTAGGGCGAGAAAGTACAGTAATTGACGTACCTGTCAAAGACAACTGGTTAGCTGCCTTTGGCTTGGGTCCTGCGTTTGACTTGGTACCCTTTTGCTTCGAGCACTCGTTACGCATGTGTCCTTTTTCTTCGCAGATAACAACGTCCTTCCTTCTTGAGCTTCAAAGCCCTAAGGAGTCGTTTCTACCGGGCAACAACATCGTAATCATCCTCTTTCTTGAGGAATTCTTTCTTGAAAACGTCTTCAAATTGTGCCCAAGTCGTTGGCTTAGGGTTGAGTTCCTTCCACCAAAGCAAAGCGGACAGGAAACCTGCTGCTAATTGGGTATTCTTTCCATCATCATATGGATGAAACTGAAAGTGAACTTGCCACTTATGTAGCCAAGTGTCCACGATCTCCTTGGTGCGCTGCTTTTGCTCGCCCCCGAACGGTTCCGGAGTAATGTTGGGGCCTAAAGCTGAAGCCAAGGTCTCCATACCCGAGAAAGTAGAGAGGGTAGTGGACAAGAGAGCAATGGAGTTCTGCAAAGCTTGCATCTGGGCTGCGATTTGTGCCTGACGTTCCGTCGAAGAAGCTTCGAGAGCTACTTTGAACTCTTGGAAATCTGATTTTGACACAAAATCGTCAAAACGATCGGCATCGGCACCTTCCGTAGCCGGCAAGCCTTCGCGTTCCACAAGGGGCTCCAACTCTGATTCTTGGGTCGACATCGTGAAGAGGGTACGTGGAGAGAAAATTCGATCTTTGCACAATGAAAGTGCGAGCGAACTTGAAGTGGTATTGGCTGGAATTTTCAAGACTGCGAGATCTGCTCCTGTGAGCTCCGCCTCTTCCCCCCTCCCGCTGCTTCTCGCCGTCGCGCGCCCCCCTCTCCCCCCTGCCTGTCCCCCGCCTTCTCCTCCGCCTCTCCCCCGCCTCCTTCCTCGCCTCCTCCCCCGCAATCTCTCCCCCCCCCGCCTTCTCCTCCTCCACCTCCTTCCTCGTTTCCTCCCCCGCCATCTCTCCCCCCTCGCCTCCTTCCTCGCTTCCTCCCCCGCCATCTCTTCCCCCGCCTTCTCCTCCGCCTCGCTTCTCCCCCCCGCCTCCTTCCTCGCTTCTCTCCCCCGCCTCCTTCCTCGCTTCTCTTCCCCCACCTTCTCCTCCGCCATCTCTACCCCCCCGCCTTCTCCTCCGCCTCGCTTCTCTCCCCCGCCTTCTCCTCCGCTGCGCGGCTCTTCCCCCCCACCTTCTCCCTCACCTCCCCTTTCCGTCTCGCCCCCCCCCCCCCCCCCCCCCCCCCCCCCCCCCGCTATCCTCTAACCTTCTGCCTCTCCGTTTCCTCGTAGGGCTGTGTCCCTCCCATTGGTGACCCCGGTTTCTGGCCTTTTCCCTCTGGAGGACTCCATGGAAGCCGCTCCGACTACCCCTGCCGATTCCGGTCTCCGTCTGGAGTTCACAGCTGCAGATCATCAGTTGTTTGTTTCCACAGTATCCGCTCTTGAGGCCTCCTCCTTGGTCTGCAAGATAGTGGGTAGCCGTCCGATGCGGAGAGAGCTTCGCGACCTTCTGCAAGGTAGCCTCGTTGGCGTGCCTGCCAAGATCGTCAGCGTCGATTTTTTGGGACGTGGCTACTACCAAGTGGATTTCGAGTCCCCCCAGGCAGCTCAGATGGTGCTGGCTCGGAGCCCCATTGCCCTCCGCTCATCCCGGGCGTTCCTGGCGCGATGGACTCACGGTTTCGACCCCGCTTCTGACCCGCTAGCAGGCGCGACAGGTTTCCCCATCACTATCTGCTTTCCTGGACTCCGCAGGGAGTACTTGCCCCTCTTGTCATCCATTGGCAAGGCGTTCGGACAGGTGGTGGAGACGCCTCAGACAACGGCTTCAGTGATAGCTCGGGCAGTAGGACTCCCGACGATTCGTGTTGTGGTTCCGTCACCGGAGTCCCTCCCGAAGACGATCCTCCTCCCTTGTCTTTCTGGAGGACATCTGATACAGCGCGTGGAGTATTCGGGCCTCCCCGGCCAGTGCTACATCTGTCGGGAGATGGGCCACCTCGCACGCGCCTGTCCCCGCAAGGGGGTTCATCCTTCACGCTCAGCCGCCTCTGGACCCCCTTCAGGAGGCCCGAGGGGTGGCCATCCACCTTAGAGACCGGACATCCCTGGCTCGTCTCAGCAGGCGCCATCATCTGACGAGCAGGCCCCGGCGGAGGATGCCGCGCAGACCCAGGAGGCTGGCGGATGGCAGGAGGTTCGCCGGCGGAAACGCCCAGCCCGCAGGGACCGTCGCAGACGCCAGCCAGCAGGCAACACAGGCTGGCGGACAGGCGACTCCGGCTGGCGTCCAGGCACCTACCCGCACTTATGCTCCAGTCAGGGATAGGCGGCCAACAGGTCCCACCCCGATGGACGAGGATTCAGACTCAGTGCCCGTTGAGGCCGCTGGTGGATCCCCCCACGTGGAGACCCCGCTCCCGCCTCCCCCTGCGGGGGGCCCCGCCCCCTCCATGGAGCAGATTCCTGAGGATCCCGGGCCGCACTCTGCGACCCCCGGCTCCTCTTCCCCTCACTCGGAGAGCACTCCTTCCAAAACCCCCTCCCCCAGCCCCCCCCTCCCGCCTCCCCCGGCGGCCCCCCCTGACACCTATCCTCTGGCAGATGCCTCTCCATCCTCTCCTCGCTCTCCCCCCTCCTCTCCGCGAGCCACCATCCCTCCCTCGGCCTCTCCAGGATACTCCGCCAATCCACCCACTGCCCCGGGGCAGCGCAGCTGGGTAGGCCAGAGTTCAGTCCAGCGGCTGTTCCACCGCCACTCCGGGCCGGTGGAGATGGCGATCATAGCTTCGCCCGCCACAGAGTTCTCTCCAGCCTCCCCTGGGGGGCCCCCGCGAGTGATGGGGCTCCCAGTGGATTACGGTTTTTTCAGGTGTCTCCAGCTGGCCCGTTCGAGACACTGGTCGCGCCCTTGCAAGTTTGCATGGTGTGCCATCCCTCTCGTTCCCCTTCAGTGGTGAGCAGCATGGTGGCCTTCTCCTTTCCTCTCAGTGTTGCCCCAGACACAGCATGGGATTGCAACTCTGTAGAGGAAGTTTTGCGTGATCAGATACTGGAGTTTTCTCACCACTTCAGTGACTTGGGGCTCACGGACCTATTGCAGACCCGATTACACTCAGCTCGCATGAGCTTGTTTGGTATAGGAGATTGGCAGGCGGATCCGGTCCACACCTCAGTTGAGGCGGTGCTACTGATTCTCCTCCATGCCGCCCCGAGGGTGCAGCCTACCTTTAGATACATATATGCAGAGGATTGGTCTCACGCCTATGCCCTGGACAGGGCGAAGGCGGAGTGGGGCTGGACACAGAGACAGGTCACCCTCTTTTTGGAGAGACTCCGCACCCGGACAGACAGTGACTATTCTCCCTCCAAGCCGGCGCCCAAGACTCACAGAGTGGAGGGCAGATCATCCGGGCCGGCTGAGAGGGGTGAGCCAGTGGCGGCTGCTTCACTTGCCATAGCTCATCCATGAGGATCCTCTCATGGAACATCCAGGGTCTTGGTGGACATCGCTGCTACATTGGGCGGGGCAGACTTCGCCAGGAGATCCAGAGGGCTCTCGTTGGAGGACCCATAGATATCCTTTTCATTCAGGAACACCACCTTTCTGCCGGGCGTACCCGCACCTGCGGGAAGATCTTGCCAGGCAGGAGTCACACTTTTTGGTCACCGGCATATGGCTCCCAGGGAACCAAGGTGGAGCATGCATCTCAGTCAGCGAGCAGCTTCTTTCCGAGGTTGTGGATTCTGGCACTCTGGTCCAGGGTCGAGCGCAGTGGATCATCCTTAAGACCGCATTGGCTTCCTCAACTTCTACGCCCCTAATGGGGCGACCGGGAGAGCCAAGTTCTGGAGCACCATTAGGCAGTCCCTCCCCATGGCAGACCATTGGTGCCTAGGGGGGGGATTGCAACATGCTGGAGGATGCAGAGGACAGGATGGGGGGCAGCCAGGAGACCATTCATGGGCCGGAGCTCGCTGCCTGGGAGGAACTAGTGCTGCAAGTGAGAGGCCAGGATCCGTGGACTCTCTCGGAGTTTGGCAGGTTGCAGGGGAGTTTATCTTTCTCGCGCTCGGATAGACGGGCCACAGGAGTTAACCTTTCCCGCATCGACAGGTTTTACATTGATGAGTGGGCTTGTGATAGAGGTGGCACTGTGGGTATACTTGCAGGCTCCTCGTTTTCAGACCACTTTCCAGTGCTTCTCCAGATCGAGGACCCTACGAGAGGAGAGCGAGGCCAGAGCGTCCGGATTCCAGATTGTCTCATAGAGGAGCCCGAGATTGCGACCAGAGTTGAGCAGGTCTGGCAGGAGCTTCAGTTCAGGAGAGGATCGGCAGCCAGCGATCTTGCCAGGGGTTTGCAGGAGATCAGTAGGATGCTCAGACAGGCTGCCCTGGACCGTCAGGAGGCTTTCAGAGAGCAGGAGAGGAGCCTGCGGAGGAGTCTAGCTTCCCTTCAGAGACTCCAGGAGAGGGGTCCTACGAGCCCTTGGATTTCAGAGCAGATGGAGTCAGCTCGCACAGAGATCAGATCCATCGAGGAGAGGAGGGTGGAGTTCCGATTCCATGCTCGGGCTTCTTTTTGGACACAGGCTGGAGACAGAGTGACTCGAGATTTCTTTGAGGCGACAGGGCCTCGCTTTAGACGAGAGGGTCTCAAGCGTCTTCGGCAAGCTGATGGCCAGGTAGTGGTGGATCCCCCCAGGGTTCGGGCGATAGCCACAGATTTTTACAAGGATCTGCTCTCTGCTGAGCCAGCAGATGACAGGGTGAGAGAGGCTCGGGAGGCAGTCTGGAGCTTCACGAGACCGGTTGTGCCGGCCCATTTGCAGCACTCCCTTCTCTCCCCCTTCTCGGATACGGAACTGGAGGAGGCTCTTCAGGCACTTCCTCGGGGCAAATAACCAGGAGAGGACGGTCTCTCAGTGGCTTTCTTCCAGAGGTACTGGGGTCTCTTGCATAGGGGTTTCAGATTGGCATTCCAGGAGATTATGGAGTCGGGAGACATGCCGGACAGCATGGCAGAGGGGTTGATTCACTTGATCCCCAAAGAGGGAGGAGACAGACTGGAGATTAGACAGTGGAGACCGATCACCTTGCTAGGCACGGCCTACAAGGTCCTAGCTAAGGCGATCAGCAGGCGGCTTCAGCCTCACCTTCCGGACATCATCCACTCCACGCAAACAGGCTTCATCCAGGATAGGAGCATCCTGGATAACATCTTCTCTTTCTGGGAGGCTACGGCTTTGGCTAGATTTCGGCAGGAGGATCTGGCAGTGCTCCTTCTCCACTTCGAGAAGGCATATGATCGGGTGGACTGGGCCTTCTTGGAAGGCATTATGGAGAGGATGGGCTTCCCCCCTCAGTGGATCCGTGGGGTCTCTGCACTCTACACATCGGCTCATAGCCAAGTGCTGATACAGGGCGTGCGCGGAGAGAGGTTCCAGCTCTCGCGCTCGGTGCGGCAGGGGTGCCCCTTGGCGCCCTTTCTTTTTTCTTTTTGTGGCGGAGGCCATGAGCACTTTTTGACGGCACAGGATACAGGTTTGCAGGGCCTCCAGCTCCCCATCCGCACCTCGGAGGAGCTCCTAGACTCGGAGTTTGCGGATGACACTGCTGTCTATCTTCAGGGAGGGGAGGAGAACCTCCGCCGCTTCGCCTCAGCCATGGACAGGTTTTGCAGAGCTTCAGGCGCTTTGATCAACTGGCACAAGTCGTGTGGGTTGTGGGTCAGTTCTGTGCCCCCCCCCGACTTGGAGGCCAGTTGATGGGTTTCAGTGGCTGCCCCCCGGCACTACAGTGCGCTATTTGGGATGCTATGTGGGCATTGACATATCTCCCGGAGCAGCAGATAGCCCCCCTTCTTCTGAGCATTCGGAAGAAGCTTCTGTATTGGAGTACCGTTTATCTCTGGCTGGCCGAGTGGTTGTGGCCAACCAGGTTCTGCTTGCTACCATGTGGTACATCACTTCTTGCTGGGCCTTCTCTCGGGCGTGCATTGGCCAGATGCAAAGGCTCATCAGGAACTTTCTTTGGTCCAGTGGCGACGGGCGGCCCGCCAGGGCCAAGGTGGCATGGGCTGTGATCACTCAACCGAGGGAGAGAGGCGGCCTCGGCATAGTTGATCCTATTTGCCAAAGCCGAGCTTTGCTTGGCAAGTTGGTGGTTCGTGGCCTCCTACCAGGCGCTGAGCCGTGGAAGGAGTTTCTTGTTTCCAGGATTCTCAGCCGCACTCCTTCTCTTAGCGGCCCCTGGACCCCCAGCATCAGGTGGATCTTTACAGAGCAGCGATCTAGAGGAGTGGGCCTTGGCTTCGAGGAGCGTTTTTGCAGCTAGCCTTCTGAGGGCCTGGGAGCATCTGAGGCCGTCACTCTTCCAGACTCCCCCGAGCACCGATGAGGAGCGCCTGAGGCAGCCATTGATCTGGAAACCCCTTGATCCGACTTCCCAGTGGTCATATGGTTGGATCGCGATCTCACGTGTCGTGGGGCCCGTTGAGCTCCGGCCCAGCCCAGTCCCTAGACGACTGGATATGTTTTCAGCAGCTGCCTCTAGAGGCTCAGGAGAGGAGACTCAGCGGGATGAGGGGCAGAGAGTTGATGAGGTAGGACATTGAGGCGGCCATCCCCCGGGAGTGGCGGACTCCAGTACAGGACCCTCCACCTCCACAGTGGATGGGCGTCTTTACTCGGCATGAGATCCTTCTAGCGGTCTGCGGCTCAGCAGAGAGAGTCGCCCCACTCACTTTCGAGGTGGGAGAGGGAGGCCAGCTTCAGAGGACCCGACTAGATTTGGATGAGCTCCAGGGTTGTATTTTTCAGAGGGTGCGGTGGTCGGCTTTCATCATAGA